>NC_081768.1:21844432-22181932 GCF_963082965.1 Carassius carassius
GTTTGCTCTGAAATCATTATAAATATGGATTGGATGACATCTTGACAGCACTGGCCAAATATTCAAGATGATTGATGTGGCCGCATTCTTTTTATGTAGTCTTCCATCTCCTATGATAATGTCTTTTAGAGGCTGAATACCAATTCATCCTTGTTTTGGTGGAGTAAAAAAGGGCTAAATGGAAGCTGCTCTTAGGTAGCATTTTTTATTAATGGCATAATTTTTGTATTCATTTTGTTATCTTGACAAAGACATTATTACCTTTTTGAGGTTTTTTATTTTTTATTTCTAACCTGAGACGTAACATTTAAATTCTAAACCTAACTGCATCCACCAAATTCAGCATAGTCCTGCAGCCTGTTCCGGCAGTTACTCATTGCTGAAGAGTACTACAGTGTAACTTCCATTGAAAAGTTCTGACTGAAAAATAAAAGCCATTTTACACAGCATGTTCTCGGTTTATTATCAATGGAATGGATGCAGCCAGAGCTTTCCAAGCTCATTCGCAAGTATCCTGCTGGTGTGCACACTGCACATGATCATATTTTTCATCTTCTCATGGCTGCTGCATACTAATAATGCATTTAGCTCTTATATGTACAGTAGTTCCCAGAAGAATAGCCATATATGTGCAAAATCTATTCCTTGATTTTCCACATAGTTACAATCACTAGGGAGTAGTGAATGAGTAAGTGATTTTGGACAGCAAAGGTTCACACCCAATCAGGGCTCGGCATGAACTTTTTTTATACACCAACCACTGTGGCTTGTGGATTTCAAAGTAACTAGCCACTTAGCATTCAAATGGCCACAAATGGCAAATAATGGTTTATACGAATAAAGTTGATTATGGCATGCTAAAATATGACATGACTTACAAGACATGATTTACAATTTAGGTACAGGTTTTCACAAAAACAAAATATTTTATAAAATGATTAACATTTTAGCCTAAAAACCATTTTTTAAGAAAAGGGATGAGTAAAAAATATCAAATATTAGGCTATATTATAATAATTTTATTTTTTTGAAAAGCAGTTGTTTTGATTTTTGGAAGCATTGCTTGTGGTCAACCCACCGATTCACATTTACAACTGCGTGATTGCTGCCTAAAAATATGGGTCAATTTTCACACTGGTCTGAACAAAAATAGCAGATGGGCTTATTGAAAATGCACATATTTATAATTTTTTCAACTATATGAAAGTTGAATAAATGTGATTTCCATTGATGTATGGTTTGTTATGATATGACAATATTTGGCTGAGATACAACTGTTTGAAAATCTGGAATTTGAGGGTGCATAAAAATCTAAATACTAAGAAGATTGCATTTAAAGTTGTCCAAATGAAGTTCCTAGCAATGCATATTACTAGTCAAAAATTAAGTTTTGATATATTTATTGTTGGAAATATAGAAAATATTTTCATGAAACATGATCTTTACTTAATATCCTAATGATTTATGGCATAAAAGAAAAAAAATCTATAATTTAGATAATTAGTTCTACTTATGACTGGTTTTGTGGTCTGGAGTCACAATTGGTATGAATACTAGTGTGACAGGTAGTGGTGCCACCACTCAATTACAAAAATAAAGCATATTTTCACACAACCTTTGCAAACGCCCCTTACACTCATCACGCCATAACAATTATTCAGGTCCTTACAATATCTTACTACTTTATCTGGGGCTTGTCAATTAAAGATATAACGTGACAAAAACATAAGTTTTGCTCAAAAAGAATCTCAGCAATTTTGGAATCTCCATTGAAACCCAAATCTCAAAAGCTAAAATGTTTACTCTTGTTTTACTCCTTTGTCTTTGCATATTTTGGCAAGTCTTCAAAATTTGGCTTGGAATTCTACATCAGAATCTGTTTGTTTGTTTTTTTTGTTCAGCTTGCTACCCTGTCCCAAACTCTCGCTATTGGTTGAGCTAGAGATTGACAGATGTGAGCGGATCACTCTAAATGTTTTGATGGTTCCTGGGAGGCATGTTTACACTTTTGGGGGAGATAAACCCATGAAATGACTTACTTAAAAAAGCCAATGAACAATAAACTAGGTGAAGAGAATGTATTTTGACATAAACTTCACCTTTAGCTTTATTAACTATCATTTACACGCAGCGCAGAATGCAATATTTACTTATTCTAGCATGGGGCTGAAGCAGTATCATACCCTGCTTCACACCCCCAATCATTTATAAGGCAAATGAATGCAAAGCTTGCTACCAATCGTGTACTGTGTAAAATGCCATTAATTCCTGCTAGAGCTTTCAAGCTGTGTTCACCAAACTCTGCACAGTACTTCAGGCTGTTCTGACTTAGTAGGCTTTATTTTTTCGAATTGATCAGATTTGATTGTGCCGTAGTGAAAAGCCTTCCATCCATACATTCATTCAAGCTTTAAAATATTCAAACATTTAAAGCAAGGTTTTGTCTAGTAGTCAGTGTGTGAGTTTGTCATGACAAACTGTCTTTTTCTAGATAGTGTACAGTATGTCTCCGAATGTGACAAGCCATTTAGTGTTTGTCCTGAGTCATTTTAGATCTGCATGGTCCAGTGCATGATGTGGCATAGCAGTGCCAATCTATCATCCACTGGCTGTAGTTGGATGTTTTCCTTTTTGCTTTTGTTCATGGTCTTTTTGCCTTTACAGTAATAATAGGGCAGTTAAGACAAGACAGTAGCGTGGATGGCTGTTTACTGACACAACTGCTTTCTATGTGACACATACACATGCACAAGCCACTGTGCCATGGCTTTGAATACTGTTGCTTAAAGCACCTAGAATACTGTGCAAAAGTCTTAGGCCATTTCTTAGGTTATTTCTATGTTTTGCTTTAGTGTGTAAGTAGTAAATATCAGTTTACATTTCCAAACATTATTTTTGTCATTTAATGTAATAATCCAGTGAGATTTTTGTTTGCACAAGGAGTCTGACAGCAGCCAGTGCTCCACACTGATGCTTCAAGAAACCTACAAAACTACCTGAAAAACAATGAGCAAGTGCACCTAGGACAAAAGCTTCTTTTAACGCATATAGTGGTCACAACATATGTTGATTTAATTTAGTTAAGTTAATAGAATTTAATTAATAAAAGCTATTTATGGCATTATTTTTGATGGCATACTCACTTTACAGCATTTTTACACAAGTGCCAAAACTTTGCACAGTACTGTAGCTTTGCAGGTTTCTTAAAGTAATTTGGAGACATTGCCACAGTTCTTCTGGATTGAGTCTGTCTCAGTTTGTTCTGTTTCTTCCAGACAGACTGATGATGGTGAGATCAGATCTCTGTGTTGTCAAACTCCTTGTGCACACAAAAATCCCACTGGATTATTACATTTAATGGCAAAAATAATGTTTGGAAATGTAAACTGATATTTATGACACACTACAGCAAAACAGAAATAACTGACCTAAAACCATTTTTGTTGATGAAAATACTAGTGGCCTAAGACTTTTGCACAGTACTGTATATATTATACCATATCTTTTTTATTTCTGTTCGCCAGTGTGTTGGTTTAATCGACAGCTATTACTATTTTCTCTAGCAAGTCCTCAAAAGCATTATAGCTGGATTCAGGTTTAAACACATACGTTTGAATAATTTTTTTACGTTTTGAAAGAGCATTTGCATAAGAGTAGTTAAAAATGTATGCAATGGAAGAGCTTTATGGATCAGCACACTAAAGGTTTGAGTCTGCACTTGTGGCTTGATAAATGTTGATGTTACACAGAGAGCTCAGCAATTACTCCTCTATGAAGTTATGATACAGTAATGTTTTATGGAAAGTCTGATGTTGAACTGTGAAAATCTTTAAAGTTACTATTGTCCTATGAAACATTTAACACCATTATAATAAAGACTGATTGCCATCTATGTGTTCAGTATGGAATGCTGTCAAGATGCCAAGACTGTCACAATCATGGACTTTAGTTTGGTCATTCGCAGTCTTTTAGTTTGTTGGTCATTAGTTCCTGTTTCCTTTGTTTGAATTCCCTCTCCTCATTTGTAATCATTTGTGTCAAGCTGTGTTTGATTTATCATCTCGTTTGTCTTGTCTGTATAAACCCTTCCCTCACGTTCAGTTGGTGTTTAGTCACCGTTATGCTATGTTGTTTTTGCACCCTCTGTATGTCTGCCTAGTTGGATTATTCCGTAAACTTGAGGATATTGGAATTTATTCTTCTGCCGTCATCGTTTTGCCTGCAAACAACCGTGACAAAGACAAGATTTCCCTTCCTCAATGAAGTGAGCTGCATTAAAGATCCACACTGCAACCAATATTGTCACAAATGTGGCAAAAAATTTGCAAGAATAATTTTTAATCCATTCACAATTGGTGACAAGTGGGAAAGCTTTGTGTGTATCCATATTCAGTTTTGTTAGATACCACCTTATGCATACCTGTGTTGAATGCCAATGAAAAAGTGACTCTTATGAACTGGTTGTTTTTAATGTATAATTTGATAAGATTCATCAGCTAACGGTTTGAATCAAATTCAGTGAATCATCCAGAGCTGTTACTGGGTTTACAAGTGACTCCATCACTGAACTGTCAGAAATTTTTCATGTCCAATACAAAATTAACCAAGAATCATTAGCTGGAAGCTGCACCTAGGTAGTATGTCTCTTTATTGGCTTATTTCTAATTAATCAGATATGGTCTTTTGCATACCAGTGTTTAATACCAATGAAAAATGACTTTCATGAAGTGATTGCTTGATATGAGGTATTTATAAAGATTCATGAAACAGACTGAATCATTTAGAGCTGTTACTGATTTCACAAGTGACTCCCTCACTATACTGAGATTCATTTTTTAAGTTCTGTAAATTTCTATAAAGTTCTAAGTTAAGTAACAATGGTGTTCAAATTAAAAATGTAATTATTTAATTAAATGATTGGTTATTGATTAAAATTGTCAAATTATACAGTTGGAACAACTGTATGTCAAGTTTTTTGGGGGGTGACATTGTCACTATAATCAACACTGCATTTGACTTTTGATGTTTATATGGCAGATATTTGATCAAATTTAGTAAATTTATACTAAATAAAACTAGAATAACACCCTGGATTTTATACCTTTATACAACAAAGTATTCCTCTGTCACATCTAAAGCAGAATTGACTGAAGCATCTCAATCAAGCAATTTTATAATTTATCAACTGAAAAATCATTTGGCTCTTACAGTAAATATTAAATTCATAATTTCTTTATTGGTCTGCAGCCATGTACATGCAGAAAAAGAACTAACTCGGGTCATAGTATTGTGCTTAGATTGACTGCTAACTTGAAAACATCATAAAACTTACATGAGGTCATTTGACATCATTCCAGCTTGATCCATGACAGTTACTGCCACTCAAATCCAGGGCTTGCAGTTGTGTTGGCAGATCTCAACAGGCTTTCTCTCAATTTGATGCAACCTCTCCCATCTCTCCCACAGGGCCAAACTGCTACGCGGACACAGCGGTGATCCCGGCCGGCCGAGAGGTTAAGATCGACGAATGTACCATCTGCTACTGCACGTACGAGGAGGGCACCTGGCATATCGAGCGGCAGGCCACCTGCAGCAAGAACGAGTGCCAGCCGAGCTAATGCTCGAGACCCTCAGCCATTACCCGGACAGCTGCGGAGATCTGGATCACCCGTCCCAGCTGTAGTCCGTATGGGCTCAGCACAGCAGCCCTGAGCCTCACACGCAGCCAAGACACCGGCATCGTGTGCCGATACATCCGTCGGTCATTTGTGACCGGTCATGACTATGAACTCAGAGTGTCCTGTAGCATGCAGCGGATGGGCCTATTAACCTGGGAACAAATCCAAGGGCCAGAGTGCGAAGCACTACTTTGCTCTCGCTACCACGGAGCCTCTGAGTTGGCATCGAGTCATGACGAGTGATGAGATTCATCCGTTAGAGTTACATGTATAGTCTTAGGAGGCATGGGGTCGGATTCAACTATATTAATACTTCAAGTTTATATTGAGATTTATAACCCATATAAAGGATATTTATTTATGTATGTGCTGGTTTAACGATTATGATTGGATTCAGATATCTGATTTACAGTGAAATGATATTTTTTATAGCCACTGTATTTTGATATGCTGTAACGTTTTAATACCGGATCAGCTTCAATCGGTCTTATTAGAATGTATAATGCACCTACAGCTGTCAATGTGTCTGGAGGAAAGGCTTCGTCAAAGACTGTCAGGAGTGACACGTAACATCTAACACAACGTCAGGATAGTCAGCAGAGCAGAATGGATTCGGTCTCCATTCAAGGAAATCAAAAACGGAAAAAAAGCTGCTTGCAGATGTTTGCATTTATGTTAAGTCTCTATTGTACTCTTATCTGAAGTCCGTTTTGCTAAGACGTGTTTCTATGTGTACGTGTTTTCATGTTTCAAATAAATCATTACACTGTGCACTCTTGTTTGAGTTAGACTCTGATGTGAGTTCGACTGAGGTTAGTTACCATTTTTAAACACGGGGCCATGCTTGAAATGTCAAGTAAAACATGACAAATGGCACAGATTTCATGAGGAATATTGAACCAGAAGGAGTGTCCGATCGAGTGGCTGGTCCAATAACTGATGGTTTAAATTTAGCTGTGTCAATAAAGAGCTCTGTATTAGCATTTTGCTTTCAAGCCACTTAACCCCAGGTCTTCTGTTCTTGCTTTCAGTATACTTAATTGTAGTTTAAATAGCACCGGGTGAAAAGCAGTGTTATTTTAGTATCAGCGACTCAATTAGTTGAATTAGTTGTTTTTGTATTTTCCATTTTCAATTTAAATGTTTGTTGTGGTTTCGACATGTTTAGTTTGTTTGGGAACACTTTAGTTTAGGGACCAATTCTCACTATTAACTAGTTGCTTATTAGCATGCATATTACAAACATATTGGCTTTTTATTAGTACTTAAAGAGCACATATTAATGCATGAGGCAAGGCAAGGCAAATTTTATTTATATAGACTATATTCTATATGCCTTAACCAGACACAACTACTAAAACAACCTGCTATCAAGAAGCAACAAATAAAAAGTTCACTGAGGGAAAACTGTTAGTTAACGGTGAATATGTATTCTCTAACATAAAGTGTTACTATCTGTATAGTTTTTAAAAAATTTTAGTACATAAACTAAATGAAAATGAGAGTTGTACATTTTGTACATGTTTGGTGTATTGCATGCAACGAAATATTAATAGAATATAATCAATTAACCCTGGTGAAAATCTCCTGCAGGATGACATATAAATATGTAATATAAAAATTATGACTGAAGCCCTGGAAAATATGAAACTACAGTTGTTACATATAGCTGCAGCAATGTCTTCATAATCTAACCCTTTAAAATAAGTCTAGTTGGTATGACCTAGATTGATTCTGAAATACAGAATATTTTTTTACTGCCAGTTCATTTAGATGTTACCACTTTAGGTTACCTGACAAAATGTTTTACAGTGAGAGCAGAAGTGTAAAATACTGGGAATCATACCCAGCTCGGATTTGCTTATCTGAATCAAACTCCCACCCTGGGGAAACTGTCTTGTTGAACTTCATCACACTGAAGAAACAACAGAAGCTAAAAAGATCCTTACAATTCTGGTGTTCATGAAAGGAAATGGGAAGGGACATCAGCTGCATTGCAGCGTTTCTCAGTTTTGTGACCCTAGTGGAGATAAAATCAACAACATATTTAAATAGATAGGATTTTATTATTTGTGATGTGATGGTCATGTAGGATAATGATCACAGCTTATGTAGTTAGTACATGTATACTTTGCATTTAAATAATCACGTCTTCCCAGTTTAGGTCTTGTAGCATCTAATAAAGAGATGATGAGTGGAAATGTCAAAATGTGCAGTTCTGGGCTACTCCAGGACCACTGGACTGAGAAACACTGATCTAGATGATTCAGTCAGCTCACACACCTCCCACTGATGGAGATGTGAGATACATGTAAGATGTGTCTGTGCTTGAACAATAAGTAACAGTGACTTGTTCCATACTGCCATTGCTCATTTAAATGCAGTCGGATTAAAAAAGGAACATATTCTTATTAAATTAAAATAAACATGATTTTAGACCAGTGCCATTTTAGTATAATTTGCATTTTATAGTATTTACTAATATATTGAATTACTGATTTTTTTTTTTTTTTCATTTTAAATTTTAGATTTAATAATTTTGTTATGTGCTTTTGTCTTTTTTTTTTTTTTTGGTACTTCAGCTTGTATTTATTTTACTTGTCAAAGCAACATTTCACATTTTTGGTACTTAAAAAAAATGTCATGTAATATTTTTTTGTTTGTTTTATTTAAGCATTATTTCATGTACCAAAATCATTATTTGAATTACTGGATTATTATTATTTTTTATACCTTTAAATCAATCACTTGAATACTTTTAGTTTCACTTTTAGCAAACAATAAAGCACTCCTTTAGACAATAAATGGCATTTCTTTATTAGTATGCACCATGTTTTTAAAACTGACCTTTAATGGGCATGTCAACCAAATTTGATTAAGGTCAATACTTTTCAATAAAGGTCAGAATTAAAAACAAGTGCACAAATGACTCATGTTTTTAAAAAGACATTCATCTCCAGTAATTTCTGTAGGGACAGTTCAAGTGTTAGCGCACAATGACTGCTGTGATTTGCTCTAAACAAAACAAATCAGTGTTGAAAATTCTGATCATTAATTTAACACGAGAGACTCAAAGTGAAGTTGACAATTTCATGTGACAGGATAATATGCACCAACATCTTGTGTGATATCAAAGATGCACATGCTGAATCTTGCATCAAAGTAATTCAATCAGATCCCTCCTGCCATATGGCAGCTCTTAAATGCAGTTGGGTTTGATGTCAAGGGCTCTGCCGCTAACTGAAAGCTACAAAGAGCCTAACACAGGTTAGCTGAGTAGATTCTACAGTATTACATTTTATTCCGTTGCCACTTTCAGCAAACAAATGGCTAAAAGTCTATCTTCAGGATTTTCTTCAGCAGCCTCATTTACGCATAGAAATAGCAATTAGTTTTTGGGATTAAAGATGAGGGTTTATATTGAGAGGTTTATATTTCCCTCATGATGTTTTATCAGCAGTTAATAATGTGCCCAATCAATTAAAAGAGCATAAAATTACACAACATAATTACAGGCAGATTATGAATAACAGAGCAGAATTATGGGTCTGAAAAGAAACTGTTACTGGATTTGACAGAAACGAATGTTCATAAGTTGTTTCAAATATCTGTTTACATGCTCCCTGTCTTTAAACCAGGGTTGCCAGACAACCAGTGCATCACTCCTGTAACCAAACGTGCCTTCGGGCAAGACTGGGGGATTGTGGGAAAATGGAGCCAGATGAGTGCACATACATGACAGAAGAGCTGATCACCCCCAGGCATCTCCCTGTGCTTTAATCTATCTCTTTCTTTATCTCTGATCACCTCCAATGTCTCTTTCTCCCACTCGACGTCTCAGCTGTGGGGTTCAGTGGAATTTGGGAATCATGGATTTCTTCATGCATCCTTTTGTAAAGTCTGACACCCTACTGGCTGTGCACAATTGCCATTAAAGTCTCTCTTTCCCACAGTATCGCTTAACCCCTCTTCGACTTTTCTTGCATCAATCTAGCCATCTATTAGATGAGAATACTTTCTTTTATATTTTCCTGTTCAATTCTTCAGCGTTGACCTTAAAACGAGCTCTTATCATGGGCCAAAAGATCTGGATGCTTGGCCAGTTTTATGTATCCCACGCACATGTATTTATTTATTTATTTTTAAGAATAGTTTCAGCTCTATTTGGTCTTACTAGTTGAGCTCAATTATTAAAACTAACTCTAATGACTACACAGTCGAGGGTAGCCTGAATTAGTTTGCCCCTTTGAAATGGAATTCCCAAAGTGTCTTAATACCAGCAACTCCGTCTGTCTTCAAAGGGAACTTTTAATGAGGGAATCTGTTACACAAACTAAAACCGATTACCCCGCGCTGCATCTAAAATTCCCCCTAATATACAAACTTCCCCTGGTCATGCAAATGACAGTAAATGCTTCTCCCTTAATAAGCAATGACATTCATTTCTGGCTTGTAGCCAGATTACTTCATACATGGCTAATACCCCATTGAACATGTCTGTCAATCTGTGCTGATTTCCTCTGGACCAAGCTGCATTCCTAATGGCTGAAATCTGGAGGAGTTTCTGAAATAGGAAACACAAACCACTGTGCGAAATGGTTAACTGAGTGATTGTGTCGGTAATTGTGTTTGTGTAAGGTACAAAATGAACAATAAGCGTTTGGCTGTGTTCTATTAGCAAGATGTCCACATCGCTTCGAAACACATAAAGAGGAAATTTCACACTCTGATTTCTGGCCTTCTTACGGCCTCTACACACAGCACTACAAATGACAATTAAATGATAGCAGCGTCTCAAAATTGAACGCAGCACCCAATTTATTAAGCAATGTGATTGTTCATTATGAAAGAGAAACATTCAGAAATTTAAATACCAATCACCAGCTCATGAGAAGAATAATGTTTCAGCTCAAGGAATGATGTCTTATCAGGAGTAAGTCAAATCAATGTGTATTTAAGTAATATCACAAGCTTTTTTACAGACCTTGACTATGGTTTTGATCAATTATAAATTTATATTATTTATATATTATATATCATTTCATAACATTTATATTATTGTTGATACAATGTTTAAACTTAAAGGGGTAGTTCACCCAAAAATTACAATTATGTAATTAATTACTTACCCTCATTTGGATCCAAACCTAAACCCTTAGTTCATCTTCAGAACACAAATTAAGCTATTTTTGATTAAATCCAAGAGCTTTCTGAAGATGAAAAAAGGTCTTATGGGTTTGAGGGTGGGTAATTAATGGGTAAATAAATTTTTTTCTCTGAAACCCCTAAGAAGACCATTTGTGTAAAGGCAACAAGTAAAGTGCACCACTGCACCGTATTTAACCTGATGTCCATTTTTTTCTATTTTTGAATCTCGTTTAACTGCAGAGTAAGGTGACCAGATTTCTGCAGACATTTCTAGTTCAGTGATCAATATACATTTCCAGTATTGCCTATAAATTCCAGGTAAATTTATAGGCAAATTTATATGTTTTTTGTAACGAGCTATTGTATAACATTTTGTCAAACTACTCTACATTTAGTCATCAGATTAACTCATGGCACCATCATTCCCCTCAAACTAAAGCTCATCTGGGATGACACGATGCTGCTGCTCTTGCGGTGCTTCCTCAGGCTTGTTTACTCTGGTCCAGTTTTCAACAGCAAAACTAGTCCAAGCAAGTAATTAGCAGAGGAAGATGAACGATAACACAAGAATAGCAAGCAGACCCCTCTGTTTGTCAAAACAAACACCATGCGATTGAGGCGACGACCTGCTGGTCTGTCTTGACACATGAGGTATTATTTCACCTCTCACAGTAGAAAAAAACAGGGCCACTTCTGTGCATAGCAACAGCCGGGAACAGAAGACCAAAAAAAAAAAAAAACCCCAGAGACACTATACTGTACTGGAAATTCACCAGTGAAACCGATATGCCTGATTTCAACAGAGAATCCGATTTTCTCCGGTCCAGTTGAGCCAGCTGTGTGTCTGTGCTTGTGGTCAGACTGTTTTCAGCAGGCTGCAGCACAAGCGACAGATGGAAACGCTGCATTAAAAAGGTGTGATGTGGTCCGAGACGAGGTGATATGCCTAGCACCCTCCAAAAAACACCTCTACCTCAATCATCCTCCACTTCACAGCTCACGCCTAAAGAGATAGTACAAGAGAAGACATGCCAGTCCCTCGATTAAAAGAAGACGGGGGAAACAGATGAATATTGGCTATCTGTTTTCGTAAGTTGTCCCAACCACCTGTTGCGTCTCCCTGTGAGTGTGTTATTGATTGGCTCGCGTGTGGTTGGAGGCGATGCGAGTGATTGGGGGAGAAGGCTAATCCTGCTCATCCTCTTTTTCACTGGAGTTAGCGTGCTGGGGGAGATGCCTCGTCTCCTCTCTTCACCGCTGTGACCTGAATACAGAGCGTGTCTTGGTTCAGCCTGGAAGAGCTTTGTTTTGATACGGATGTCTGCATAACTAGATGTCAAGCTGTCTGAACGTGAGGTCATGTTAACATAAAGAAAAACCACCCTGTTCTCTTTGCTTCAAGGAATGTTAAAATCCAGGTATTTGAGTATCTTTTTTCATCCTTGGGATTGTTAAATTCTTTCTAACAGGGACCCTGTAAGGTTAACTGATGCAAGCTTCTGAAAACAGAGATTCAGTTCTCTTTGTGAAACTTAAGGGATCAACTCGGCCCCAAAATAATCATTCAGTCACCATTTACTCACCATTGTGTTTCCTTTCAAACTCATATGACTTGCTTTTGTCCGTGGAGAATTTTTAGTACTGGTTGCTCTTTTCTATCCTAATATTAATAACGAGGACTAAAGCATTCAGGGTTTAAATAGTTTTTCATAAAAGTAGTTCATAAGGCATGTGTGCTGCATTCCAAGTCTTCTGAAGCCATTTAATAGCTATGAGTGAAGAACTAACTGAAAATCAGTCATTTTCACTACTTAAGTTGCTGATAAATCAGTCAGAGGAATCAACCATTCATGAATTTCTCTCATTACTGAACAAATATTTTAAGTTCACTTACATTTGCTGTTCTTTGGAGAATTTTCAACATAGGCTCATTAGAAGTACGTGCCTCTATTTCTGTGAAACTCAAAAAACTTACCTGTACATACGACTCGCTGCAGTTTCCAGTTGAAATGAACACTAAAGTAAAAGGCAGTAAAACTCCTTTTTATTCAAATTAAAATATTTTATTCAAACACTTTTATTCCTTTTCACACAAAATATGATTTGCAGGTCCACCAGTTTCGAAAAATAAATCCAAATTTTTGCATAATTACTTGTTACTTGAGATTTGAAAACTGATACTTTTGAACGTGTCGTCACATATCCAGCATCCTACACTGTACATGAGTTTTCTAAATGAGTAGGTTTGCTCGGTAGCTCATACAATACGGCGTTGCACTTGAGTGATGAAGAGCACCGGTACAAATCCTGCGAATTTAGTTAAAATGGCACGGCTGCATCAACAAATGCATTTTTATATTGAGGCAAAATCAAGTCATTTTAATAGGAATCAATGTGATTTTCACATGATGGCAAAAGATTGCATTATTCAGAAATGATCTTCTTCCAGTGGACTTTTAGGTTGTTAATAAATCAGTCTAATACATTAAAGCTGCTGTATGTAATATTGACCGATAGTGGTTGAAATGAGTTCTGCAGTCCAAATTCAAAATATTGGAGAGAAATGTTTCTCCAGCCCCTCCTCAGACTCCTCAGGTAAAATCTGTGATCTCTGACCCTAGTTTGTTTGCTGGCTTCCAAGGCTGCAATACACTGTGTTTTCTGCCAAATGGCAACCCAGGATATCAAAATGTCATTGGGTAAATTGGTAGTGGGCAGAATCAAACAGACTACAATAAAAACAGACATTCTGACACAGGACACGCATTTCAATGTAGAATAAATGGCTGTAGTGTTGTTTTTTAGGGAAACAAATATCTACTACCATATTATGCTTTAGGACCGTGAAAAACATATGACCTGAATACAGAGCATGTCTTGGTTCAACCTGGAAGAGCATTGTTTTGATACGGATGTCTGCATAACTAGATGTAATACTTGTATGATGCTTTTTTTTTGCCATTCTGGAAGTTGACTGCCCCAGTCCTCGTTTACAATTATATTGAAAAGAGTGACCAGGATATTCTTCAAATTTCTCCTTTTGTGTTCTGCATAAGAGAGTCATGCACCATTGGAATGACATGATGGTGGGGAAGTGATTTAATAACATTTTTGGATGAACTATGCCTTAAAATTTTCTTTATCATGACTCCAAATCATGTCTTAAAGGGCATCAGTTGTTGCTTGTACCTGTGAAGACACAAGCAGCACTGAGCAGCAGTTAAGGCCCAATGTTGGCCCACTTTTAAAAAGACTCTGTTAAGTGTCGAGACAATTGACAGCAATTAAGGTGCTTAGAGGGAGGCATTTACTCAAATGTTTCTTTCTGTTGCAGTTGGCTTCTCTGGCCCAGGTAATTTCAAACCAGTCTTAGGGAATGAAAACAGGTTGACTCTGCAATTGTGTGCCAGTCTAATAATGGAATCTCGTAAGTCACAAGGGACAGGCTCATTTTTACAAAGCAACAGAGAAAGTCCATTACCCTCTGTGTTGCCTACCTTATGGTGCCTTTTATTTCTTAATTGAAACTCTTGGCTGAGTTATAGCACGGACTGAAACACAGAGCTGCAGAAGAGGGGAGAGACAGCAGACAGCCAGATCCAGAAGCCCTCTCTTCTTTGCCACCTTCGGCAATGACGGGTCTAAAAATATCTACAAGCTTCAATGAGCATGATCTTTCCAGTGAGGACACTATCACCATCCCCACTCATCTCACAGCTGCAAGGAAACTAATAACCAGTGACTCCTATGCAAACAGTCAAATTATTTGCAAATTGCCAAACTGTTAATAACTAGGACAGATCAATCATTGATGTGTAAACATACTGCAATAACGTGATGCTTGTTATAGTGCCCAAACAGTTAGTAGATTGAGGTTTAAGATGCACCGTGATATTGAATTTTAATTGGTAGCAGCTCCACAGAGAAAGTAATGCAAGGGGCATACTATGAAATGGGCAATTTTTCAAGTTTGATTAGGTAATTCTTGTTTTTAAAGGTTTCTGGCTGTTAATAATTGCATTTGAGATTTGAAGGCAAATTAATCAATTTTAATAAATTTCAGGACACAATTATGGCTTCAGAAAGGTAATCATTTAATTTTACATCACTAACCAACCCTGTTGTGCTCAAAGTCATAAAACTACAAGGTGAAAATCTATCTATCTATCTATCTATCTATCTATCTATCTATCTATCTATCTATCTATCTATCTATCTATCTATCTATCTATATTTGTATGTGTTTTATTATTTTTCTAACTTTTTGTTAAAATTGGTTTCAGTTATTAATTGTTAGGTTTCTTGTTTACAAATATGTTTAGGAGAACACAGATGTTTTCATTAAGGAAGTAAACTCATAGATTTGTGCCATTGCATGTTTTCCAAGCACAAGTAATAGGCTATATATATATATATATATATATAATTTTTGTTAAAAAATTTTTTTCCAATGACTTCTAATAGAGTTTTTGTCTGCTGCATTTATTTCTCATTGTTTTATTGTTTTTCCCATTTTATTTATTCATAAGTTTGCTGCTGCTATGCTTTTTAAGTGCTCTGCAGCTGAACTTCTATCTGCCATTTAATCAGATTTTGTGTTTTTCAATGTGTAAGTGCAGCAATGGTGTTTAACAACACATCAGGTTCATTTTTTCCATCACGACAGGGTTGACTAATTCACAATTAAGATTAATGTCTATTATGCCTTCGCCTTAAGGTGGGAACATCATTTGGCTGTAATCTCTAAGAGACCCTTCAGCTTCCTGACAGGCTACTGCTATTGTCTGACTTTTTGCCCGTACAAACCACTTCCAGTAAAAGGGTCTGTGAATATGAACCCCCACACGTTTCATTGTGCGCCTCTGAGCCCTTTTGTTTTTTCATTTCCTATTCCCATGTTTTGGCACAGCTTCTCAGCTGTTGGTTTTGATCCTTTTAAATTGTTGTTTCTGATTATGCCCGTGTGACAAGCCCAACTAATCTATCTCAAAAATGTCAATTGGCTCTGACTGATTTTCATTTGAGCTGTCTACTCCCAACACAGCATTGATTTCTAATGAGAGAGCTGAGTAAACACTGTCATTTGAGGAAATACATATGCTGATTATAAACTTCTCTATACTGAGGGAAATGATGGCTCACTGATATCTGTCCGCTCCCTCAGTCCCTAATGAAAAATATGGAGCGGCAGATTTGTTACTTCATTGGGCTAATTGAGTGTGACAGGCAAAGAGCAAGGAAGAGGGGAGGGGTGATAAAGCAGCACACAGAAGCTGCCAAAGGCCACACTGGCAGGACAAGCTCACCCCAGGTGCTCATGGGGGTTTCATAGGATGACTAGTGTTTGGATGAGCAGTGATGCTGCTGAGGCCAGCAGGGCATGGGAAGATTCTGTCACTCAAAACTTATCTGTCCATAAAGCCTATAAAAATTAGTCTTAATATTTTTCACAATACTTCAGCATGTTATTCTAATTAAGTGAGGGTAATTTTCTAGGATTTTTTACCCAAGCGTAGTCTCTCAGAACCTGACACATTTCACTACTGGAGACTCCAGGTTGGTTGCAGTTCTGGAAAATGGTGGCACTGGAGACTAAATGGTTCCTGATGGCTTTACATTTAATTCTTCACATTAATTCTTAAATCTTTTGCAGTTAACCTTCCTTTTCATCTCCACCTGTTTTTTCTCACCTTGCTGAGCCATTGAGCATTTTGCTCTCCAATGGTCATGTCTTAACTTTGCAATTTCTGTACTGCATTAGTTTGGAAAGGTTCTCATGGGGACTTTACTTTACTTTTTAGTCTGAGTTAAACCTCTTTTTTGACTCATTTTATCATAAAGGAAAACATTGCTAATAATTCTGCACACCTGAATATAAGGAGTTTTTCACTTCCAACCTTCATGGACAATTATATATCACTTCTAAATGATTTAATACAAAATTAATAGTAGTTATTAAGATTGATGTAGCTTAGAATTGGTCAAATGTGCTTGGGGAAAAAAAAATATCATCAGAATATCAATGTGCCTAAAAATTATGCACGCGGTGTATAGACTAAAATAGTCACATAGTCTATAGTCTCAAATATAGTTTATAATATATAATTTATACATGATGTCATGATACTTATTTTGCACAAAGAAAACAAAATGTAAAACTACGGTCGAGCCACTGATGTCACATGGATTATTTTAACAATGTCCTTACTACCTTTCTGGGCCCGGGAATATTTCAGTTGCATTGATCCCTATGGAGGATCAGAAAACTCTCAGATTTCATCAAAAATATTTTAATTTCTGTTCCAAAGATGAACAAAGGTCTTATGGGTTTGGAACGGCATTAAGGTTGAGATATTAATTACAGAATTAAAATTTTTGGGTGAACTTAAAAATAAGAATAATATAGCATTATACTATTAAAAATAAAGGTTATTTATTCGCATCAATGGTTTCAAGAAGAACATTAACATCCAGGAAACCATTTCATAACAGCTTCTTTATAGTGGAAAAAGATCTTCAGATTAGGCTATTAAAATGTTCTTTACACAAGAAAAAAATTGTTCTTCTAAAAACTGTTCACTTAAGCATTCTTTGGGGAACCAAAAATGGATCTATGGCATGAAAATATGAAAATCTCCATTTGAGACCTTGTCTTTTAGGATTGTAGTAATCTGCATTACAGAAGGAAAGATCTGACATCCCAAAACTTTCTTTTGAAAACCTTTAATAATGCTGGCATACTGCAGGGAGACATCAAGATAAATGCCAGTGCACTTTGTTTACAAAAAAAAAAAATTCAAATCTTGATTTTAAACCCTATAATACTTTAATGCACTAGACAGTAAAAGGCCCTTTAAGGCCTGTAAGTGGGCCCCTTATTAGAGAGGAAATAAATAAGCATCATCTGAGCAATCATTGCTGTCTTTCCCTCTTTCTGTTTCTCTTTTTCTTTCTCACACTTGCACTCACAGTCTCCCACTTTCTTTTTCACAGTCCCAGGCGTCATTGCAGGTCAGCATCCATCCTGGATCTGTTGCCTAATTAACAGGATGCTGCCTAAAAGAACCCTGAACAAAAAGAAAATAAACACACATAGCACAGAAATAAATATCATAGAAAGTTAATCGAGACAAACTTTAAAGTCAAGTCTGAAATTCATACAATCAGTGAGGTTCAAATTTGTTTGGACCCCAACATTCTTTAAAATGTCTACTTTTATTTTCCACAGAAGAAAGAAAGTCAAGTTTGGTGTGTGGTGGATGGGGCTTGCGAGCTTTAAAACCAATTATAATTTTGAAGAAACCATAACCCAGGTTTATACATTGACAGTATGTAGGCTTGACTAACAAACTCCACCACAGCTGCTCTCACTCCATGTTCATCTCTTTCTTTTACCCTTTATTTTCCCTTCTCTCATGTCATCTTCTAAAATATACAGTTACGTTTCTTTTTCTAAATGAATGAGGCTTACCCAAATTAGCCACTCTGGAGCACGGCTGGGCGCCTTGGGATGGGTGTGCGGCTATTTAAATAATGCCAGGGCCTGTGAAGGGAAGGAGGGAGCAGACAAGCAGACTAATAACCAGATTTCAGCAACATGGCACTCTCACTCTGTCTTTCTCTCCCCCTTTCCCTCTCTCTCTCAGAAGAAAATTATTTCTTGGACTAAAAATACCCATATCCCTGCCAAAAATACTTTCATCTCCAAGCACCAAAGATGTTCTAATTCATTAAGAGCTCCTCCACTGAATGGACCTCAAGCGAAAGAGCGCGAGAACAAATAAATTACGGATCGAGCAGTAATTAAACGGAATAGACGCGCTGACGTTAACACAAAACACGTCACATGTTTTTAGTATATTATGGAAACGTGAAGAAGCATGAATATTGCACATTCCTGGTGAATTCTCGTTTCTCCCGGGGTGCCGCTCTCACGGATCACGTAACACTGGTTTATCCAAATGCCTGAGGAGTCTTTTACCAATGGTGTTGCAAAATGTCATCACACTGTTCTTGTCAGGGATAATAATGGACAATTAGTGTGCACACAGACCCAGGAGGATAAAAAACTAAAAACTAAAATTGCAGGACCGTGTTTTAGATGGAGTTCATTCAGGAATGCAATATTTTATAGAAGTGAGCAGCACTCTATGGCATTTCTAGGCCTAGAGTGAAGCATTAATTCTTAATTGTTTACAGAGGAATTTGTTTACGTCTGTAAACACCACTGCGGTTGTTAGTGTGCCTTCAAACACACAGTCTGTGCATTACTGAAAGAAAATGCAAATTGAGGCATAAATGTCTGTTAAATTACAGTAAAATGGCCTTGATTAATTCAATTAACCACCAGAAACCTTCTGATCTGCTTTCACATCTTAATGAGCACAATCTCATTGCATATTTTCGTGTTGGTGCGCATGACAAGATGACAAGTCTTTGATTGAGTCAAATGTGATTTTCCTTTTCCTGGTGCATTTACAAATGTGGACGAGTGCAATCATAAAAGCCGCTATGCTGTTTTTTTTTCTTAAGAAAGCTTGTAAAGGAAAATTATTAATATTCAGCCTTGAAGCTTTATATTTAGGGTTACACTGAGTCGAGCAGTAAAGAACATAAAGCCCGAGTTACAGTATCCAGCTTTCATTTCTTTTGAAACAAAGCAAGCACTATAAAAGGGTGTGAATTATTAAAGGGAGAGTCTGAATTTGAACCTCCACTGAAAACTGTGCTGACTTACTGGATTTTCCTCTCTCTCTTGAAACAGAACTGAGATATTTTTTCGACATAATTAAACGGGAGGGCGGGGGTGTTATATATGCATTGCAACATTGTCTAATAATTCTAATTGGACTATTTTTAACCCACCGTTTCCCATCCATACAGTTCTATGCATGTTTGCTGGGTGTTTATGTTAACGAAGGCCCGAGTTTAACATCAGCTATCAGTGCTTATCAATGTCATCAGTACCATATTGTGACACCCATATATACAGTGCATTCTCATAAAGATTGCAAGCACAAAAAACCATATTAATGACAGAGCTGTTTTTATAAACAAGTGTAAAGAAGAATATTGCATTTGACCATTTTTATCAAGCCAACCATCTACTAATCTTTGGCCTCCGATGCAGACTGTATAAGATACATTTTGCTTCAGTGAACATACAGATCAGAGACCAACACACCATAGACTTAAAGCACTAAAGAATATCTTTTGGTATGCTAATTATAGTCTAGTGCTAGCCTTATTTATTTATTTTTTTGTATTTTTATTTTAATCTATAAATTAATGCCACTGGAACTCCTGATAAATCATATAAGCAGATGCATAGGAAAAATAAAAGCAAAAGGTCTAACAAAAATTAAGATTCTCGCACACCTCTAATTTGATTCATGTTTAAACAAGGCCTGATGTAGGCCTTGTGACAGATATGTTTGTAAGCAGTGTGCATACTGTTAAAAATATGTATAGCTAAATGCATAAATGGAAATGGAAATATTAAAATATAGCATATATTTATTTGATTTAAAATGTGAAATTCATTTAAATCATGCATCAGAGCTTTTGATTATTAATCATAAAAAAGCAACCTCTCTTTTCTCAGTGCTAACAGAACATAACAGAACAGAGCAAAATTAATTAAAAAAATAATAATAATAATAATAAAAAACATCCATATTTACTTGGTCTACATTCTCAGTGAATGTGTATGTGTATGATAGATAGATAGAGTGAAACTGCCAAAAAAGGTGTCTGTTATGTTTAGGGTGTCATAATGCTATTTGACTTTATTTAAGAACCACCATCTCAATGTGAATCACCGTCGTAACTCAAATTGTCTGATCTAGGTCTCCACCTAGTGACCATTACATGATGTTGCTGTTAGTTTTTTTAAACACCTATTTTCTATATGCATTAGTAGCCTATTCAAATCCTCTAATTACTTGCTACTTTCACTAATAATCATTCCTTCTACTAATTCACATTTTACTGAATTCAAATTAGATTAAAAACTAGAACTCGCTGTAATTCTACTCCATAATGAGTTTTAGCTTCGCTTGGAGTCCCAGCATTAATTTACAGACCCATGCCTGTAATTTGACCTCCCACTGACTGCAGTGACACAGGAGGCAGTCTAATGACAAACTAATGACACAGTCTCCTGGCAACAGCGGATGCTGATGATTACACCTGTGGCTTCCATCTGCATAGTCCTACATTCCCCACCACATCTAGAAGAGTGATGCAGCAATAATGGAAATAAATTCTATTTATTGGTTAATTGTTTGCGTTTATAAATCATTAATGGAGGAAGAGGGAGAATGTTATCGTGTAAGACTTCTCAGGGCGCCTTGTGAGAGTTCAGATGAAGTGAGCAGGTGGCTGTGCAGACGTATGAATCTGTCCTGTGGGAAGGGTCCAGAGGGAAGGAATGACTTTGAGATCATGGTTGAGACAGACAGACGTGCTTTCTCCAAATTCAATCATGGAGCACAGACGCCTGATGAAAGAGCTCCTTTGGCTCCGCTGCGTTAATCATGTGACTCTAATAGATCTGTGCACCGGTTAACTGAGTGCAAGGGCACAGGTGCATCTGAGGGCAAAGAGCAGAACCGCATTCATTGATATGGTTTACACTGTGTCCGATCTGTGGGTTCCAGCAGGAGTGCGAGACAGGCCTCAGACTCCTCCAACCAGACGTTGAACTCTGATATATGACATGTCTGAGCACAAGAGGTAGAAACTTTTTTTGCTTTACTAGTTTGGGGCTGACTGCAGCAGTGTGCAACAAAAAGCAATTTAACAGTATTAGATTCTTACATATTTATTAACAAATTCCGTCTGCTTTGTTATCAGGTTGGACAACTGCACAGAGTATTAAACACCCCTCTCAGGACAACCATGAAATGAATGCGGTCAGTCATAGACATGCTCAATTATTCATCCCTGCTACTGTAATAATACTCTTGTATTCTGTTTGTTTGAAGCTTTAGCACTTTTACAGCACTAAACATTAACTATTCATATGAAATGAGCTTTAAAGAAATAATTCACTCAAAAATGGGCATTCTGTCATCATTTACTCATGTTATTCCAAACCCTCATTACTTTTCTGTCTTCTTTGGAACATAAAAAGAGAAAAGGAGAAGAACTGTATACAGGTAACTTTTATACACACACAGGTACTGTGAATGTAGCTGCAGCTTTTAATCTTCCAAAGCAAGAGCACCATAAAGGTATCAAAAATAGTTTGTTGGTGTGTTTCTGTATTCTGAGAATCTAAACTATTGCGAGAAACAGACCTCCTTATTCAGTTGTTAACTTCTGACCTCTCCTTGTTGTCTGTTCTTCCACTTGATACTGCAAACTGCTTTTTCTTATATGTTTTAAATGTATTGCCATAATTAAATACTGGTTTGTAGCTCAAATAGTTTTACCATTTACTGCACAACATTGTTGTTTTAGCTACAGTATTTATCTAATGTATTGGAAGCCTCGAACATTCAAAGAAAGCTGACAGTTTGAATGAAAACTGCACGTTTGTGTAGTTAGCGTCGCCACTTTCAATTTGTAAATGGGAAGATAGATAAGAGATGACAGAAGGCGGAAACAGACAGTCTCTGCTAGTGTTGGGGGTAATGCATTACAAGTAGTGCTAGTTACGTAATCAGATTACTTTTTCAAGTAACTAGTAAAGTAACACATTGTACTCTTAAAAATAAGGTTCTTTAAAAAGTTCTTCATAGCGATGCAATAGAAGCAGTGATGGAGTCTATGTGACACGCAGGTTATTTATCCCACTAGGAAAGGTGAAGGATTTCCGTACACACACTTTAAAAAGTGTGAGGATACATAACAACATTGTTTTGGAACTTTCACACGTGCATTCATAAACTCACCCTGTCCATGTTGCGAGGCACCTAGTTTTTGAAAATCACACCGTTTCTGTTGATGACAAGTGCTATTGCGTAACTCTTGCGCAGCATGGAATGTGAGTCACTAAAGGAGATATGAAACTAAAGAAAACTACTTTACAAAATACGTCCTTCGATGTTTTTATAAGCCTGACCCTGAAACTGCTGCTTCTTCAGCTGTAGCAGATGACACGAATGGCTTGAAAGTTTTAATTGGCAAGGCTTAAAAAACATGCAAATGATTACATTGTGACAACGTGAGGATGCACCAGTACCTTCAAATTTACAAATATATATATATATATATATATATGTGTGTATACTAGGCTTAATTTCCTGTGTCCCGTATTGAAATTTTTTTATCTTAAAATAGCCTACTCATCTTTAAATACTGGACGATCAACAAAACTTATGGGACATTTGACAGACTGGTTCTCACCATCAGGAATGGAGAGAGAAAGCTGCTGTGAACGGGAACATTGCTTTTCCTGCCTTTCCCAAAACGCCACTGCAGCTCACTGTGCAAGATTATCAGTGAAAAATACTTATATTTTGGGTTGTTTCTCAATCCAAACTTTTGTTATGGCTTCATACTGTATGTGGAATAAAGCGCATGCATAGAGTTATCACCCAATTTTATACTTTAATGGTGCTTTTGAATCTTTTTTTAAACATAAAGGGTCCAATCAGCATTCATTGTCAAAAGAGCTAAAATTTGTATATTCTTCTAAATGTCCAATTGTTTTGGAGCGAAAAAAGAACTGAAAGCAAAAAAGAACCGAACTTCAATTTTATAGATTCCTATTTTGTCACCCTTAACAGGCCTATGGGACATTTGCTAAAATATTGCCATCTTTCCACTGTGTCTTTGCACTATCCCTTTATAGGGTGCAGAACCATCTGTTCTTTTTGATAGCATAGCAACGGCAGCTGGACAATACATCTACACCTCTGCAGCCCAAAGGTCTGATTAGTTGCTCTAAAAGCTCTCTTAACAGCACAGCTACCACCTTTTATTTTTCAAGACTCTCTCAACTTGACCAACTGGTACTTTTCCAAAGATTTCTGTACCATTTGTTTCTTCATACATTTTACAGGCACTTTTTTACAGACACTTTTCATCTGAAACTTAAAGTGCATTGAAGGTATACTTCAGGGTATACATTTTGTCAGT
This sequence comes from Carassius carassius, assembly GCF_963082965.1. Lineage (NCBI taxonomy): Eukaryota > Metazoa > Chordata > Actinopteri > Cypriniformes > Cyprinidae > Carassius > Carassius carassius. Next base: position 21,868,348 of record NC_081768.1, read on the forward strand.
ATATTGCATGTGTAACACCTGTGTTGATGCAATGGTAATTTGAACTGTAATTTCAACAAAAACCAGCATTTCATGTCCATTTATTTGTTTATTTATTACAAACAGCTGATAAAACATCATAAATATCCGAAAGTAATCCACACGAGTCCAGTCCATCAATTAATGTCTTAATACAAATACAAGTAAAAGCATTCCAAAAGAGTTCTTAACAAATATGTTGGTGGGTTCTGATCAGAATGGGCAAGATTTTTTGGCTTTGGGTTTTCTACCTAACACACAGCTTTTTGCTTCACAAGATTGATGGACTGGAGTGGTGTGGATTATTTATGGACTATTGGGTTGTTTTTATCTGCTGCTTGGACTCTCATTCTGACGGCACCCATTCACTGCAGAGGATCCATTGGTGAGCAAGTAATTTAATGCTACATTACTCCAAATCTGTTGCTATGAAAAAACAAACTCATACATTTTGGATGGCCTGAGGATGAAATATTCCTTTAAGAGAGATTCAATGCTTTCAGACCATTGGATCCCATTGGAACAGACATCAGTTACGTGCCACATTTAATGCAAGGAATCTGCTTGTATGTGATTCAAATATCCTTTTGTTTTCTTTTTAGATTATTAATTCTAAGACTCAGAGCTTCCACTGTATAGTTATAGATTTATATCAGATTGTGTATTAAAACTTGCATTGTTTTTTCCTATTGTTTTCAGTTAACAGCACCAGTCCATGTCCAAAATCAGGCCAGATAAGCAGAAGCAGAGATCTAAGAGATTTCTAGTAAACTAATGAACTTCTGTATACGTTATAAATTACTCAAATAAAATCAGTTGAATACATCCCAGTGTATTGTTGCTGACAGTTATTTTTCAGTACATTTATTAGGCTTCTCATGATATTTGAAAAATTCTGCTGCACTTAAGATTCCTAAGAGCACAGTGGCCTCCATAATCCTTAAATGGAAGACGTTTGGGACGACCAGAACCCTTCCCAGAGCTGGCCGTCCGGCCAAAGTGAGCTATCGGGGGAGAAGAGCCTTGGGGAGAGAGGTAAAGAAGAACCCAAAGATCACTGTGTCTGAGCTCCAGAAATGCAGTCGGGAGGTGGGAGAAAGTTGTAGGAAGTCAACCATCACTGCAGCCCTCCACCAGTCTGGGCTTTATGGCAGACTGGCCCGACGGAAGCCTCTCCTCAGTGCAAGACACATGAAAGCCTCCATGGAGTTTGCTAAAAAACACCTGAAGGGTTCTCTGGTCTGATGAGACCAAGATAGAACTTTTTGGCCTTAATTCTAAGCGGTATGTGTGGAGAAAACCAGGCACTGCTCATCACCTGTCCAATACAGTCCCAACAGTGAAGCATGGTGGTGGCAGCATTATGCTGTGGGGGTGTTTTTCAGCTGCAGGGACAGGACGAGGGAAAAATTAATGCGGCCAAGTACAGGGATATCCTGGACGAAAACCTTCTCCAGAGTGCTCAGGACCCCAGACTGGGCCGAAGGTTCACCTTCCAACAAGACAATGACCCTAAGCACACAGCTAAAATAATGAAGGAGTGGCTTCACAACAACTCCGTGACTGTTCTTGAATGTCCCAGCCAGAGCCCTGACTTAAACCCAAATGGCTGTCCACCAACGTTTACCATCCAACTTGACAGAACTAAAGAGGATCTGCAAGGAGGTATGGCAGAGTGTGAAAAACTTGTTGCATCTTTCCCAAAAAGACTCATGGCTGAATTAGATCAAAAGGGTGCTTCTACTAAATACTGAGCAAAGGGTCTGAATACTTAGGACCATGTGATTATTTCAGATTTTTTAATAAATCTGCAGAAATTCCAAAAAAATCAACAATTCCGTGTTTTTCTGTCAATATGGGGTGCTGTGTGTACATTAATGAGGGAAAAAATGAACTTAAATGGTTTTAGCAAATGGCTGCAATATAACAAAGAGTGAAAAATTTAAGGGTGTCTGAATACTTTCCGTACCCACTGTATATATATTTTGCTTTGTAACGTGATTATCTTGACAATCACTGTTCTCACATGAACCATAATGATAGATACATAGATACTGTTTTTGTTTTGTTTTAAGTTTTTAAATGTGTGTGTGTGTGGTTGTGATATGGTAATTAGGGAATTTGCAGGGGAAATGTGCTTAATTTGCAATTAAATATTGCCACAATAAGAAAAAACGTAATAGTCCTTCAAATAGCCATTTAAAAATATATAGATAATTTTTTTTTTTATTTAACCTGGGCATGTTTTAATTTGATTCAGTGTTTAAGCCCTACTTTCACATTAAATAATAATATTTTAATTAAATCGCATCCATTACATTGCATTGCTTATATTACACCTCACTGTAAGACACATTTTTCTCGGTAGATGGCAGCAGCGTCTTGTATTTAGAACGTTCTTCTGTAGGTAAACTTTTGTGGTCAACACAAAAATTACACAAATTACGCAGAAAAATTACACAGAAATTACACAAACGTTTCTGTGTTTCTAATTTTATAAATAAATAAGAATATTAATAATTTAACATTTCATTTAATATTTGAAAAATATACACATACATACATACATACATACATATATATATAAATATATACATATGTATATACTACATAAAATATTACACTATACTGTTTGTATATATATATATATATATATATATATATATAGAGAGAGAGAGAGAGAGAGAGAGAGAGAAAGAGAGAGAGACTAAAAACACAATAGTGATCATATAATGATCTAATGGATTATGGTACTAAATTTAACCCAGTCTGTGTCATTGCATACATTTGTGTAAGGTTTTTTTCTTGTACATATTGCAGTAGTTAATATGCCCTGTAGCAGTAGGAACATCACAGAATCACTCTGAAGAGGCGTTTCCCACAACCCTTGCATTCATTTATCTTCTGATCTTTTTCTCTGGTTCTGCCTTACTATGTGCAATGTCAAACTTTTTTTTTGAGCTCCCGCATGTTCCCCTTCTGTCAGTGTCTGCCCTAGATTTACAGCTCTTCAACGCTCTGCAGCGTGTGGCTCTGACTGGAGGTGTGTGAACAGTGTCTTAGTAGAACCCAACATGATGTGTATGGCTAAACAAAGTTCAGGTCATCTTATAAAGCAGACCAAATGAATAAAGAATAGAAAGTGGAAAAATATACTTTACTTGTCCATTTTTTTTTGTTAAGAAGCCAGGAAAAATCGTGAGGCATTGGTCTTTTCTGTGAGTTTCTGAAGAGTCAAGACGGACAGACACTACAGGGAACAAAACCAGCCTGGCGGCGCTCTTCCACCCTCCTTCTGCAACGGCAAAACGTCCTCGGCTTTCAGAATGAGTAGGAATGAGGCATCTGCAGCTCGAGTAAAGAGGAAGAAGAAGGAGGAGGTGTTTGAGAGAAGCACTGGAGGAAAACCAAACTCCTCACACAGGGACCGGGTGGTTTTTTAGAAAACGTGTTTCCTAGTTGGGCCCCAGAAGAGCTGGTTTACTGTCTTTTTGGAGCAGACCTCTCCAGATGGCCCTATCCAAAGCTGAGCTGCTCTTGTTGCCGGTGGTAATCGTGGTTTTTACTCAACCCAGATCCATTTTCCTGGAGTCACCGGTGCTCTGAAATCTGTTTCCTTTGCCGATAAAACAGGCCTCCCATCTCTTTTCCTTCCAGCAGAAAGTCAGCACCTTTACAACTTCCTCTAACTTTCTCCTCCTCCTTATTTGGTGATAACTCAAATATCTCCAAACCGTTTTCATTCCTCCGCAGCTTTGGCAATACTCAGTCACTTGAGAGTGTCATAAGACACAGACTCTGACATTGCTTGCTTCATGGAAAATCAGACACAAGTGAATAAAACTCCCACTTTTTAAAAGCATTAATAGACATAGTTGACATAATGAGTTTACAGACTTTTTCCATCAACATCAGAATTTTAGGTTAAGATGTCTGAATGATCAGCAGAATTATGCTAACGTCTTAGTCATTTACTGTTCTTGATTACCTATAAATTCACATAATAAAGTTGTCCTTCTGCTCTCCTCTCCCTTAGTGATAATTTGTTTGGGACCTTGGACCTTGTATGTTCATATTAAAATTTCTGATCTAGTCTATATCAGAAGTGTGACAAATAAAAACATGTGATGACAAGCTAGAATATGAAATAAGCCAATCGTCTGACTTTAAGTTAGACTAAGCTATTAATAGCATAAACATTAAGATTTTATTTTAGCATTATCTAAGCATGAAGACAAATCAATAACTTATTTCATATTCATATCTGTTTGTGAATAGATCTTTTATAATAGTGGAGCGACTAGTGGCGAAGTTAGGTCTTTAAAAGATGAGACATCAGTCGACATCCAAAACACAACACTTAGAACATAAAGCAATATTACAAAATAAACAAACAACACAAACGTCTGAAACTGAATATATAAAATTGTCAAGAATGAAAAACTCTATTCATGCTCTATTCATACATATTGTTTCTGCCAAAATTTGAGTATTATTTGAGACGTAAAGTTGTTTTTATAATTTTTTGCTAACTTAAGTCATCTTGTCACCTTAACATACTGATTTTGTTTTGTGGCTTTGTGACTAAAAGCATAAGTGAGCATTTTAACATTTCATATTCAAATGTTAAATGTTTTTTTTTTTTTTTGGTAATCAGTAATTAGGTTTATGCCACAATTGTTGTTGATTGAATCCAGAATATTCCTTTAATTTGAACATTCCCACTTAATTTGAACATGACCAGTGTTTGACCACTGGAGCACCCCTGACTACGGACACAAGACTCCTCTGTCAGGAATGATCACTACTGTCCCACCAGGAAACCCTTACCTTCATCCCAAAGCCCCGGTACTTTCCATAAAAGAACTATTTAAAGAGAAGAATAAATGATGAAGAAGTGTGGGAAATGAAAGTCTCCTTTTTCATGAAATCCAATCTGTGTTTGTGAATAGATCTATAATGATGCAATGTCAGTGACTGATTCTCTGAGCTCTGAATAATGAGATGCTTTATTAGTTTAATTTCCCTTGATTTAGATGAGTGCTTCTGAAAATGTGGAGGTTATATGCTATTGTCTTAAACATTCGCTGTGGATGTGTGTGGGCTTACGTATTTGACTATATGTGTGTCCATGCGGATAAATGAGTGAATCAGTTTTTCACAGATCCTCTTTTGCATGCTTTTATGACTTTGGTTCATCCAAATAGCACGTACAAACTGCTTGTGGAACTTAGAGTTACATTGTGGTTATGCAGCAATAGCAATGCAAATAAAACTTTGCCTGTTATCTTAAAAGAAAACAAAAGACACGCGTTTCTGTCTGAAATGCTCTAGTTTTGCACCCCAAGAACTGTGGTTTGGAGAATAAAAGAAAGAATACCAGTGCAGCTTCACCTGCTTACAGGAAATAGGAACATGCTGGTTTCCTGTTTCCCCCTTTGTTGTCTTTGCACTATGTTGAAAACAGTCCGCTCTGGAAGCAGCTCAGTTGAATCCAACAGTTAAAGAAAACACCTAGAAAACACTAACTACTAGACGAATCAACTTATGACTGAAAAGTGCTCTAAACCAAACCGAAGTCCTAAACAGTGTTCAAATTAGAAACCTCACGTCGAACACACGGAGTTGAGGAAATAAGATGTCGTTCTAAGTTACGCTTTGCATTATGGGAAAACAAACTGTGTTATCAGTTGGTTTGACAGCTGAGCCATGGTGGGAATAAAACCCTCTCTGTGGTATTTCCAGAGATAGAGATGAGGTTAACTGATAACTAACGTCCATCTTGGGGCCAATGCAAGGGATGAGACTAGTCTTTTGTTTGAGGGTCTGAAGTGCTTTCTCTAAGGTGACCTTCAGCACATCACTATGAACCATGTAAGAAAAAGTGAAAACCTTTCCGAGATGGGACAGGCTCAATACAATAAATGTATGCTGCTGAAACAACCTATTATGTTACTGAGATTTTCCTAATTATCTTTTCATATTAGCTAAGATCTTCATCTACAAACAGGCACGTGTAATGTCTGAGGACTTTAGGGGTCACACCACACATTGATTCAAAGCTATTCCTGCAGTTCGCTAGTAAAGTGTGATGTGAAGCGTAAGTGAACAATTAATACATTTATTAAATTTGAGATTATAAAGGTGCACAATTTTGCTGTCTATTGTCAATAATAGAGAGGTATGAAGCTCAGCTCACACAGAAGTCACTTTCAAAAACCAAGACACTTTCTGTTAGCCAGTGAAACGAACCCACGGAGCCCTCTTGAACCTGTTGCAAAATCTGCATGGGAAAATCTTCACTCGCATATTATATTTTTAATTGTGGATTTCTATTGAAAGTATTTAATTTCACACATGAAAATTCCTCGAAAAATTCTAAATTTGACTGGACCTTGACTGTTTTCTGTAATTTATCAGATACAGTTAATCAAAAGTCATTGATCATCTGCATATAATTTACTGAGCCCAGTTCTTTTTTTCTTTCTTATAAAAGGATCTAAAAGTGTTAATATATTTCAAAGTTCAATGTAAATGAATGACTTGGTATCATGAGATATATAGCTTTAGTTTCATCAGGGGTTTATTTGTTGGTATTGGAAGTATTGGAAGTGTCAGAGTCAGAATTGTATGGAGGGCTGTTTCTACCACAGCATAAAGAAAAATATATAAAAATATATATATATGTGTAATTTAGATTTTTTATTTTATTATTTTTTAATCTCAAACTTTTTTTTTTTACAATTCTGAGAAAAATGCAAGACATATGCCCTGAATTGCAAGATATAAACTCACAATTCAGATTTTATATCTCAGATCTCACAATTCTGAGGGGAATAAAGTCAAAATTGTGAGATAAAAAGTCATGTATATATATATATACATATATATATATATATATATAATTATTTTTTTTTTTATGTGGTGGTACAAGGCTTCCATCAGATTGAGTCAGGAAAAATGTGTATTCCTAAACTAAATAGAGTCAACTCTATTTCTTATCGACTTTAATGTAACCTATGTTTACAACATCATTGGAAAAAAATTGATTGTGGTACTTTCAAAGTGAAATGTCCAGTGAGTGTCGCTAAAATGTGTTCAGTTTTCTCTGAAACAGATTAGTGGTGTTAAAAGGTTAATGTGCTTAATTGCATTTGAAAAGAATGTACCACATACACAGATACTGTTAACCCTGAGATGAGTTACCATAGCCTACCATTTTAGCTTGCCTTCAGAAGTGTTTGAGTAATTTATAAAGTGTTGTGAGTCATATATAAGCATTCTGCACCACAAAACCAATGCTTTACTACATCACAAAAGCCATGCATATGGAGCTGGTTATGTGATCTTAAAAAGTTCATGGTGAAAGTATTTTAAAATCACAGAATTGTGCAAGGAACCATGCCAAAATAAGTATTTATTAATCAATAATCTTCCCTTGAAATAATAATTAGCTTAAAAAGGAATACACATTGTTGGTGTTTTACTGCCACCAGTGTTCAATGCACCTGGAGTTTTGCAAGAGACAATTTTTCCATTGAGGCTATGTTCACATTTTCTAATAAATAGATTCAGAAACCTAAAATACCTCTTCTGAAAAGAGATCAGAAAATCACAATTAATAGAGTCTCCTTTGACCTCCTATGACATTCAGCCTCTGTCCAGTCTGTTTTAGCACGTCTATTTCAGCCAAGCTAACTCCACTATTCAGAAAGCTTCTCCAAAATGTAGAGGCATGATCATTTTTAACTATACTTTTCTCAGCTCCTTAAGCTTAGTCTTTTTCTTGTCTACATCGTATCATTGCCTCAATTTTCAAGATGGGGTCACAAACATAATGACTGATTCAGCGAGAGTCCTTTAGGGTCTTCGCCATATTCACTCGGCCGAGAGATTAATTTTTTTGTGTGTCATTTCCACATAAAGAGGCTAAATGTCAAGCATGCCTGACTCCCTCCAGTGACACATCCATTCCCGCAGATAATTACCATAAGGAAATTGATGCTTTAGTGTGCAAAGGGGAATTTAATTTACTCTGACATCCCCCTGCATAATGCATTCCCAAAGAAAGTGAGATTTTTTCAACCCCTGAATAAGAATTTAAATAAAGCAGACTATAAAAGTGATTACCAATCTCAAACATCTCCGACTTATTTAGGTAGTTAAACCAATTATGGATTACATGTTGTTAAAGTTATAAATTAGAGGGTGTGAAAGCTGCTTAAAGATCCATGAAATAAGCAATAAGATGACGTCTCTGTTCTAGTACTTTGCTACTAGATAACTTAAGATAATATGTTTATTAGCTCTTGTTGCGAATGTTCAGCCTATCAAATCTGAACTGCATAGAAATATTAGTCTTTAGGAATCATGAAATAACAGTTTACTGCATTGTTTTACAGCGTTTCTTAATCTAGGTTAATTATAATTTATAAATATATTATTGTACATTGTTAAATGATATTTGTTAATAATACATCACTAATGATAATTTACAGAACTTGAAATATTAAAATGCCTTGTTATTTTGTATTAGCAATTGTAATTGCTAAAGCTGACAAATAGTATTGCTAGAACTTCTTATATATTTGACTGCTGTTATGTTTTTCTGCCTTTAAAATCTAACTTTAGCTTCCATGCCAAAATTTTATCACAGAAAATATTTTATTCTGAGCATCAATTTCAGTAAAAACCATTAGAATTGGTCATATTAGACGGATACCCAAGTTAAGTTGTGATTAATAAGAAAAAAATATTTTGAATGATCTACTTCTAAATTTCTAATTTACCAGCCATTTGAAATTGTGAAATTTAGTTTTCTTTGTGGAATTTTTTTCTGCAATAACCAATTGTTTCTACTCATTAACCAATTAGAACTTGCCTTTAAACTTTCGACAAAACATGAATACAGAATATTCGAATTTAGAATTCTTATAGAAACTTATAATACTTTTAAGAGTAAAATATGAATAAAATTAATTTTCCTTGAATTGTTCATTTTTAATTGTTAATGAAAAACATACATTTCTTTAATTAATGTTTAACACATAACAGTCTGCCTTATTAGACTGAAAAGAACACATTCATAATCATTTCTCCCCTAAATGTCATGCTACACATGTTCTCAGCCATACCAGTTTGTGCAGAGTCTCCTCTCTGCTCTAATGACTGGAGCTAGAACACAGTTTGCTGAGTCAGTCTACACCAAAAGCATTCCCTCAAAACGGTCTCTGGAGGTTAGACTGTCCCACTGTAATGTCACAGCCAGTTTATTAGAAGAATATTAGAAGAAGAAAACTGTCTGGCTCTCCAGAGGGTCACTAAATTACACAAACAACAGGCTGTCCTGAAAAAAAAACTAGCCCACATCATCCAGGGTTCCCGTTTCACCCCACACCCAACTGCCTAAAATGTCCTCCTGGAGACAGGAGATAAGAGTGGCCTCCTTCTGAACATGACTCAGCACCAGCAGCTCCTGAGATATGGCTACCTGGAAGGGTCAAACATGTGGTTCACTGGGAGCCAAAAGGACTCTCTTTTATTACACCAAAACCACAGCCATGAGGCAATGTACTGGAAACATCATTTAAAACATAAGGGCGAAACATGGGAATTAAATGACCCTATTTTTTAAGCCCAAATTGCTTTCTAACTCATTATGTATTGAATATTTCTATAAATATGAATGCAAAAATGATAACTTTTTGGATGATTGGTAGCAGTATTGGTAGCACATTCACCCATTCTGAGTGTAATGATATTTTTTAATGAAGTGATATTGAACAGCTCAGCACAATCTTTATATATGTCAAAAGAATGAAATTTTAATTCCATCCATTCGCCAAACAGCTTATCCTTTTTAGAGTCACAGGGGAAATGTTATTGTTCATTTAAAAAATAATTAAATAAATATGCAGAAAAGACCTGATTCTGAGGTATTTTAAAATCAAACTTTTCACCAAAAGATGCAATTAACAGACTTGGGCCAGGAACTAGCAAGTGATACATCCAGTCTCTGTTCCTCTGAACATACCCTTCATACGTAATTACCAACTAGAAACTGACAGGATGTACAGCTTTCATTGCAAACAACATCCGTTTAATGCCATAAGACGTGTTTTCTAAAACCTAATTGAAATCCTAGAAGATACAAATCAGTCAAGTGCCCTTCATGGCCAGTATAGATATTATGTTTACAAACAATTAGACATGGATATCATATCGTATTTTGCATTAACTGTATGCATATGCATGCATAGACTTGCAATGCATTGGTCTTCATCTTTTTAACTCCAAATCTCCCCACAGACAATATTCAAAGACAGACCAAAGACTGTACACTGTACACTGTAATGACATCTCAATGAAGATTTATTAAATAATAATAATTTGTGGCTCTTAAAAATATAACATGTATAGAGATGACTATATGAGATTAAACTAAAAAGAATAAGCAGCTTTATGCACACTTTATATAACAGTTAGTTCTGGTCCTATAATCCGATTGGTCAAGGAGCACTCCAAGAGTGCCCATATTTAGTATAACAGCACTGGGACTTCTCACTGTTTGTACAATCCATTCACAGCATTCCAGACCGGAACGGTAGTGGATCAGAAGTGAACTTTCTATACTCTGCAGACTTTGATCACTCAAAGAATTGAGCCGCTGGCATAAAAGAACCAGTTCACATCGAAGAACGATTCATTCGCAAACCAGACATCGCTAATCGCTATAGCTCTGGTTCGGATGTAAACTGGATGTGTTTATATTCAGAAAAAACATCTCTCTTGCTACTGCTATTTCTTAAATAAGGTATTGAAATCATTTAAATCATCTAGTGCCCAGTGTTAAGTTTGATAAGGCCCTCTAGTGGGCTCCAGCCCCTTGCCTACAGCAATTAATTTTGATAATCTTTTCCGTTTCTCATTTAAATAGACGTCACTTCTCATTTAAGAAAAGTATTCTACTAACATCACTAAAACAGGTGACATGAGATCAAGAGACCCCTGTCTCTCTGAGAGAAATAAATAAATAAGAAGTGATCAGTCCACTGTCCCAACCCGCCTCATCCCATCTCATGCATGGCTGCCAGTGATGGTCTACTGGGTGTCAGCTTTTATTGGCACGATACAAAGCGAAGTGCCAAGCTCTGCTGCCTCGATTCCCCGAGCAGACTCGGCCTCTGGAATAAAAGCTGAAAAATGTCTCGCCTGAACACAGAGACATAGCAATGCTGGGCTGGAAGGAGGAAGTGCAGTGGAGAGGGGAGGGACCGCGCGCAGAGTTCCAGACTGCAGCTGCGGCGCTGAGAACTTGTGCGCATGGAGCGGCGGGGGACAGCTGGAAGAGCTTCATACTGCACACTCAAGGAATAGCAGGTAAATAACTCTCACTGGCCGGTCCAAGTGACACATATCACATACTTAGTACTGAAGAGCTGATAAAAATGTACAGTTCAACTAAGTGAGAGCGAGGAGATCTGGCGTAAGGGAAGTTTTTGTCCTGAACTCTGTAGCAGGTGCAAGCGCTTCAATCCTCTTGACATGGCGAAGGCGTGTGCGTCGCGCTCTACGCGTTGGCTAATTACTTTATTCTGCGCCAGGGCTTCTTCAATACAAGTTTTAATTGTAGTTTATGAGTTTTTATTTTCTTTCTCCTTTCTGTTCGTCTTTGGTTCATCATATTTTTTCCAGTTTTCCATATGGAAAAAGTTTCCCGAGGTCCCATATGTGGAACCGGGTGGAATTTCCCCCCTAATCATTATACATTGATACTGAAATGTAATATACGCAATATATTCCTTAATTTTGTATGTTGTTAATGTTTTGGTTAAATACAACTTTGAACGTTACTTTCATTATCTTTCGATACGCACCTGTTGCTCAGCGTACAAATTCCTATTTTTAGCAGCATGGACTTTTGAAAACGCATTTTCTCCGACAAATAAAAAAGTCTGTTTTAATGACACATAGATTTTAATCAGTAATATGTCTAAGGAAATGTATGAAATCGAAAAGTTAGTTTTCCCCGTCCTCCTCCAGCTATGGATGCATACTTCATAAATAGTTTTAGGAAGTTTTACACTGGACTTTTTTTTTCTTCATTAGCTATTTTAGAACTGAGTCTTTGCTTCCATTCATTTCACTTTCATTTTCGCTCGATTTTCTTCATTTTAATTTTAATTCAAAGTGGTTAAAAAGTATCATGAAGTGATCACGGCAAGTTGGTTTTACTAAACAATCCTTAAAAAAATTACAGTTATTTTTTTGTGTGAGATTTCTCCTTTTTTTCCAGTGTAGGTAACTATAAGACAGGTGAAAACGACTTACACGAATTCTTCGTGGTCAGTTTTTTCTCCGATGGTGCGTGTGTGTCTCGAGCTTCTCTTTTGTGCCCTTCTTTGGTTCCATGTTCACTCGTTAGTGCTCACAGCGCAGGTCATATGTGCAACACACGAGAAACTGTATTGAGCGATTGTGTAAAAATACACCGTGTGCGACAGACAAAAACACACTTCTCACATTTATCTGAGAGAAATGATTCATCAGACTTTCTAACTGAGAAACTAATAAACGCAAATTTAGCTAAGATTTGAATAATTGCTTATTAAAAACATAATTAGCTATCAAAACTATAATGTGGGCCTTCATTTTTAGGAAAGATAGCCTAGTTAAAAAAATAATAGCGGCTTTATATTTCAGTAGCCTGCCGTTTGTTGCTGCATTTATATAACTTTATTCTATTTTTAAAGAAAAAGAATGGTTTTCACATCTGCGCTCTGAAAATAACAGTTTCACATTGTATGTTTGTAACTTTTGCGCATCTCGGATATCTCCATAGACGACAACGTCTACTGTTTCGGACACTTATTTCTAATGTAGAAATCATATTGTACACGTTAAAGTGGCACATTAAAAAATGTGAGCATAGAAAGAGAGAGATGAAATGACGAAGTGAAGTGAATAAAATGAGAGCTCTCAATGGCAGTGTAGTGAAGTGTGTGCAGTGTAAAAGAGGCTTCTAAAGTGAGCTTCTTTTATTTCTGTGAAAGCCTCAGAAAGCAGTTCCTGCATATCATCTTTGACAGATAGCAATCTCTCTATCCTACTCCCTCAAATGTGATGAAATCCCCACTGATGCAAGGCAGGCCAATCAATGGATATCCCATCTGACAAACAGTTACAAGCTAAACAGTGTTTAGAAGTTCAGCTTTCCTAATTAGAAATCATTATTTTCACATTGTTTAAATGATACAAATGCGATAATCCAATGCAATTTTTTATTTAAGTTATTCATACTAACTTTCCAAAATAAATATATCTGTAATGTCTGAATGCATGTCTATTTTAGGTTATATTCATGTTTTTTTAATTTTTATAATCATATTTATACAAATATATTATATATAAATGAGGATAAACCTATTTTTATTATTTTAATATTATTTGCAGAAGAAAGAGAAGAATGATCTGTAAGCTAAAGAAGAGAATTAATATTGTTTATGATGAGGTGAAGCTTTCTATCGGGAAATTGATATCGGATTAGTTTTACCTGTATGAACCTGAATATATTAAACATTTTTCAGGTGTCCTCCAGTACTGTTACTTTGTTAAAATATTCATTTTGAAGATTAAAATCTAACTGACCAAATGAATAATACAATAATTAAAAAGTAGCAATTGCATTTGTGTTAACATCAAATATTTATCTGAATGTAGTATCAGTGTTTGACTTAAACTGTGTCATATTTTAAGTGGACAAAATATTTCTGTTATGACTAAAATCAGTTTTGTTCCTATTGAAAAGAAAAGCAAAAAAAAAAAAAAAAAAAAAAAATTCCCAGAATTGTTTTGCATCCTTTTAGAAAACTGCTGATTTATGCAAAGGAAAAAAATTCCAGCATTTACCCTCAGCAACTCTTCTTGACTCATTACGTAACCATCCCTGAGTGAAATGATGAAACGGCACTTGTTGCATGTAGCTCTTTAGTTAAGTCATACTCACCTTTGAATTGCTCTAAACGTAGCAATGGCATTTTGTCTGTTTAACGGTTTTGCAGTGCTGAGTCTCCACCCATCTCTTCAACTTTTTTTTCGCACTTAGATCGTTTTCCTACCCTTTACACCCCCTTTCTCTTCGCACACATACACACATACACACTAGGGGTGTTTTAAAACCCACAGAGCTCTTCCTGTCAGTATGATAATGTGCTTGACTATGCTGATCTCCGGTCTTGACTGTGACCAGTGTCCTACACGCACGCTGAGGTTTGAAAACACAAGCAAAAAACTGCTGAAAAAAGAGGTAACTGAATGTGTAGATTGAGATAACATTAGGTATAGTAACAAATTCTTTTTACTACCTGTATATAAATAAAGGCATCAGTTAAGAGCAGGTAACTGACTGGTATGATAACTCTGTCAGAGTGGGAGAATGAAGCGCTGGTTTCAATAATCATACATGAAGAAGCTCATCAGTGAGGAGTATTTTAACATTTTCTTCCACCTCTTGGTCTACACCATCACTATTTCCCCTCTCACATCTGGTGAGAAAAGGGGGCGCAGGGGAATACCGTGCACAGCCACCCACCCAACACACACATACACTCTACTTCTCCACTCCACACAGTCTCAGTTACGAAAAACAGTTACGAAAAACAGTGCATCAACCATCAAGATGATGGTTAGTTTGTGGTAGGATGAATGCGTCACATATAATACATTTTTATTGCACCTAACCCAAAGCCCAACCTGACCTGACTCTAACCTCAACCAACACTTTTTGATCATTTTATCTATGGGAGTGCAAAGTTGTAACACTCAAGTTTCCACACACGACGAAACTTAGTGTATTTAATAGTTGCCATATCAAGAGAAAACGTGCCAAACTTTCAAAATCTTTGGAAGATATCATTGAATGTTTATTTAACCATAGCAAAAGTACATTTAGATTTTTTTGTGTGTGTTAGTGTTTTTAAAATGAGACATATTTGCTGTTATTTTAATCTCCAGCCGGTTAATTAACAGTTTAGATAGTTCTTTAGATAGTTTATCTATCCAGCAGAAGACACAAGGCAAGTGTAAATCCCAGTTGCTCAGGACAGGTGGAGAGCATGTTAAAACATTTCCTGCTATTAGAATTATGTCATTTTACAATGCAATTCAAATTTCGAACTCTTTAACTTCTATTGAGAAACCATGCACAAAGATGAATAAAAACCTGGATGATCAGAAAAAATATATATAAAAGGAAAGTTAAAGCACTTTTGCTGGCTTGTCTATTTGTTTTGTGTTGTGAGAGCTGTGTGTGGAGGGAAAGGTGTGTTGTGTCCAGTTCACTGTTTTTTTTTCCGAATGTGTTTCTTCATCTATTTGTTCACATTATTTTGAGCTATGCCGCATATTTATGTTTAGTTTGTTATTTAGTTATTTATGTTAACATTTTAGTTTGTCTTGTATATTTATGATTAGGTCAGATGTTAAACGGTCATGTTACAATGTGCCCCACATATGGGACATGCTGTCACATTCCACTTGCATTCATTCGGGGTAAATAAAAATAATAAATGCACACCGTGTTGATGAAACAAGACCATATATTTGTACATTTTTGTGTGGTAAATGTGGAATATGCTATTACTGTTTAGTTAGTCAGAAGGTTTAGTTAGTTTTTGTCAGTCTTACACGTCCTTAAAACTGGATCAATAAAATAATAATAATAATAATAAAAACTATTAATCATTCAATAAATGCATTTCCAATGAAAAATCATTTTCAATGAGAAAACATTCAGACTAAGAAATGAACACTGGATGTTTAAGTTATGAAAACATTCATCAATGAGTCAAAATTTTACATTGATTTTTTTGCAAATGCGCCACCATAAATGTTTTATGTTAAATGTTGTATTTCTTTGGTCCAGTCACAGATTTTCAGTCATAATTGAGTGTTGCTGGGCCATTCAAGAATATTAATTAAAACAGGGTCTCAACAAGAATTTGCCTGTATTTACCCATCATATGCTTTTGATGGCAACATGCGCCTCCTGGTGAAATCAAAGCCAGACCAGTGGCAAAAAAACATGGCAAGGAAGCCAAATGCTTTCCTTCTAGCCACTATCTCACAGCAGCCAAATCTGTGAAGTGTTGAAAAGATTGTTGATGTCCCATTTAGACAGTCGAAGAGGTCTGTGAAGATCCATGAGGCAGCTCCTCGGTCTTCATAATAGCTGCAATCTGCTTGTAAAATATCATTAATATTACTTTCTAGTGACATTTTACAATCTCAAATAGTACTGTATATTTGTGAAAAATAGAATTTAAATTAATATGCATTCAGTTTATTTTACATCACAAACAGATTGAGAATCAATCAATGGAGAATGAGCCATTTCTGAAGGAATTTTAGCCGGCTAGTTATCTTGCTGATTAGCTCACTAACATGAGACGTTTCAATTTTTTTGCTACAAAATGTAATTACATTTTTATTTGTCAAATACATATATGTGACCCTGGAGCACAAACGCAGTCTTAAGTCAGTGGGGTATATTTGCTGCAATAGAAAAAAAACGAAAAAAAAAACCTTGTCTGGGTCAAAATTATAGATTTTTCTTTTATGCCCAAAATCATTAGGCTATTGAGTAAAGATCATGTTCCATGAATATATTTTGTAAATTTCGTACCGTAAATATATAAAAAAAATAATTTCTGATTAGTAATAAGCATCGCTAAGAACTTAATTTGGACAATGTTAAAGGTGATTTTCTCAGTATTTAGATTTTTTGCACCCTCAGATTCCAGATAGTTGTATCTCGGCCAAACATTGTCCTATCATTATAAAACATACACCAATGGAAAGCTTATTTATTCAGTTTTCAGATGATGTTTAAATTGCAGTTTGAAAAAACTGACACTTAAGACTGGTTTTTTGGTCCAAGGTCACATATGCAATAAAGGGGAAGAAGTGACCTGAGCAACTACTTCGAAGTGTTGCATCATCAGATAAACTGCACAGTATATTTTGAGTAAAATGAGTCATCTTCTTAGGTTAATAGTATTTTCTTTATTCTACACACACACACACACACACACACACACACACACACACACACACACACACACACACACACACACACACATATATATATATATATATGTATATACATATATATCTATATCTATATCTATATCTATATTCAGCAAATGTGGATTTGCATATAAGAAACATATTAGACATATTAGAAAACATATTACGCTTCAGCTAAATACAATTGAATTGTCCACCTGCAATCCTTTACGCACCAGTGACCTTTAACCCTCTCTGTTTCACGCACACAATGATGCCCAAGCACATGCACATTCATATCTCACAGTAGTCGCAAGAAGCCCTCACCAGGAATTTGTGTGTACGAACCAGTCGTAAGTCTTCTAAGAAGTGCGATCCCCAGGAAGACTGGGACATTGCGACAGACGGTAGGCTGCCGGTTTCCCACTATTTGTTCCAAGTGCATGGAGCCATCTGTCATTAAAAACAGGAAGGCCCCCCGTCCCTCTTCTCCCAGGAGCTCTCTTCAGCTTGCTTGGCTATTTTCAGGAGCTTCACTTCTCCCGGGCCGGGCGTGGGGCCCTAGTGGGAACGTCTTGAAGTAGCAGCGAGGCCGAGGCTGTTGTGCCCATCTGCTGTGGGCCCAAGTAGCCGCTACATTATTAATGGGGCCACGAGCGCTGGTGACTTCTCAGATATGCAGACCTGGCCTGAGGAAGTGCTCACCAATGACTCCTTCTGAGGAGTCCGAAAACATTCATTCTGACCCTCCACTCTTGTTCTTTCCTCCATTTCCTTCTCGTCCTGTCCATGTCCTGTGTCATTCGCTTCCAGTTATTTTACTAGTATAAAAATAATCATAAACACTGGTTTGTAGTGCAAGCAGTTTTATGCACTTGATTAAATGGAACATTCTCACAACGTTTTATAAAAGTTATATAAATATTAGGACAAAAACATCCATAAAATAATGTTTATGGAATGTTCCTATAAACTTATTCATAATTTGAGAAAAAACGTATTAAGATCAACATTCTTGGAATGTCCTTATGATGTAATTTGTACTTGATGAGCGTTGTAAGAAATGTTTTTTTTTAATGTAAATTTAAATGTGGATATTTTAAAGTTCTTAGCATACTAAAACAGTCAAAAAATTAACAAACGAATGTAAATGAATTACATAAAAAAAACATGAAATTTTAGGCAAAAGTAAAATTGTAGAATGTTGTAAATAACATTTGTCAAACCTTTCAGACATTTTAACATTCTTAGAACATAAAAAAATGAATAATTCTGTATTTCGGGTTAAAAATAGTTAAGAAACGTTTTTGTAATCTTTTAATAACATTCTTATCACAACAAGGAAACTGGACGTTACAACATTTTAGAAACATTGAAAAACAATGTTCCCACAATGTATTTATAACCTAAATATGTTATATGGGAATCTTCCAGTTATTTACATATAGCGGCTAGTGAATCAGAAGTCTCGCACATTTACAGAAAATAGCTAACGTTCATGTTGCAAAATAAGGAGAATGCTCTCACTGACTTATTTTCAAATAACCTTTCTGTTATTTCTTAATCTATTCATTTCTTGTATCTGATAAACCTGCTTTGTTTAGTTTGTACCTTCTGTATCTTACTCATTGCACTCTCTTGTCTACGTTCCCATCTGTGCTCGTACATCCCTGTGATCCAGTGTCTCTCTGTGTGTGTGTGTGTGTGTGTTAAAGAGAAGTGGAGAAAGAGTTGGGCTGCCGGGCTCACCCATGCATGCTCAGTAAATTAGAGTGAACACGAGTGCCAGTCAGCTGGCGATGCCAAACACCCGCATCCTCCATGACCCCGGGCCATCTAATTTTCTGCTTAATTTTGCGGCAGTCAGTTTGCATTTTTGGATGATTATGTGGTAGGAAATTAACAATAAATAACAAATGTGGTCTGAAAGCCTGTTCCTTTCGAGACTCACCACCCCATCGCCGGCCTTGTAGTCCACCAAAGCTATTCTCTTAGTTCACCCCGTCTGTCAGAGCGGTAATGAAAATGTCTGTAGTTCATTGTAATGTAATGTGGAAGACAGTGGTGTGTGTGGCTGGAATAGGGCTGTTCTTGCCAGGGTGATGGAGATACACAAAGAAAGGCCATTCTCCTTTATTCACCAACCACTTCTCTTACACAGGCTTATTTTTTGAGGCAACGAGCGCTGATGACACTCTTTCTCTCTTGCTTTCTCTCCTGTTAGAATACCTGCACAGGATGGAGACTGAGGAGGCACAGGAAATGTCCCAGATAACAGGTAAGAGTCACCTCTCAGACGTTCAAAGCCACAGTGAGGTCTGGGCGATCAAAACAGTCAAGCAAAGATAACCGTTTTTGAGTGTTCAACGACAGGCTATAGAAGTTCTGTCTCAGCAGAACTTTCTGTCAAAGGGGTCATGAACTGAGAAATCAAAAGTCCCTTGATCTTTTGATAGATATATATATATAAGAGGTCATTGTGCTATAAAAACATCAGAACTCAGAACTTTCTCATTAGTCTAGAAAGTAAACAGGACAGAATAGCCTATTGCTTCTAAATTATGATGTTTTTTTAAGTAAAAATCTTGTGAAAAATAGTGAAAAGGCTGTTGATGACCCCTGTAATGCACACGTGATTCTAGACCAAATTTAGGAGACTTCCAGTCACAAAAAAAAAAAAAAAAAAAAATATATATATATATATATATATATATATATATATATATATATATATATATATATATATATATATATATATATATATATATATATATATATATATATACATTTACATTTACTCATATTACTCATATATATATAAATATACATTTACTCACCATTATTTCAAGCCTTCTTTCGACTTAATTAATGAATGAACAAAAACATTATTCAAAATAAATTTGTTCTGCAGAAGAAAATAGTCTGGTTTGGAATGACATGAATGTGGATCCAAATGTGGCCCCATTACTTATATACATCTACTGACAAACAGATTAAATTTTAAATCATATTTTCAGCAAGATTTAAACTTGTGATGGCATCTTGAATCGGCGCAGGATTAATGCAAACACTTTTCCAGGAAAGAGATAAATGGAAAAAGGAAACAGTCTGAATGCAGCAAAAGGGTCAGCATTTGTGCTCTGTCGACATTTTCATATCTAAATAAAGTTACAAAACTTACACAAGACTCATTATAGTGAGACCCAAACTTGTTGCATTAGTGAGAATTGTATATTTAATGCCCTGACTGTCAACACTGGGATGCAATACATCCTTGAGAAACCACAATACAACTCTATCACTTTAAGGGGAAGTTTGTAAATTGTACACTACTAATGTTACCAAATAGATCTGAAAAAATAATAAGTGCGTTCGACTTCAGCTGGATTTAACTGATCGGTGAGATTTGCTGCTTCTTGTAATGAAGCTTGGGCAGTGTTTGAATACTTTATCACAGTTTAAGTGGATTACATGCAATATTTGTCAAATACACAGACGTTTCAGATGTTTTTATGTAGAAACAGAAACAGTTTTCATTCAGTACTTCAGTACAGCACCTGTATGCATATGAATATAATTTTTTTTAAAGCCTATTCTATTTAAATACCAATAAAGTGGGTTTATTATTTTTTTATCAGGTTTATTTTGATAAGCGTGAAACAATATAACATCAAGATTACAAGCAAAGAGTGTTTACTGTTTTCCTGCACACTCCCACCCCCCAAGATTGGTCAGACACACAGATAGCCCCACCCCCAACTCATGCCATTGGTTGAGCCAGTTATGGGGAATCGGTCTACAAATGGCTTACGTGTAATTGGCCACACACTCACAGTAAAGTGTCAGGAGGGACAGCTGCATTTAAATACAAAAGTAAATCCTCTAAATTACTGTTTCATGTTTGTACAAAAACAGAACTTACTCTTGAAACTGCCATGATTGACACCATGTATGTAACCATAGTAACAGTCCAGCATTTACTATCCGCTATTTCTAATCAAAGTAATATTATTGTGATCAATGGCTCAATTTGAACTAAAACCACTGCCAACAGAGCCGCCGTGTTTTGTATAAGTTTGAAAGGTTACTTTGCAGAGTGTGCTCTTAAAGGGTTGCCATGTCCACTTATTATAAGCGATACTGATTAAACCTCTTTTGAGCTAGTTATCTGGGCTCGGCTCATAAAGCGATCCAGTTTATATAGTTATTAATCATGATTTTTTACTATGGGGGCTTATTTCTAAGATATCGTGTTTGGATTTAAGTTTACTATGGGCTTGTTCTTTTTTTTGCTTGCACTATTTGGCAACACTAATGAGTCAAAACATCCCCTGTGGTTTTTTGCACCACACATACTGTAAAGACAAAACTGATATACATTTAAATACATCATTAACAACTAGTTGATCGGTTCGGTTCCATATACACTGTAGAATTTCTCTAAATCCGGTTGTCACTACCTGAATTTGTCAGGAGTCAGTTCAGCTGAGGAATACAGTTGTCACTGTGTGTGAAGAGAACAGAAATTAATACTCAAAAGTGAACTGACAACTAAATTTAGCTGCAGTTTCACAGCAAATTCAACTTAAAAATTTGATGCATCGATTTTACATTTTAAAGTATGTATAAGGGATGGGCCTCCATCTATACTGGTAACTTCTCTACCCTCTGCTCAGAAGGGGACAGTCCGACTGCTAACGAGGGGGGAGAGGACCAAGATGAGGCCATGCCTGTTCCTGAAGACTTGTCAGCCAGCACTGGCCTCCAGCACAACAACCGCACAGACAAAGCACTCGGTGAGTCAGACCAGTCTAAGCTGGGACACAACCACAAAACTACCTCATATACACATTCATGCAATGCTCAGTCTGATATAACTTCCACTGAAGCCCACTTTTAAGGTCAGCCTAACACAGAAAGCTTTAAAATGTAATACTTTATATGAAATGAGTGCATGTAATGTTCTGCCTACAACATCATGGCGCGAGTGCACTAGATTGTTCAAAAAAAAAAAACCGCAGGGTCCGAAGAATTCAATTTAGCTCAAGATGCGCATCTTCAGCTTTCTTAATGAGATCATGTCCCTTTTTTTCCATTGGCATGCATACATTTAAAAAAAAAAAAAGCAAACCGCTGTAAAAAAAAAATGTAAGTAGTATGCTAAATGTATTATGTTCCTGTTGTCAGACTGATTCCTACTGTTTCCTGAAACCGTGGGACATTTAAACAGCAGATTTCTAATTTAATACACTAAACAGCGTTTACTCACTGACTGAGCCTACACATAATGCGCTCAGTTGTGCCATGAACTGTTTAACCCACTTATTAGGAAACTTTTATTTTTACTCACTTCTGCCCTTCCTTCTCTTGTTTACTCTTGAAAATATTTTGTTTTGATCATTAATAAGTTCTTTTTGGATTAAAAACATCTGAGGAAATGTCTGAAGGATTAAATGTGAATTAAAATGTTATCACAAAACTGTTGAAGCCATTTGTTTTCCAAGAACAAAAACTAAAAGGTGCACAAATATTCAAAAGTGTGGGGTCAGTAAGATCTTTTTGTTATGTTTTTGAAAGTCTCTTATGCACACCAAGGCTGCATTTATTTAATCAAAACACAGTAAAAATATGCAATAATGTGAAATATGATTAAAATTGATGTTACGGTCTTCTATTTTAATATATTTTAAAAATGTAATGTATTCCTATGATGCAAAGAAACATTGGTTGCTCAAGGAACATTTCTTATTATTATCAATGCTAAAAGCAGTTTTGTGGAAACCATGATTTTTAGCATTAATAGGAAGTTCAAAAGAACAGCATATACCTGAAATAGCAATGTTTAATAACATTATAAAAGTCCTTATTGCCAAACATTTTGATTAATTAATCAGATCATATTTAAGTATTTATTCTTAAAAATAAACTTTTTAATGACCTCAAGCTTTTGAGTTATAATATATATAAGAATTTAACACTTCTGTCTTCACAAAATGAATACAACAATATGGCTTCTCATTGAAAATGTCATGTTTGGTCGGTAGTTTGTAACAGAATGTGTAAGTTAGTCATTATATTAATAAATATAGTGTTAGCAGCGTAAATAGAAAGTGGGTTAACTAAAGGCAAAAATGGGTGGGAATAAACTTGGCTAACCACAAGTTAACAGATGGCCTGTTTAATATCTTGATGTATTTTAGTTTGGAATTTTCCCCTCCAGAAGTTCCAGATTAACTTGGACTTAATGTGTGACCCGCTCACTTTGAAGCTACTAAAAGTAAAAAACAGACTGAAAGAGAGAGAGAGAGAGAGAGAGAGAGGGAGAGAGAGAGAGAGAGAGAGAAGAGAGAAAGAAAAAAAAAAGATGTGAGAGGAAACTGAAATAGGATGTGCAAGAGTTTCCTAAGAAGAACTTGCCAGAACTCAGTTTCAACACTCACTCAAGGAGATAAAATGTTCAGGAGCAACAGCAGATAGGAGCAGTATCGCAACAAATGCGAGCGTATGCTCTCTTACACGCATAACACACACAGCTCTGCACCTGCACTTATGCCATGCTTTCACTTCAACTGCCACGATATTCACACACTTCCACACACACCCACATTCAAATGCAAGTCCAAAAGACATGCTTCACTCTCAGCAATATAGCACTTTCATATCTCACTCATGTGTTATGTATAAAAAGAGCAAAGTCATATCGATAAAGTAATAAGAGGCCTCATTACGTGAAAAGAGATCGCTTGTAAGTCATCTCTTTGAACAGTCAGGATGACATCAAGAACACTAAGAGGTGTATCAAAATGACATTTAACTCAATCCCACCTGTTTTTTTGCCCACGAATAAAAATGTTCACACACTTTAGAGATGCGTTCACTCATGAACATCTTTTTTGATTGAGATGTGAGTGTATTTGAGGTGTACAGAATGAAGCATGATGCCATTTAGGATTTAGAAGAAAAAAAAATGGTGGATTGTTCAAGAGAAACAGGGAACTAAATTTCAAATGCTTGGAACTTATTAGTAAGGATTTGTGTGAATATGTGTGTGTGTGCTTGTGCGTGCATCTGTCTGTCTGCATGTTGTCCCTGAAGATATAATCAGTCAGTGTGCAAGAGGATGTGAAGACAGTATCTTCACTGTGCATCATTGCTTCTCTGATTATGTGCATCAAGGGAGTATCTGTGCAGACTGTGCAGTACGCGACTCGATCAGACACGTAGCAATGTGCGTAGAATATCAGGAAATCAAAACATATAGAGATGGTTCTTACAGAGCGCTGTCTCTTCGGTTTCCTGCTATGAAAGACCCAGAAACTCCTCTACAGTTGTCAAAACATTTTGAGGATTGAAATTTAAAATCTGTGTGAAGCACAAAGAGCTCTTCCTTTACAAACTTTATCTTTATGTTCAAATTCAAATCTTAATCGTATATTTAAAAAAATAGTTCTTGCAGATATTGTTAATGAAATAAAAGGCCACTTACTGAGTACTTACAGTATACCTTTAAATGCATTTTGTAATAATGTCAAAATAAAAGTTTACTTTAAAGTACATTCTAAATAATGTTTTTGTTGTGCATTAAAGTGTAGTGTTTTAATATTGCATTTAAAGTTAATATATTTCAAATGTACTAAACTGCAACTTCATTATTACAAATATGTACATGTTTAGAAACCATTAATTTTTAAGTGTATTTTAGTTTGCCATATCACTCTAAAATCACTCTAAAATTGAATTTGATATTAATTTAAACTATAATGTGTTTATATTATCATTTAATTTGAATTAACATGCTATTATGTGTATCAAAACATCATATTTATTAAGTATCACAAAGGATATTGGTGATCACATCCCATTTTACTCCCATAATGTCACATATTACCAACTGAAACAAGACATTCACAATTAGTGCTGTTTGGTTTGTGCATTAGTATTTATTAGCACTGCATGGAAAAATACGCTGTCCAGTGAAGTGCAGGAGGGTTTTCATGGTGCATGGTCGATTTTATCATGTAATTCCTCTTTTTAAATGAGGGTGACAGCCTGCCCTTAAACCTGTTGCTATATCAGATGCAAACATTTCACTAGCAAGTTCCTAAAAATGTGAGCGAAAGCAGGGTTCTTTGTATCACATCTGACACACATATGCATAGACATGCATGCTTAAACATATACTCTCACACATACGCTGTGGAGCCGTGGTTAATGTGCATGTAGCTCTCCTGCACTGCATAATCTATTCATAGTTTTTTTAGTGCCTTGACTGGAGCACAAACAAAAGTAAATTGTACTAGCAAAGATTTATTTTAATTTATAGCGCCCTCGCTGTGAATACATCCCTTGCTAAAGTGCAATGTTGCAATAACTTAGTAATTGATGTAGCAGAGGGTCACAGGTTCAAACTGCTAAAGGGAGACTGACTTGTCACTAACTGAACCACTTCACTTCCAGAGAGTTGCTCTAGAAATGGGAAAAAAATCTAATTTAATCCCATTTAAAATTATCCATTGATGTTTGTGAGGTTTGCTCTGTTCTGTGTAGCTCTTTTGTTTGTCCTTGTCTGTGGCTTCTGTCGCTTGCTTCCCAAAATGGGTAAATTAGGATGTGTGACAAACGTTATACAAAGTAAAAGCTCCTCTTCCCATCCCCAGTTTAGTCACAACTTCCCCAAAAGATCCATGAGAGACCGTATCATGACAACAAGCCTAGTTCCCTCTGCCAAACTCAGGTCACATCACACTGGTTAAATCATCATTTCATATAAGCAGAAAGGTTGTCAGTGGATTTGTACGTGTGTGTGTGTGTGTGAGAGAGAGAGGAAGAGATACATCCTTTTATGGGTGTTAATGGGAGATTGCATTCCTGTATTGACTTTATGTTATTATCTGCTGTACATCATTCACACATTGACACTTAAATCTATATAAACCTTCTTTAGAGTCAACATCGAATTCAGTTTACAACCTGTTTTACTTAATCAGACAAACTTTAGTTGAGTTAAACAGAATATTCAGCAGGAAAAATGTAGGCTGGCCTATTGGGAATTGAATGGGGGATTGACTGGATCTTGGAAATACCAATAAAGCCAGGATACTGGAGGTGAGGGATTGAAAATTACTATTAAAAAAAAAGTTCAAAAGCTGTGATTGGGGCAGCTGCCTTTTCAAAAAGTCTGTAAAGTGTGTGTATAATTTAGGTACACTTTCGATAAAAAAATAACATTAAGCTACTGATATGAATCCTTTAAGGCTAAATAAGATTCAGCTTTTGTATGAAGAAGAATATCCACCAATGAATAGTGCACATAAAGACCAGGAATGTACACTAAAAGTGAAAATCGCTGGCTTGACTTCCTTATGTTCAGTCAAGACCTTCTCTGAAATTAAAGATAATAAAGTTTTTAGTCAACTAGCTTTTATATTTTCTAGTTAGTTATTTGATTAGTTTGCAGTTTCTTTCTTAGTCACTCTAAGACGATTCTTCTGGAAACTGGATCACTTGCTGTAAAACTCAAGACAATTATTTCCAATCTATTTTGGAAACACACTAACAAGAGTGTAGCTGTGCTCTGCTAACTATCAGAGAGTAACCTGAACACAGACAATGCTTTTTTTGTCGGTACTCTCCAGTTCAATCACGTGCTTCAGTTGCTGATCCCTGTAGTCTGAATGCAGAAAATGAAAAAGAAAAACTTGTTGTGCTTAACAATTCCCTGTTCTGTGCTTCCCTTTCTGCCACTTCTCCATAACTCTTGTCCATTTTTTCGGTTGGGCCGGCTCGGGCACTGAAGCTTCCCCTTTTCCCTTGGATTCCCATATTTCATTATTTCTGCTTGTTCCTCTTGAGTCTGTACAAACAGAGGCATGGGGAAATCAGCCTGGCACCACAGTATGTTAACCACAGGACCATTACCCTGAGCTCTAACTGCCTTTAAAGACTCGAAATGTTTGCCTCATTAAGCTGAATGGGCATTTGAGCAATGATCTAGCTTATAAATGGACATTTCATCGAATAATCTAAATATTTAACACAGTTTCATTTTTATTTGACGGTGTGCTTATTTTTGCATGCTTCTGTAAGCTTGTATGTGAGTATATGTGTGTGTGTCTGTATGTGTTTACCACGGTTTGTTGGTCTGGTTTACACCGCTGAGAGTCCTCAGTTTCACAGAGCTTCCTGTGTCTCTGTTTCCTGTTTATCAGTCATTTGTTTCAGAGAAGTGTGATGATGAATGAGATGGTTAGATGGTTTGAGAGCAGCCAGTTTGATAGAAGAATGCGTAGTGTTACAGTATAGCAGCAGATATAGATATAGTGTTACAGTATATCTCTCAAATATATATATTTTTCTCTTTTCCTTAAAGGGTGTTGGGAGTACTCACCCAGTACTCACCCATTATGCAAACATATGTCTTATGTAAATGTTTTTATTTATCCTTAACACATGGTAGTAATAGTGTAGGGGAAGCTAATTTGAAACTGACAAAGTTCCTAGCTACTCATATTTAATTAAAATTTTGATTACAAACTACTAACAAAATGTTGCTAACTACACTTTTTTTCAAGACATAAATGCTGTTCTTTTGAGCTTTCTATTCATCAAGGAGTCCTGAAAAATGTATCATGGTTTCAATAAAAATAATAAGCAGCACAGCGTTTTCAATGTGATAATAATGAGAAATGTTTCTTGAGCAGTAAATCAACTTATGATTTCACAAGGATCATGTGCCACTGAAGACTGGAATAATGATGAAACGAAAACATTAACTTTTAATTGTAATAAAACCCTCAAAATATTTTTACTGTATTTCTGACCAAATAAATCCAACCTTATCGAGCATGTGAGACTTCTTTCAAAAACATTTAAAAATCTTCCTCCGAACTTTTGAATGGTGTACATTAAAGCTATTTAAAGGGGAACATATATTTTCAAAAAAAAAAAAAAAAATTCATTATATGAATAAATTAACAGATACATCAATCATCAGAACAATCTGATTCAATTGGATTATTGTCTCAGTTTCCTCAGCTACAAAGCTTTGTTTCCTTAATAATAATAATAATAATAATAAAACCCTGTGTTGTAGCAGCTGAAAATGTTATCAAGTTAGTAACTTGCTACTGCTTTCAGTTATCTCCGAACACTGGTCATATCTACAATACCTGAAATACAGTTTATGTTCTCTATGTCAAGTGAATGTTTCAAAAATGTGTTTAATGCAACTAAAGTTGATGTTTTGCACACACACACACACACACACACACACACACACACACACACACACACACACACACACAAACACTGCTAATCAAAGGCTGAAAGAAAGAAAGAAAACAGTTGCTTTGCAGATGCTCTTTTCGCTGCAGAACATTAAGATATCGTGATAAAAGATGGCAGTGTTAGTTAGAGAATATAACCACCCAGCCTGCCACTGAACTTAACAGGCCCACTACCCTCTTTTCCAGCCTGTAATATAAAAGTTGAGGCTCGGAGTGACGAGGAAAACGGGCTGGCCTGTGAGATGAATGGAGAGGAAGAGGAATGTGCAGCCGAGGACTTGCGTGTGCTCGATGGCTCAGGGGCCAAAGTGAACGGCTCCCACGCAGGCCCTGACAGCAAGCCGGCCGCCTACCCCACGGCCGGGGGCATCCGCCTCCCCAACGGGAAGCTGAAGTGCGATATCTGTGGGATGGTTTGCATTGGGCCCAATGTGTTAATGGTGCACAAGCGAAGTCACACTGGTAAGCACAACTGCCATCTACTCTTCCCTCCTTATACTATCACTCACAACTCACAGGGCACAGGGCACAGGGCACAGGGCACAGGGCTGGGTAGGTTGAGCCGCACATAGAGAGACACACAGAGAGCAGGACAGAGACAGATGCTGGATGTGTTTTAAATGTAACCATCCTTTCTTTAACGGAAGCCAGAGAAGTAGCTGTGCATGGCTTGAATGGATGATAATAGTTGATGTAAATGGCTAATGTAATTACAGTATGTTTGCTGTTACAACATTAGGGTAGAATTTTCAGATAATGTCCGCAGTTTGTTGCATTCAAAATGTAAATTCGGTCATCATTTGCTCACCTTTGTGTTGTCCCAAACCTGTGTGACTTTTAGATTTTTTTCATATGCGGAACACAAAAGAAGATATTTTAAAGAAACATACAGTTTTGGTTACCACTGACTTCCATTGTATGGACTAAAAAACTGAGACATTTCTCAAAATATCTTCTTTTGTGTTCCACAGACGAAAGAAAGTCATACAGGTTTGGAATGACAAACAGTAAGGGTGAGTAAATGATGACAGTACTTTAATTTTTGGGTTACGTGTTAACAATTATGATGAGATGTGTGTTTTTTGTCTTTAAAAAAAAAATTGACATTTTGTTTAGATTTTTTATAGCTAACAGTCCAAATGTATCAACTAACCAAGCAAAAGTCTCTCTCAGATGACAATTATTTCAGTATTAGTTATTTTCTCCCTTTCTCAAATTGATATTCCGCTGCAACGAAGCCAAACCAGTGGGTGAGAACATTTCTCAAAAAGGCACTTAACTTCCTCACTTGACAAACTAATGAAACTCAAAATGGAAGAAAGGAACAGTGGGCTAATGTAAATTCAGAAAAGAACGTATAATAAAAGATATAATGAAGTGCTTCCTATTTAAATCAAAATATTCGCAGGAGGTGCCGTGCTCCTCAAATGCCTTTTTAATGAGTTTCTTTTTCCGTCTTCTTGCTGCTTCACTGGTGACTCTTATTTTATAGGGCTTTTGAAGAGAGCGCCGTATTAATAGCGTTCTCGGAGAATGCCACAACATTCGGAGCAGCTGGATATTGGTTTATTCCAGGGGCGCTGATCAGGAAGACTGGCTCTCAAACACAAAGTGTTTCCTTCACTTTATTTAAATGAGCTCTGCATTTGCATTGTGATGGGCCGCTCTTATTTTAGAGCTGAAGAAGAGGAAAAAATAAGATTTTCAGATCGAATTGACCCAGGCAGTGGTGCATTACGAAACTGGCAGGCAGCGTCTGAAAGCCTCTTGTTCGATCAGGAGCCAGGCAGCGCGCGCAGGGCGCAGAGCGGCGCTCGCGTGTTTGATTGAGCTTTGGCGCGAGGCGCCGCGTTATTGGAGATGTAATAGCGCGCCAGAGCCGTGTAGGACAGTGACCCTGCATTCACAGCGTAATAGCGCTACAGCGGCGGATGCTTTGCTTCCAGAGAGCCGATATAGTGTCTCAGACGCTCGCCATTTACATGGCCATTTGTCGCTGGCATTCTGTACATGTGTATATATAACTGCTATACAGGTTAAAGCACGAGTCACTTCTTTGTGCGTGCAAGCAACTTTACCACACAAGGGAACACAGAAGCCCCAAATCGAAAATACATTTTTTTTTTACAATTACTTTTCTAACTAATAGTTCCAAAGCAGTTTCAAGTCCATTTTAAGTCACATTTAAAGTCAAATGGATTTATCGAATAGGCTACAGGTTGTGCAAGCAGCTTTACTGCAATAAAAAGGAAATGTTGCAGAATTCAAAAATTATGAAATTTCAGCTATAAAGCAGATCTACACATGATCGATTCAGCTCAGTGGTGATTTTAGTTTAATAACAGTATCAATGTTGCAAAGTTCATCAATTATGAAACAAGTTTAATTCAGCTAAGACGGCTCTAATCAAGGCAGTAGCCTTATTCCAGCTTTATTCAGTTAATTTTTGTTCTCATCCAACAGAGAAACTGAATTATTAATATTACTGAATATTATTTGTCATTTGAAAGTTTCAGTTACTGTTGCACATATGAACATAATCCACTAATGTTTGATAACAAGAGAGTGTCCAAATACTTGTCGCTTAATTTTGAACTGTACATCTACTGTTTCATCATTTACAGCATTAAATGTTTTTTGGCTTGATATTTTGTAACTGATTGCAATGATACTCAACCATTTTTAAGCATGGCTTAAGTGTCCAAATATGTTTTGGGACCATTAGAAAGGAGAACATGCTGAAAAAAATCTAGTTCCTTAATCATTGTGCATGACTTGCAGCATGTAGTAATTTTAAATGAAAATGTCTTAATTCCAACATATGAGTTATGTGTTATCTTTCATTCTCCTAGGGGAAAGGCCGTTCCAGTGCAACCAGTGCGGTGCTTCCTTCACTCAGAAGGGTAACCTGCTCCGACACATCAAACTGCACTCTGGCGAGAAACCTTTCAAATGTCACCTGTGCAACTACGCTTGCCGCCGCAGAGATGCCCTCACCGGACACCTGCGCACGCACTCAGGTAAACACCTGTCGCCTTCACATTCACTTGAGCCAGTTCAGAAAACAAGTGTTATTGTGTTACGCTATATTGTATTGAATACCATAAAGAGTAAATTGTGCTGTGTGATTGAGCAGATTTTGCTTTTGTTTTAAATTTACAGTTGGAAAACCTCATAAGTGTGCATACTGTGGGCGCAGTTACAAGCAGCGGAGCTCGCTGGAGGAACATAAGGAGAGATGTCACAACTACCTGCAGTGCATGGGCCTTCAGAATAGCATTTATACTGGTCTGTAAATGATAGAACAACAACTGTTTTCTGTTCTTATAGTTGGAAATGGTGCTAATCTATAACCCATTATCATGGCCTAAACGTGGTTTATTGTCACTATGATGAAAAGAAAAATATATAGTATTAGTGGAAGTACAACTACCAGTGATGCTCTGGTAGTACTTATTGCTGACACTACCCAAAAAATCAGAAGTTCAGAGCCATAACTGATCATTTTGCAGCAACATGCCTGTAAAGTTCCAAAGCTTAAAAAAGTATCTTAAGAAGAAGAAAAAAAAAAACTAAACTGCTTAGAGTAAGGGATAGAAAATGTAATTGCATGACTGAAGGAACATAATCCTTTATTATAGTTAGCATCATGTTAGAGGATGAGCTCAGGTTAGATACGGACATTTGAATCTTATGCGTGGTTTCTTTGTCTTGCTTTCCATAGTGAAGGAAGAGAACAGCCAGAATGAGCAGAGGGAGGACATGCCTGCATCTGAGAGAGCCTTGGTGCTAGACAGGATAGCTAACAATGTAGCTAAGCGTAAGAGCTCTATGCCACAGAGGTTTGTGGGTAAGAGTTCAAGTTTGCTTTCATTGTACAGTTATATCGTAGATCATCCAGATATCACGGTCAAAATGCATGTCTCTGACTAAAAGAATCGAAACATTGCAGAGACAAACTATGCTTGGCAGCTCCCTCATTTCTTTCTGTTTGATGAGTTGACTAAAAAAGCAGGGAAAGAAACACTATAATGGCATGCAACATGAACTGACTTTGACTGTTGCTTATTGTTTTATATATTCTTATCTAAATTGCACTTGCTTCTTTGATAGTAATAGTTTTTGAATCGCTGTTAGAATAATGTGATGTGTTGCTAAGCCCATTTATCTTCTTTTCATATTGGTGTTTCACTGAAGATTATTGTAAAAAATTAAAGATATTTGAGACACCATTTTAGATTTTTCAGACTGCTACACTGGAAGAACCCTCTGGAGAAGTTGTACGCACCTGCTGAATGTTCTGTATTGGCTTTGATGGTTCAGTGAAGAACCTTTAATACATGGAACCTTTCCTTTGCACAAAAAGTTATTTATAGTGGAAAATGGTTCTTTAGTTTATTAAAATGTTTTTCACACCAATAAATAAATTTAAAAAAAAAAATTAAGCATCTCAAAACCTTCATAAACCATTATGATCCCAGCTAACAAAAACATGTTCTAAGAAAGTTTTGCTGATGTTCCAATTAAATTATGAAAATGTTATTTTTGAATGGTCTAAAATGCATTTTTTTCTTGGTTATGGGTTATTATTTTGCAAGCATTATCAGAACATTACTTTTGAATGCAAAAACTGTTTATTTCCTCAGAGATCTCTCTGTTTTTAAAGAGCACCTAGAAATTCTCCAAAGGTTTCCCCAGTAATTATAATATTATAAAGACAAGAAAAATGTTTTTCAAGAATTTGTGCTTACCAGTAATGGTTTACTGGTAAATAAATCAGTTCTCATTTTACATTTCACAGAACTCAGACAAACCTTTGCTCTTTTGGCTTTCTTCCACAGGAGAGAATCGCTTGTCGGAGCTGTCATTCGAGGGTGGCTCGGGTGAGCTCATGCAGCCTCACGTCATTGATCAGGCCATCAACAGTGCGATTAGCTATCTGGGAGCGGAGTCCTTGCGGCCTCTGGTTCAGACCTCCCCTGGCTCCTCCTCAGACATGGTGGTCAGCCCTATTTACAACCTCCACAAGACACAATCAGCCGAAGGCAATGGTGTATCTGCTAAAGACAGCGCTGCAGAGCATCTCCTTCTGCTGTCAAAGTCCAAATCAGCCTCCATGGAGAAAGACGGCTCGCCCAGTCCCAGTGGCCAGGACTCCACTGACACAGAGAGCAACAACGAGGAGCGGGTGGCCGGGGGAGGCGCGGCGGCGGCCGCAGGGGGTCTCATCTACCTGACCAATCACATGGCTCCAGGTATGCGTAACGGAGGTCTGCCAGTGGTAAAGGAAGAGCAGCAGCGGCATTTCAAGGCCTTGCGGGCAGCGGGGATGGAGTTGAGTATGGCGTCATCGGAGGGGTTTAAGGTGCTGAGTGGAGAGGGAGAAGAATTGAGGGCATACTGCTGCGTCCACTGCAGAGTTTTGTTCCTGGACCACGTCATGTACACCATCCACATGGGATGTCATGGCTTCCGAGACCCGTTCGAGTGTAACCTGTGTGGTTACCGCAGTCAGGACCGCTACGAGTTCTCATCGCACATCACGCGTGGAGAGCACCGCTTCTGAGTTAACACACAGAGACCTTCCACATACGCTTGACTATACACATTCACTAACACACAACCGAATCAACATTTCAGGATTTTTTTAGACACTGTCCAAACACTGGATTTTTTTTTTTTTTTTCAAGTTTTGTGTAACATTGGTTTTTCTTTGTACATACAGTTGCCTATATATTTCGTTGTCTTGTCTATTTTTCTACAATGGTGTGACTTGTATGTAGACTTTAAAAAAAAAGAAAAAACTGTAACTTTAAATAAAAATTATGAGTTTGAAAGTACAACATTTTTATATCATCCCATATCAACCTGACTTTTTTGCTGCCCTAAAGTTAGTAAGATGAACAATAAAAATAAAAATGTAATAAAGTTATAAAATATCATTTGCAATATGTGATGTAAACTCATGTATCTCCCTTTTCTGTGTTCAAACAGTTTACTCTTCATTTTAAATATATATATATATATATATATATATATATATATATATATATATTATATTAAGCAGCCTGAAGAAGTTCATATCATTTTATAATTTATTACAATGAAATAATGTCACGATTTGTCCATTTTATGTAACATGACTGCCTTTTGAAATGTTCCCCTGTATATTGAACCAAATATTTTCCTTGCTTAATTTATATTGTATTTGCAAATACAGTTTAAATAAAGCATTTTACTTATACATATTTTCATAAACATCCTAGAATATATATGCATGCAAAAAATAATAAAAGATTTTACATTTGTTCAACATTTGATAATGTGTCAAGTTTTGTAAAGGTAATTTTAACATCTAAATAAATTTGCTAATGGAGATTTGAGTATCTCACAAAATTAGTTTATATTCATAGATCACAAAAATAATTAGTAAAATTTGTACTAATTATTCATTTTTATATAATACGGAATGCAAGCGCAAACATCACACTTGTAGACAATCCCTTTTTAGTTAAACAACTGAGCTAAATGAACATTAGCCAAAGGTATTTGTCACTTTTTAGGCAATTTACAATTTTGCATAAAAGACTGTTATATTTACATAAGAATTTAAGAATAAAACCAAATACATCTGTTACAACTAACAACTGAATAACTGCATTCTATAACAACATTTATGCTAAAAATTCTTTAGGATGATTTCATTTGTAGAGCTGAAACAACATTTACAGCACTGTGAAGTAGCAAAGGAATCATCGATTCTAAGGTGACAACAATTGACATGTTTCTTGTGAATTAAAATGTTTCTAAATTATTTGCAGTCAGGCAATAATGGACATTAGTAAAAGTATGCAATGGCCAAAGGGAGGTGGAGTAAACTAAAGAGGCACAGATCTGTCAAGAGAACATGAGTGAGCCTGACCCAAGAGCTCACCAGCTCTTCGCAACGACATTCCATTCAACAGTGTCCAGATGGCTGTTGTGTGATTGGGTAGAAACGTGAAACAGATGTGGCCAAAGCAAGGCCCCCACGCTTCAGTGGGACCTAACCGTGGAGAAAGTGCATTTGCATTAGAGGGATAATCTGGCCAACACCACTTCACACCACCCCGTCCCCATCAGCCTCTATCCCGAATCTCACTTCTCTTTTCCACTTCGACTTATAATAATACAGCACAAACCCCTCCCATTCAGAGAAACTTTAAAGATGTCAAAACCAAGTAATAAGAGACAAAAATAAACTGGTCAGGCACATAAATCAACGCCCTTGTGTTTTAAACTCTACTGCCAGATTTATCACTTGGATAACAAACTATTATATATTTTTTTTGAATTATGAGTAAACATATCAGCATTGTAGTGAACACTGGCAGTAGCCATTTAATAAAAAACAAGTTATGTCAGCACCAAAGGATATTTTCAAGGAAAAGGAAAGAAATAAAGAAAATGCACCAAAGGCTATTTTCTTGACAGAAAGAAATAAAGAAAGATAGATCAATGAATGAATGAAGAATTGGAAAATGATAAAAAAAAATTACAAGAATACAAGGTTTTTTCTAATGTTTTTGCTGACATTTCACTAAACACATCGTACTTACTATCTAAAAACTAATTATCAAAAAGTAACAGTGTAGCACAAGACAAACTAGAAAACAATTCATGCAAAAGTTAATATTAGCTGTAGATATAATGAAAGGTTGTGGAGGAATTCTGTGTGCCTGTCCTTCAATAGTCCAGCTGTGGGCTACCCGTGCTGTTCTGACAGCCTCCAACTGTTCCTCAGGGATGGACTTACTACTTGCACTGCTGGCTAATTTTACAAAGTTTCAACACTCCGGCCAACCATGCAACCCTAAAATATTCATTAAGCCGCTTGACAAAAAGATGAAAAATAAATGACACCCTTTTTTCATGGGCTTCCAGTTTTTCTAAGATCGTTTCATGAAAATTACATGACTGATTCATTTCATGTGAGCACAATCTATAATCGGATGCAGATGAAGACAACCCAAGAGTCAGAGTTTAGAATTGAATTAGACTGTTAAATCCCACTCGCCTTCTGAGTTGTATCAACAGTTCAGCCTGACTTCCTGTAAGAATGGTTTTGCAGTTGCAAGAAGCAACCAAATCAATCAGCCATCTCTCTTTCAATTTTCCCAGATTGCAGTCATCAGGTTTCACGTAACACAGAGCCTGCGTTCCACTCCAACACAAATCAGTTGCACTTTGACGATGAAGATGTTATGCTGATGCATAGGCAATCAAACAACAAACAAACAGAAAGAAATTTCAGGGAATCCAGTCTCATCCAAATATAGTGACAGAATTCAAAGCCTACTAAAAATACAACTAAAAATCCAAACAAATGAATTCGAACTGCATCATATTTTGTAACCTGACCAAAACTATTTATTTTCAAATTCATTCATTCATTACTTTGTGATTTGGCCTGGGTGAGTTTCCTCACCACTGGACCAGCAACTTTTATAACTCATGCCATTTTCAGCCTCTCATTTAGAACTTCACAATGCTCCTCTCCATCCATCAACAGTAAACAAGCCACAGTTGTTATCTGCTTCTATAATGCATAATTTTTTTGTGAGGTTTATGGCTGGTGTCATCATCAATCGGTCTCTCTATGAATTTATGAAAATAGCAACTCTGATGGTTTCCCACCAACTTTGAGTTCGCCAGAAAACAACACAAAAACAGATTCTCTAAAAGACTGAATACTGATCGGGTGGCCAGTTCTCCACAGGCACAATGTGTAACTGAAAAAACTAAACCAACCATACTATCCTCTAGGAGGAGGATGAAGAGTCCATTTTTAAAACCCCTTCCAAGGCACAAAGCCATTCCTCTGGTTTACCAGATGTGGTCCGAGA
Organism: Carassius carassius; assembly: GCF_963082965.1. Lineage (NCBI taxonomy): Eukaryota > Metazoa > Chordata > Actinopteri > Cypriniformes > Cyprinidae > Carassius > Carassius carassius. The sequence continues at coordinate 21,905,600 of NC_081768.1, forward strand.
CCACACTGGCTTAGCAACAGGAAGAGCACTGCAAGAGTTGATCTGTGGGTAACTCTTATCATGAGACCAGAATGCCTGCAGTGTTGCCCAATTTCCCCTCCAAATCCATTCACCAAGGCACAACACAATGGGAGAGTTGGCCCTAAGGTGTCTAACGCTCTGTCTATACAGGAGCGAGAGCAGGTAAACATGGAGAGCCTTTGAATTCATTCTGCACACACAGAAGGTAGGGCAGGCTGAACATTGTACTAGCTGACAGTTCCCTTTTGGATAAGTGCATTCAAAAACAACAAACTGAAGACCCCATGTTCCTTTTTAGTGCAAACTTGGCACATTTCCTCTATATTAAAAGGAAAAGAGTTGCAGCTCCACTCTGTGATGCAACTGTTTTCAGGAAGACACAATATCACGGTTGGTAAACCGTGATCTCTGGGTTTTGCACTTTTTGGGTGAAGTCTGTGTGTTACGCATCAGCAGCAGATTCAGCACTGATTAGTTTGTGGGCGTCTCCGTTAATTGTCATCAGCTGTCAACTGCTGTCACTCATTACTCATCCCTATATATTGGCTTGTCTAGCGTCTTGTGTTCGTGAGAGTGTTGTTTCATGTTTGTAACCTATGCCTTGCTTTCTTGTGTGTTTCTGCTTTGGATTTCCGTGTCTCCCCGGAACCCCGTCCACTCTACGCAACCCACCACCAAGCAACACCACTTACTTTCGCCTCGCTTCCCTGCAGTTCTTGTGTCACCCTCTCATGCTGCCAACTCACCTCCGCCTTCCGGATTCGTCATTCCTCACCACCATCTTGGGCTGTGCATTCCTCCCAGTGTTATTTGTGTCTCAGTTTTGTATTGTCTCATTGTCTTCATTAAATCTCATTAATCTCGCACTTGCTTCCTGCCACACCTTCACCCAGTCGTTACACACAACTGCAGTATGCTAATTTTGAGGGAAGGCATAGAGAAACAACAGAATGAAACTACAGCAATGCCACTGTTTTTGGGGGGGATTGTCTTTGTTTCACAGCTCTCTGAGAAGAACGTTCATGAAAAAGATGAAAAAAGACTCAAGACAAATTGACAATTTATTTCAAGAAATGAACCCAATAGTATAGTCAAACTAACACAAAACTCAATTAATATAATCAGAACACATGAGCTCAGCGACCACAGCCAAATGTCTTGTTCCACTCTTCATATAGCTCCATATCTTTAGAAGAGACACTGGGCCGCACTGTTTTGAGAGCCTCCTGGAAGTCACTGTAGAGTATCGGCCGAACCTGTTCTGCTGAGATGGTAGCAATGTCACTTAGACAAATGCTTCGGATGGGGCCTAGGGCTGCTTCGCGACACAGCTGTGTCATATCTGCCCCTGAAAAGCCCTCTGTGCCCTGCACCACTTTCTCCACCTCATCTGCTCCCAGCTGGCTTTTCTCACGGAACATGAGGTTAGCCACTATCTGCCGGCGAGCCTCAGACTCTGGGAGAGGGATGTAGAGTCGCTTGGCCAGGCGACGGCGAGCCGCTTCATCAATCTCTTGTGGCCGGTTGGTGGCACCAACAACCAGGATGCGATCTTCTGCTGAGGTGGCAGCACCATCAAGCTGAACAAGAAATTCGGTTTTGATCCGACGGGATGAGTCGTGTTCTCCATCTGTGCGTTGAGAAAGAAGGGAATCGATCTCATCAATAAAGATGACGGCAGGTTGGTGGCAACGAGCAATGGCAAAGAGTGCCCGTACCATCTTCTCGCCTTCCCCAACCCACTTTGAAGTGAGTGACGAAGCACTGATGCTGAAAAAAGTGGCTCCCGACTGACATGCTATGCACTTCCCTATAAGTGTTTTACCAGTGCCTGGAGGACCAAAGAGAAGAATGCCTTTAGGTGGTCCTCTAAGGCCAGTAAATATATCAGGTCTTAACATGGGCCACACTACAATCTCTTTGATTGTGGCTTTGGCAAACTCCAGGCCGGCAATATCATCCCAAGCTACCGGGGGGCCATGGTCCATGATCTCACTCATGATAAGTTCAATGATTTTGGGCTCTAAGTTCTTTAGTCGCTCATCAACAGGCTGCATGTCTTGTGGTGAATTCTCCTTCGAGTTGCCCTCTTCCTCTTGCCTTGGCATAGGAGGGACGAATTTGGAGGACGCCCCACGAGAACGATTCGCACCAAGGCATTTCTTGGTGATTGCAGCAACGTTGGCCGTGGAGCCTCGCTGACCCTGATGGGAATGCTTTTTTTGCTGGTCAACGATGAACTGTTCTCGTGCTGATCTAAAATTAGTGCTGACACCTTCCTCTCCCCTCTGTCCCCTCCCTCGCGGTTCCTGCTCGCCTTGTGATGGGAATGAGCTTCTGTTGCTTTCAGTTCCTGAGCTGTAGAAGTTCTTCCTCTTGGAGGGGTTTGTGGAGGATAAGAACACAGGCTGATTATGCACATTGGATCCACTTGTGCAACCCACACTAGACTGAGACACACTAGCATTGCCTGTGGAACTGAAAATGTTATGGCCAAACATAGGCGTAGACCCTTTTGGAGCTTTTGGAGCATTTTGTGGCAGAGAAATATGAGGAGGGGCTCCTTCAAGTGCTCTAGCCCACTCTTCAGCATCGCTAAGTGGGTTACAGACCCCCCTTCCCAACTCAGCTCGAGGTGGAGGCACAGCAGGCCCATGAGCCAGAGGCTCTCGTTTTAATCCAGGAGGAGGACCAGAGATAGCCCTGTCTTTCTCATTTCCCCTGCTGACTTCACCACCAACAGTGATGTTAACATCTGCCGGATCTACCAGGAGACCGCCTTCTTTGGACCTTTCCTGCATCATCCGTCGCACGCACGGCAGGTTGAACACATTTTCAAATGTTAGGGACGACTCCCATTTGTCACTATGGTTCTTTTGATTACGGGCCAGGTGCAGGGCACTCTCTTCATAGTTGTTTAGCCCTGTGCGTGGGTCGTCTGAGTCCAGTACTGCGGCATATCGCTCTGAGTAGCTCCTGAGCAGGCTGGCAGCTCCGGCTGGAGAGAGCTCAGCACTCGCCCATGCATACTGAATGGACAGGACGTGTGCCCGGTAAGCATCGGCCGTCTGTTCAGGTGTGCAGGAGCCAGACGAAATGTCAAAGGACCTCCTCTGCCACTCGTCCAGGTGTGCGCCGCTCATGCCTGGCCTGCTCCAGTCTGCATAAGAAGTGGGCACAGGATCAATTAATAATGTTTTAAAAAAGATAAGTACCACACAACAATAGCACGGAAATTATTCTTGGGCTGAGGGACATAGCAAACATTCATGCTATTTTTATAATTGTATAAAAGGTGATATAAAAATTAAGTAACTGTGAACATCAATAAATTTGAAGGCCATTTAGGTTTCCTGTGTGACTTTTGAGAACTGTTTTAGTGAATCAACTCAACTGGCTGATTTTCATTATGAAAAAAAAAAACTTTTATGTATTAAAGACCATGGTATATATATATATAAAAGTTATGTCACACACACACACACACACATATATATATATATATATATATATATATATATATATATATATATACAGTATATATAATGAATATTAATGAAAATATCACTCTTCCCTGTGTTCCTTTATGTGATGAAAAATGTGGATAAAATGTCTTGATTTTCAATAGTATTATACCTTTTGCATTAAACCATTTTTGAATCATTTTGCTTTGCTAAAATGGCTGTCAGGATTGGTATATATTATATGTCATCAAAAGGCAGAAAGTAACTGATATATAGGCCTATCCAGGCCTACTGTCTTGATGAGTGAGACAGTATAAGTATATATAAATCTAATGACAGTAACCAGTAAGTTACACTGGATATATATGTATGCACTGTATGTATGTGTGTGTTTGCATGTATAGAGAGAGAGCGAGAGAGAGAAATAGTACAAAGTGCAATACTAGTCAAAATTTCAACACGATTGTCAAAAAAAATTATAATAATTTGCAAAATCTTAAAGATCTTTCAAAGGATTTATTAAAACTTTGAACTTGGGTTTGTAAACAAATATAAAATGTCTGTATATCCATATCTTTGCAAAATTGTTATTCTTTCAAAATAAATACATTTAAGAAAAAAAGAAAAAAAAAGTAGAGCGTAAATGTGAACTTCTTCAACAGTGTTTACAAACATCCCACTGGACGCACCTCAAGAATGAGCAGAGATCACATTAGACTTGATTTGTCTCAACACAATTCCTGTGACTTCGCGTTTTTCATTGTTTTTGTGTCTTATTTTAAATTGTAAAATAAGTTAATGATAAAGAATAGACATGTGTGGATAAATTCTTTAATTTTACTTTACTAATATACATTTTTAGCATACCCACACAAAAATTAAGAAACAGTAAGGTAATACACCAAACCCCACTTCCACATGAACTACATTAATGTACTAATTTACGATCTTACGAATAGTGCTTCAGCGGGTATTAACACACTGTCCCAGTAGGAAATATGTTCAGGATATTCATAAAGACAGGACAATGTTCTTTTATGAGCTGAGAGCAGGCGCACAAATCACAAATACAGCTTCAACACACTCCCGTGTTCGTTTTGTTTTGGGTGAGGAAAGTAGAAACCTACCTCTGGGTTAAACGTATTTCTTTTGTGAATGCTGTAAGTATCAGAAATAGCTGATAGTCTATACAACAATGTGAAACAAAACAATCATAACTTTGACCAAACCTCGCGCCTCCTGCATGATCTGCGCCGATCCACGCAGCTTCCGGTCGCTGCATACTAAGATCACGCGCGCCACCGCCTGGACAAACACACTCACTGCGAGCGAGTAGAATAGAATAGAATAGAATAAAATATTGAAGACTTATTTTAATTTTTCGTTTTAGTGTTCATTTGATTATACTGATTTCTCTAATGTAATTTGTATAACATTGAACATTGATGTCCCAGTAAATGAATAAATGTTCTATTAACATATTTATTTAGCCCAGTTCTGAATATCATTTGACTGTGATACTCAAAAAAGATCATAAAAGTTTTTAAATAAATAGGTTTTTTTTTGATTGCCTGGATTCTCCAGTCTTATTCTAGAGACCTTGATAGCACTTAAAAATAGACTATCAGACCAGTTCTCCATGTTCTCTATTTTCATGTTCACCACATAAGAAAAACAGATTTTGACATTATATAACCATATAAACCATACAGACTTAAGATATAAAAAGAGATATGTCTTATTTACTACGTAACTTATAGTATGAAAGTATGAAATTAATTATGACATAAAAGCTATATTTCTGAAAAGTAAAACATATTAGCCTATAAGAAGTCAAAATTAAGGAAAAATGTGTATCATATGAAAAAAAAAAACATATCTATGGGGCTCCGTACTTATGGCATAAAAAGTAAAAATGATTACAAAAGTCATAATTATGACATAAAAGCCGAGTTTATAACACGACAAGCTTTTCATGTCATAACTGTTATTTACCAAAACATTTTTTTTTCATTATATAATTTGGCAGCCTATATCATTTTTGCCTATAAGTGTTCAAATATAGCCAAAACTCAAAGTGCTGTGTTGCTATTTCTTTATAGCTAAAACAGACTACAATGTCCTTATCATTAGCAGCATCTGTCGTGCTGTTGAGCATCAGCAAGGCTGCAATGCTTTCTACAGTCTGTTGCATAAAACTACAGTACCCACAAGTCTGTGGGGCGAACGTGCGTTGACTCCCAGCAATACGTCACGTCAAGAGCGTGTTAGGATAAAGAGGATTCAACTGGGGATTTAAACTGCTGTCTACTGTCTAGACGACTACATAGGAAGCGAGGAATTTAAGGCATAGTTATATATTCGACCTCTATTCTTGGACTCTGTACTTGCGCTAGACTATTAGTGGGCTGTGTTTTAAAATCGGCTGTTCATAGACAACCACGGGAAGAGAGGAAGCTAGCGTAGACTGTTAGCTGCGAGAATCCAGAAGACAAATCCTTCAAGAGTCACACCCTAATATTCACTGTCCTCGCGACTGCGGGTGACTTACAGATGCCCGGCCCTGCTTTTCTGTCTGGATCACAGCACTGCGACTGTTTACTGTAGAGATCTCTGTGCAAAAACAGATAAGAAGCATCAAGAAAGTCATGTATGTCCGGTTTCGATCTACTTTGTTGGGAGACAGATAACGTTAGTCGGCTAGCTAGTGTGTGATCATCATAACTGCTCTGTGCTTTCAGCAGGAGACTATGAGTTCACCGATGTACACGTTTGTTTTGAGAGATGATAACAGTTCTGTGTATGCCGAGGTCGCCAAGATCCTCATCTCTACTGGGAAATGGAAACGACTGAAGAAGGACAATCCTCGGTTTAATTTAATGCTGGGAGAGAGAAATCGGCTGCCTTTTGGACGTTTGGGTAAAGGATTTCAACAAGAACTGCATATTAAACATGCACTGTCATCTCATAATATCATCACTTTTATAACCCCATGCTGTATACATGTTTGCATTGGAAGTTATGAGATTCAGCGAATTGTTATAATACTCCTAACCTCTTTATTAAAGATTTTGGACAGTACAAGCTGTTAAATTTATGATAACGAATGATTAAACGGCTATTAATAATTGAACACTGGACACATCAATGCTGATCACAAAGATTCAATGCATTCGGTAAAACTTTGAGGTGTCCTTTGTTATACATGTTTCATGTACTTGTATAATAACAATAGATGATGTGTAATTACATACAAGTAACCCTAAACCAAACCCCAATCCTAACCCTAACCATGAAAGTACTTGTAGTTAATTAATAATACTCAGTACTTAAATGCATAATTACATTGTAACAAGGACACCTTTAAATCAAGTGTAACTGCATTCCTGTGGAGCTGTTACTGTTAGTATCATGTAGTTACACTACTGTACATGTACATACACTACTGTTGAAATTGTGAAAAAATTAAGGATTTTTAAATGTTTTTGATTGTCAAGGGTGCATTTATATAATCAAAAATACAGTAACTCAGTAATATTGCAAAAAGTTATTACAATTAAAAACAACTTATCTTTTTTAAAATTTATTTTACTGATGCAATGCTGAATTTTCAGCATCATTACTCCAGTCTTCATTGTCACATGATCCTTCAGAAATCATTCTAATATGATGATTTGCTGCTCAAGAAACATTGTTATTTTATTACTTTATTATAATTTTTGTTGAGGTACAAAATTTTATTATTAGCTGTGTGCGGGACACTGCTTTCACTGCTCAATATTTCGATATTTCAATGTCAAATACCCTGCTGTGTCCTCTACAGGTCATGAACCAGGACTGATGCAGCTGGTGAATTATTACAGAGGAGCCGATAAACTGTGCCGTAAAGCTTCACTGGTCAAGTACGTGGTTTATTTAAACATATGTGACCCTGGACCACAAAACCAGTCTTAAGTGTCAATTTGTAAAATAAATTGAGATTTATACATAGTCTGAAAGCTGAATAAATAAGCCTTCCAGTGATGTGTGGTTTGTTAGGATAGGATGATGTTTGGCCGAGTTACAACTATTTGAAAATCTGAGGGTGCAAAAAAATCGAAATACTGAGAAAATCATCTTTGAAGTTGTCCAAATGAATTCCTAGCAATGTTTATTACTTATCAAAATGAGGTTTTGATATATTTAGGTTAGGAAATGTACAAAATATCTTCATGGAACATGATCTTTACATAATTGCCTAATGATTTTTGGCATAAAATAAAAATCTATAATTTTGACCCATAAGTGTTTATTTTTTTTTTGGCTATTGCTACAAATATACCCCAGCGACTTAAGAAAGGTTTTGTGGTCCAGGGTCACATATTAGAAGAAAGAAATTCATGTTCAGATCTACTGTACGACCTCAGTTGACTTTAATGAGATCTTTAAAATGATCTTATGAGTGATAATGTTTGCATAAGTGAGTAATGTTTTCATATCACACTATATACCATGCCATAGAGTTAGAAGCTCTGCAGTTCATAAGTGGTAAGTTATATTGAAATAAGCATGTTTGATGTTTAGGATTATCAAGACCAGTCCAGAGTTAAAGGACTCCTGTAACTGGTTCCCTGAGTCTTACATCATATACCCAACCAACCTCAACACCCCAGTGGCCCCGGCCACCAATGGCATCAGCCACATGAAGAGCAACCCAAAGACAGATGAGCGAGAGGTCTTCTTGGCTTCTTATAACTCCAGAAAGGAAAGCGGAGAGGGCACGGTGTGGATCGCCAAATCTTCAGCAGGTGCTAAAGGTACAAATCTCCATCTGTCTTAAATGGCAAGTCTAAAGAAGTTTTATCTTGCTACATGGCTTCATATGACAAGATTATTGCTCATTTTGTTCAGGTGCAGGTATTTTGATATCTCATGATGCAAATGACTTGCTTGAGTTCATCGATAATCAAGGCCAAGTGCATGTCATTCAGAAGTATCTGGAAAGACCACTGCTGTTGGAGCCGGGACATCGCAAATTTGATATAAGGTAAGATGAGACGTATAATCCTTTGTGCAGAATGTTTTTGATTTGATTACAGAAAAGCATAGAATTGCAATGTCCCATCCTAATGAAGTCAAAGCACTTCTAAAGTCAGTTGATATTCTGTCTGGCTGTCTTGTCTGTAGGAGTTGGGTGCTTGTAGACCATCAGTATAATATCTACTTGTACCGTGAGGGAGTGTTAAGGACGTCTTCTGAGCCCTACAACAGCTCAGATCTGCAGGACATGACCAGTCACCTGACCAATCACTGCATCCAGGAGGAGCATTCGCAGAACTACGGCCGCTACGAGGAGGGCAACGAGATGTTCTTTGATGAGTTCAGACAGTACCTGTTGACCACACACAGCGTTGCCATGGAAACATCGGTTTTACCTCAGATCAAGTATATCATCAGGTGCTCCTTCGCCTCGTTTTCGAATCTGATGGCATGTGTTATATAGGTAGAATAAAACGATCAAACGTTTTACTTTTTTACATTTGAATTATTCAGATGTAAAAGTTTTTCCCCCTTACAAATCAGTTTCATTATAGTATTACATTGTATACTATTAAAGTATTTATTAAGATTTTGAATTGACCTTTATTATTATTATATTGTTTGTTTAAATTCAAATTTGTGTACATTTATGTGCTTTTATTATAACCTTTTTATAGTTCTATTTAGATTTAATTTAATGTTCAGTTTTAGTACTTTGACTTAAACTTATTTTATTTTAGTTAGTTGATGTTTATTTAGTTTTAGCTGTATTTCAGTGAACAATCTTTAATAATTGTAGTTTAATTAAATTAAATTAAAACATTTTTGAGAAATAAGAAACAAGCCGACATGAAATTCACATGAATTAGTGCAGAATCTTGAATATTTCCTACTTATTTGTTCATTCTCTGTTTGAAATGTTTACATTTATGCATTTGACAGAGGCTTTTATTCAAAGAGATTACTATGCATTGAAGGTACACAATTATTATTATTTAAAATCAGTTATTGCTTTCTTTGGGAATGGACCCTATTACTGGCATTTCTAGCACCACACTCTACTGTTTGAACTAAAACTAACGCAAAATGAATAAATAAAACAGATTTTGACTCATAAATTGACTCCCACTATTATCTTGGCAATGTGACCTTCAGTAACCAGATGAACATAACATTTAGATCAGAGATCAACAATAACATTGTTCTCCAAGACTGAGCTCACTGATCCATTACAAAACTGCTTCATTTGAGGATGTCTAGCCACCTGTGGTGTTCGTCTGAAATCCTGCATCTCGTCTCAACAGGAGCTGTCTCACATGCATCGAGCCAGCCATCAGTACGAAGCACCTGTCCTACCAGAGCTTCCAGCTCTTCGGCTTCGACTTCATGCTGGACGAAAGCTTTAAAGTCTGGCTAATTGAGATCAACGGGGCACCTGCCTGTGCACAGTCAGTACACACTTCTCATTTGTTAGCTGTCCCGTGAAAATGATCATGATTTTGTCCCTCATATGTAGTGGCTTGATGCTTTACGTATTCCACATACTGCATGTGTTGAGAGAATTATTTTGTTTTATGTATAATTCGCAGCACATTTCGGATGAAACATATTTGGACTATGGTTGCAGTTGCTAAAGTTTTTTTTCCCCACTACAATTGCTTCTTAAGTTTAATATTGATATGAAGGTTTTCCCTGTTGTAGGAAACTCTACCCTGAGCTGTGTCAAGGCATCGTGGATGTGGCCATATCCACAGTGTTCTCCCTGAGTGCAGATGCCCTCTCGTCATCTCCTCCGTTCTCCACTTCTCCATCTCTGTCCTCCAACTCCTGCTCCTCACCCAAGATCAGAGCGCCCCATCACTTCGGCCCATTCATCAAACTATAAACTGCTGATGTTGCCATGTAACCCCCTCCCCATAGTCCTGCCCAAAAACATCAACCAATATAGGAGGCATAAGGGTCTACACCTGACCTTGGGGATGAGTATACAGTGTATCCATCACTGTCTGAAGAGGACAGAAGGGAAATGAGGTCACCTCTGTAAACTCCTCTTCCTGTTTCCATCCATCATCTCTAAATCCACAAGAGTCCAGAGTAAGAGCGCGAGTTTCCAAAAGAATGACTGGAAGGTGAGGAAAATCCTGCATATACTGGTGTTGCAGTACCAGGAAATGTGATTTTATTTTAAGACAACAGTTTTTTGGGGCTTAAGCATGAATTTGCAAGCACACATCTGAACGAGGAAGGTGTTGCCACTGAAGAGGAGGGTTTACAGTAGCTACTTTCCCCATGGATCTGTTGCATCAACAAGACTCCTCAGGACTTTTCCAGGCACCTTGATGAAACTGAGAACAGATTTGAGACTTCAGTGCCTTACATACTCACCTTGTCACTAACACTAACTCCTAACAAGCTAATCTGGCTGTTTGTATGTCTGTATATGTCCCATCAACTCTATTATCTATTAGATTGTTCTTTGTTTTGTGCTGTTAGCTTCAGTGTGAACTAAATCATTTTAAAACCACAAATGAATCTTTCTCATATGCATATTATGTATGATTTGCAGTGCAGTAGTTTACATGGTTGTGATGTCTACAAAACAGTATTTGCTAGAAGTAGCAGAAGATAACATGTTTGCATATTTATTTAAAAAATGTTTTGCATCATCTTGTTGCTGTTCTGTCCAGTGAGACCATGTGTAGTCTTCCCACTATTCTGTTGCTGTTAATACAGACACATTTTAGGTCTGGTTCATAATTACTTTGTGACAGGCAATCAAGAACATCTGGGAATTGGGGACGCACTTCTTTCCGATTGTATTGTCAGGAGACAATAACATGAGCATTCACTACTCATCGCTTACTATCCAGTAGACAAAATATATATTGAAACAGTTATTTAATTAATTCCCAGATGTGTCAAGAATTGAATTATTTCTGAAAGAAGTAAACCTTTGGTGGACTGGAATGTTGCATGTTGAAGCATGATAAAAGCAAGGCTCTTTATGCAGACCAAGAGAAAGGTAGTTTTTGTTGTTGTTAAGATGAATGCATCACTTCAACTCATTTTAGATTGATTTGCAAAGATTTGCCTTGATTTTTTTTCAGCACCCAATATGGGAATGGCTTTGTGAGTCACTGAATATAATTTCTCCATCATTTCATCTTCGTGTGCATGCAGATATGGCTGAGTTCCTTTGGTTCATTGACGGCGAGCTCTGAATGCTTGACCTGTACACTGTTAGGATGACTGTGATGCAAAAGACACACAGGCAGATGTATGTAGAAGAAGAAGAAAGCAGCATTTGGTGATATTAACTGTGTGGTAATCAGACATAAGTATTGTTGTTTTGGGGGAAATGAAGGACTTTGGATGGAGGAATGAAGGAAGCAGTATTAAACAAGTATTGAAGGAAAGGTCTGCCTATATGGAAAAAATGAGAGGCTCAACAAAAGTATAAGAATAAGAGGAGATCAGTTATCTAGTTTTATTATGTATCTTTGCATTACTTTTATAAGGTTTGTCAAATTTTTACACAGACTTTGCTGTACAGTCCTTGCATTGGCTCTTTTGTAAAACAGAGAAAACTGAAGACAGTTGTATGTAGCTTGAATAAGGGAAAACATGTCCATCTAGCCAAAGATGAGTGTGATTAAATATCCTCACTGCTGTCTTGTGAACATTACTGGTTTAAGTTGTGAAACGTGGGAATGCTGTTTTAATCTTGTTTTTCTCTGTATCTGTCTGAAGAAATATCAATGCAGTGTATGTTATTAGTAGTCTAGTTTGCTGTATGTTACTGTTGTTTTCACCATTTGAAAATAACAAAATACACTATGTTGAATAGTAAAAGCCTAAAAGTATTGACATATTTCAAATAAAAGCATCCATCATGTGCAATAAATTTATTTCCTAAATGCTCAGCATTGTCATCTTGGACAACAGCCTGAGAGTAAGTTGTTTTTATTTTGGGGGGATGAACTATTCCTTCAAGTATCTGCAGCAGTCTGCCATGTGCTATACATGTTTTTCTCCTCCCCACTCTGTTCCAGGTAAGACTGTAAAATACATTTCAACACACAGCCCATAAAAAATCACATAGAACACACAAAACATAAAATACTTAAAATGACCAGGAAAAAAGTTATAATACAGTTCGACTTGCCAACAGAGGGAACCAGAACCCAGAAAATCTTCCAGAAGTAGAGTACTTCCTTTGTCTTTATTCAAGCATGTACACTTTACCATACGATATTCAGAGCAACACACATCACCACAAACATGGCAGCAAATGAAGTGTAGCTAGCACAGCGGCAGCCTGAGAAAGAGGAAGATACACGAGTCCAGTGTGAAGCTAGAATACACACAAATACACACACGTATGACAGCATGATACAAAACATTAGGAACACAAACGGTAGAAGCATGAGACAGACAGTAGAAATGCAACATCAACAACCTCAAAAATAAATAGGTCAGGGTTATATCATACATGTCACAACAGTCCCTGCTATTATACTACACACAGGTTTTTTCCTCAATCTTTAATGCTATATTGCCTCTTTTGATTGTATATTTAGCAATTTAGTGTTACAAAATGTCAAGAAAATAAACAAAAACAATGCAACTGCATATGGATTGAACATTAAAGTACTCTGAGAGCAAGTGCCACATCAGTAACCTTGTTAAAAAAAAAAACTAAATATACCAAACTGATCAACAGTCAAAACCGCAAAACATAAACTATCTGAAAATCCAATTTGAACACGTGAAGGGCACATTTAGTCCCAGAAGTGTGTAACAAACTCAAATAAGTGACATACAACTGAATACTCTGTAGAAAAATGTAAATCATATATTTATTTGTTTAGAGTACAAAGATAACCGAAACACAAGCCAAGCAGATATTCCAGCTTTTGTCAGTAAAACATTGCATGTGAGATCACCCTATTGCACATCATCACAATGCAGAACATTAATATGCGTTTTACAGAGAAAACACACTTATACACACACACACAAGATGAACAAATTACTGCATGAGACCGTAATATATTACACCCATAGAAAGAGTTAAATGGATTAAGAGAACACAGAAAGTCAAGAAGGCCAGTTGAGCAGTGCACTATATTAGCATAAATCAAAGAATGATACAATGATATATAATGGGCTATTATTAGACCACAGTATTATTTACTTAATAAAATCGTGACCGACATTTGACCGTACAGAGCTCAAACTGTTCTGCTGTCACACTCAAACTCAATAACTTCCACATTCATTAGTAAGAACCTGCCTGAGGCACTCACAACGCACACTGCTTTCAAACAGGTATTGTAGTTAAACATCTGGGGGCAGAATTCATGTTCCAGTGCATTTTTATCTGGAGTGGCAGTGCTTATATCTCCAGAGTTGCTTTACTCAAAATAACAGAAAGACTTCCTGTTGTTATGGTCATGAAAACATGTTTAGAATCAGTTTACAGCATCAATAAACCAAATGTAACCAATTAAACTGAGGTGACCACCACAATTTAGTTCTGTAACATGCAAAGGGTTGATAGTGTAACATTATCCTTTGAAATGGTTCAGAGTGCAGCGTTACTTTGCATAATGAATCTGTTCTTTCAGTCCTGAGATTAAATCCACAGTTTAACCGTACAGATCTTCACTTTAAATTATTTCCTTTTCACCATTTTCCTATTTCTTTCATTATAAACCAGATCCCTTTCCACTTCTCAAAAGCAATAAGAAAATGTGCATCATTGAACCATCACTCATGTAAACATAGGCCTTCATAAACACGGTGGAGTTCTCTGTTTATCAAGGGAATAAGTCTGATTGAATCAGTACTTTAGCATCACGGTCGCCATTAGAGTACTCTCAACCTGAGCCTGAAAAAGTATATCTATTTTCTGTTTTCTTTTTTAATTTTCATCTTTGCAGAACATCATAATCTCAAAATTAGTTGTGAACTTTGGTTCTGGTTGAGTTTTTACATCAGTTTTCATTACTACAGCTAACAGAAATTAAATACATATACAGAGACACAAGAGCAAAAGTAATCCCTGGAGAAGGTAGTCCCGTCAAAAACAGTCCACTTCAGCCTGATGAGGAGACCTCTTAGTACCTCTCTTCATTGGGACGTCCAACAGCAGACCTTCAATGCGCCAGGTCAGTGTGACTGGAACTCAGGTCTCGCGACTTCCTCAGACGATTATTTTGTTCCTGATGGAAATGAAAAGAAAAGGACAATAAATGGACCCGGATAGAACCTGAAGTAAGTCCAGGGTAATGTCTCTCAAAATCAGTCATACCCTCTTGTAAACTGAATCACTACAAGAAAATTTTATAAATACTATTTTTGCTTCCTATACACTTCCCTTTAGACATTATAAATGCACTAAACAATGCATCGACTTCAGGATAGTTTATTTTGCAACCCAAGACCATCAGTAGTAACGAAGGATTTTAGCAAACACAAATTTAAAAATGTGTTAGTCTGTGAGATCTCACACATTCATTTAATTATTGTATGTTAATATGGTAAATGATGGAGCTGTGGATGTGTTGATAATAGATGCCCCCCAAAAACAGAGTATGAGACTGAAAGACTGTAAAGTGACAGAAAGATGGGCCAGAAAATCAAACAGAGCAGGAGGTACTATGTGAGACAGAAAGGAACAAATATATTCAATTTGGAAACAAGAGCAGAAGAGCAGAAAGCTGTCAGGAGAGAGCAGTGAAGGAAGTGGTCTTACTTTGAGTTCAGCCACAGGTTTATCCGGTTCGTTGAGGACTCCAAGAGAGCTGGCCCTCTTCATGCTGCGTCCGAGAGAGCCACATGCAAGCACGTCAGTTAGGTCAAAGGCCAGGGGTGAGGGGTCACAGAGGGGTTTGTGGGATGGGAATGTGTGGGTTAAAACATGTTAATGAAACCTTCACTCAATGATGTTACGTTAAAATGTGAAATGAGATCAAAACAGCACAGTGGAAACACATGCAATGACATACTGTGTGTTATATTAGTCATTCGCCTTTTAGATTTTGACCAATCTCCCATTACTCAAATATATATATATATATTTTTTTTTTTTTATAGAGAACCAAAAAAATGTTTCAATGTCCAGTGCTAACATTATGGCTGATATATTACAATTCAATCCTCTGTTTATCCACTGATTTGTCACTAATTCTTATGTAAAATGTGTCTGTATTTACTCCCCCACATGTTGTTTCAAGCACGTTCTATGTTTCTATTTTTCACAAACAAATTAATAAATGGCATGTAAATGTGTTGCACTAAGTTTGACATTATTGATGTCAAAATGCCATTGGTTTTTGGATATATAAGCAAAAATGACATGGTAGTTTGAATATAAAGGATGCAAAATTATTTTTAAATAGTCTTTATACACACGCACGCACGCACGCACGCACGCACGCACGCACGCACACACACACACACACACACACACACACACACACACACACACACACACACACACACACACACACACACACACACACACACACACACACACACACACACACACACACACACACACACATATATATATATATATAGGTGATTGGACCACTTTTAGGGTTTTTTTATGCTGTTTTCTTGTCCTTTTTGGAGATCAACAGGTAATAAAGTCATTCCTGTTTGAAAAGACATGAGGGTGAGTATATAATGGCAGAGCATTTCTTTCTTTGTAAACTATTCCTTAGGACAAAAAAAACCCAAAAAAACTTTTTTTATAACACAAAATGATACACTTAACAGACACTAAACAGGATCTGCAATGGACTGTTTTCACATTTTCAGGATTCTCAGATGCAGTTGTCGTCATAATTAGCTGAATTTCTATACGTACAGTGAACTGGAGACTAAAAAGAATATATATTTTTATTTTTTTGCCCTTCTATTGGGTCAAATAGCGAAATAAATCAAATAAAATCCATGGTAGGAAAAAATAATATTATCATATATCATGGTGGTCAGAAGGTAATATTACCCAAAGTATAGTGTTACAAATATACATTCCTTTTTTTAAAAAAAGAAAGAAAAAATTTTAATTAACAAAATGTAACTATATTATAAATATATAGTATATTAACAACAGTGGAATCGTGTCACACCCTGCAAAAAGGGTAACTTGTTAAGGGAATTTCAAACAATAAAAAGAAGACCTTTGCCAGGGTTTTGGTAGACAGAAGATGAGAAGAGGGGTTAAAAATAAATTAGGTAACACAGCAAATGAGACCACAAAACAGAAACCGGAGGAAACAGGCATGCAGCAGACAGCAAATTTGCATGGAAATGTTTATTGAAAATGAAACAAATGTACAACACAGCACAGAGAGATAAAAATCCTCAAATAAAAAACAGATCCAAGCAGACATGAAAAGGCATCGAGAAAAGTCACCAGGCAAAAAGGCATAAAAGATGAACAAAATATTCATAATAACGCTGGCCAGAAAATAAAGTTAAAATGCAAAGAATAAATAAAAACATAAATTGCATTTTACAGGGTAAGGAGAGAAAGGCAACCAGATTCTACAGGAACCCAAGTAACAGACCGAGTAACAGTCATAATGTCACCCGTCACGTTAGATGTCAATTCAGGGATAAGCAGGTTTGTACATGTGCAAAAAATAGTCCAGTTAATAAAGCAAGCAAATCCCTTCATCCACTTAAAACTGGGTGAGAAAGAACTTTGCATATACCGGCAGAGGACTTTCCTTCAATCATCACAATGTGCAAAATCCCATCTCCATGTAGTAAACCTCCCCAAACATTAAAGACATAATTCTATAAATCCCTTTAAACCCTTTGAGATGGGAAAATCTTTTTTTTTTTTTTTTGGTTTCATCCAGTAATTCAGATTGGGACATTCACCTTAATTCACTTTATTCTTTCCATATTTACAGTCCCAGAGAGCCTTTAAATTATTTTTTAGAAAGCATAATGACATAATTTCAGACAGATATCTGGTGATACAGATTATTCGGTCCCTCTAGGATCCTTCAGTTAAAACTCTAATTTCTAAAAAAAATTTTTTAACATTGTATTGTCTTCCCAAAATACTGAATGAGCATTTTCCTTCCCCAGTTTTTAAACCACAACTCAGAGTGCTATTCCGGTGTATGTTGTGTCACAGTGTCACACACGCCTACCAGCCATTGTTTAGTCCGTAGTGGGAAGGTTTTGGGATATTGGAAAGGGGAGGTTTGGTCTGAGAATAGGGAGGGAAGTGGTAATAGTTACCCAGGATTTTTAGGTTCGTTTTCTCGTAAGCCGCCTCCTTTGAGCTTGCGGACCAGTTTCTCACTGCTGCGCCGGATAGAGGCCCGCAGTTTACTAAAGGAACCACTGCGCTTCAGCGAGCCCGAGCCGTCCTGCGAACAGACAAGCTACAGCGTCAAACCGCATACGCTCATTTACATACTGCACACTAGTGAAAGAGGGCACCGTCCGCTGACACATGCTCATTATTGAACACACTCAGGCTCAGAGACCACTTACCTGGTTTTGTAAACATGGTCTTTGGGGGTGTTAGATTTAAACTGACAGTTCACCCAAAAATGAAAACTCTGCAAGGTTTTGCTTTCATCACAAAAAAAGCCTAAAAAAATGTATTAACCTAATTAACCTAAAATGCTGAATCTCTTGAATCTCCTTAAATAATATGGCTTACAAATGATCACAGCTAAGTTTTTGCTATTTTCTTTTTTTCTAGAAAGAATAAAGAGTCCTTATTGATCTTCATTCACAACTTTAGGAAATTTTCTTTTAACAAATTTAAAAGTAGAGCAAAAATTTGATTTAATTTGAATTTAAAGCTAGGGTTAGGGTTAGAAGCATATTTAAATAAATTTGAATAAATATACAAACATATTTACAAATGTTTTGGAATAAATATTAATAAACATTTTATTAAATGAGTAAAATTCACCATTTCTTAACGGCACTCCAGTCATTCCTAATTGCTGCATAAGAATGATTATAAATAATTTACAAAAAATATTCAAACCGTGTAGAGACTGCACTCACAAATTAAATAATTATTTATAAAAAAAAAAATATTAAAACTGTATTAAGATAGGAGCATAATTAGATTTAGAATTAGGTTTCTATTCACTACAGAAATTCAAATAGTAAAAATCCTTGTTATCCCAATATTTGAAAATTTCCTATGATTGTATGAACCCTGAAATATCCTGTAGGTTCCCGATACTGCGATCTTTACCACAGTCTGCTCTGCTGCAGTCTCTCCTGCTGCGACCTCTCACCTTTGAACCCTGAGCCTGAACCCAAAGCGAGGAGGGGTTGATGGGGGGGGGGGTCACTGACCCAGAAGAAATAATCATAACCAACACCCCCATTAAAAAGACAAGCTGTTACAGCAGTCAGCCACAACACATCCAACTCACAAACACACACCAACATCAGGCTTCTATATATTCAACCAGAAGAACACACACATACAAATTCAAAAACAGATGAAGAGAAAGAGCACACAGACAGAGGCTGTGGTGAGCAAAGTCAGTTTTATTAGAAGTTATGAAAGACATAAGTTGCAGCAACACACCAGAGAACATGTTAGTATGAGAAAGAAAACGAGCATCAGATCCTACAGACATGCTTCTATTCATCCCATCTCATCCCTCTCTATCTACCCATCTCCCTCTCTAGTGCTCTACTACAAACAATGATCACAATAATGGTCAATATGAAATGTTTGAAAAAGTGTGTGGAAAGCAAGACTTTGTCTATACAGAAGCTGAAAAAAATCATAATTGACATCATGCCAAAAAAATTATGTTGACTTTAATTTGTATTGAACCCAGAACATTGTTTTTATGGAGGATGTACAGTATGTTAAGCATTAGAGACAGACATTAGAGTAGGCTTTGATTTGATTATCTTTAATATCTACTCTGGCTAAGGTTTATTCTAAAGTTCTGTCTTCCATTAAAACTTTATCTCATGTCGTTCCAAATGGGCATGCGTTTTCTCATTACACAGCTCTTGGAATATAATGCAAGGACTTGGGACCATTTTTTTTGGTAGCTTGACAGATATGGTCAATATCAAGAAAAAAATCCATTTGTGTTCAGTGGAGAAAAACAACAGCAAATAGGTCTGGAACAACATGAGGGTGAGCAAATAATGACAGAATTTTCATTCTTGGATGTTATTGCTTAAACACCGAAGCAGTCGTATTAAGTTAATATAGCTGAGATGAAAATTCCAGTCAGTTTTGAGATGGGAAGGAAAATGGAGGATATTCCCTCTGGAGTAATTGAGCAGGAAAACAGAGAGTGAGAGCTTTATACTGTAGGAGCTCTACTGAAAGTTAATTAGAGACACAAAGACATGGCAAAAGCTTACATCCCAGATGAACAGACAAACAGATAAAGAGATCTCTCTATTGACATAATACAGACTGACAGACTATTATAGCGCTCCGAAATAGAAGAGAGACTTAGTTCAACTTTTACAAGAAGGGAAGGCCAATGATCTTGGCCAGTTGGGCATGCTTTAGCCCGCTTATGCCCACAGGAGGAGGAGGAGGAGGAGGAGGAGAAGGAAAGATGCCATTCGGAGAGAGGAGACGAAAAACAGCAAAGCTGGAGAGAGGGGTGAGGAGGGCATCCGTCATGCAGAAGGTTAAGTTCAAGAACCACAACAAGGCATCTGGAGTTACACCTGCCAACCACACAAGAAAGAGAGAGAGAGAGAGAGAGAGCAATGCAAGAGGAGGCAGAGTAGGTACACAAGGAGGAGAGAGAGGTTACAGAGAAAGAGGAACAGAGACAAAATGTTATATTATGGAGGCTGAAATTGAAAGTACAGAGAATGAGAGAGAGAAAAAGAAAAGATATAGGAAGCCAAACACAAAAGATGGGATGGAAGTAACAACTAAAACGTACCATATGCAAGCAAATTAACACTAATGTTCGAATTCATGTCACTGGGTTCTGAAATGTGCCAGTACACACACGTCTTCTCACTGTATTCTCAGAGTTGCCACAAGGAGTGCTAAAGCAGTAAAACAAGCTGTCTTCTTTTATGGTAGGGGTCACCAAACTTAATTCTGGAGGGCCGGTGTCCTGCAGAGTTTAGCTCCAACTAGCATCAACACACTTACCTGGAAGTTTTTAAGTACCTAGTAAGACCTTGATTAGCTGGTTGAGGTGTGTTTAATTAGGGCTGAACTTAAACCCTCCAAAAGCGAGTCTGATGACCCCTGTTCTATAGTCTGTTTACTCTTCTAGGTCAACTACTGTGATGGTACACTGATGAACAGTTCTTGCTGAGGAATATTAATATGACAAAAAGCAGCAGTTCAAACAAGAGTTCTGCAGGAGCAAGCCTTAAACCCAGAAAAAAGCTGGTGTTTTTGCTCTTACAGTTCCATTGTCCTGAAAGGGATAGTTCCCCCAAAAATGAAAATGCTGTCATTAATTACTCATCCTAATCTCGCTCCAAACCCTTAAGACCTTTTTTCATCTTTGGAACACAACTTAAGATGGTTTTGATGAAATCCGAGAGCTTTCTGACCCTGCATAGACAGCAATGCAAGTGACACGTTCAAGGCCCAGAAAGGGAGTAAGGACATTGTTAAAATAGTCCATGTGAGATCAGTGGTTAAACCTTAGTTTTATGAAGCTTTGCGAATACTTTTTGTGTAAGTAAAAATAAAAGAATGACTTTATTCAATAATTTCTTCTCTTCCGAGTCAGTTGTTCACAATATACCATGACACATACGTGTGGTGCTGCTGTACCCAGGAGCTGGTGTTCTGGCCTTTAACATTACAGTTAAACCACTGATGTCACACGGACTATTTTAACAATGTCCTTACTATGTTTCTGGTCCTTGAACGTGTCAGTTACATTGGTGTCTATGCAGGCTCTCAGAAAGCTCTTTGATTTCATCAAAAATATCTTCATTTGTGTTCTGAAGATGAACGAAGGTCTTACAGGTTTGGAACGACACGAGACGGAGTAATTAATGAGAGAATTTACATTTTTGGGTGAACTAACCCTTGGAAGTCAATGGGTATTTTGAATGATTTTTGGTAAAATGCCTGAAACAAGGTCTATGGTCAACAAGCTCAATAGGCTATATTTTCACATTTTACTGTATGACATAAAATACACCAATAAATTGCCATTAGTGCTGTTTTTGGGAGTCTTGAAAAAGATGGTTGGTAACAAGGCACTCGATATTCTGCTTTACAGCCTCTTTGGGTTTACACTTGCATCCTTGCTAGCTATTCAAATGCAACTTTCCAACTTGTAGATTTCCACTTTTGACAATTAAATTTAAGCTTTAAAGTTGTTTATTTGTCAAGATCATATATTTAAAAAAAAATTTAACTTTTGTTGGTCATGGATCCTTTTTTTCTGCAATTATTCAAAAGTGAATGGAAAAAAATATTGTCTGCATTTTGCTAACTTCCGATTTGAACAAAGGTACCGGCTGATAAATGTGCCTTTGAGGATGACATTGAACTGTTTTTGACAGGTTTTTGTCTTTGGCCTTTATTCAAAAGTACCATGCACTTGCAATTTGCTGCATTCGTGTTTGCATTTGCGTATAGTCTGTTATTAAGTCAGGAGGGAACATGTAAATGGGTATTAAAACGAGTTCATCCTGAATATACTCCTCAGAAGAACCAACGCTCAACAAAAAAGCAAGGAATAAGCAAAGCAACTAAAAGCTGGAACAAAACAATGATCCAAAAAATAAAGCAAATTTTGCCACTATAATCACACATGGGATCATGTGCTTGTTTTGAGGAAAGTGGCCAACCGAAATAAATTCAGCATAGTAGTTTTATTTAGAGGACAAAGCCACAGGCTTTTTTCCATTAACCCATTCCATCAACCTTGGACACGGTCTAAAAATAGCACACAATGAACCCTGAGGAACCATTGATTTGTGCAAGCTGGTACATTATGGACCTCAGATTTGATTGGGAGAGGCATACGAATAGATGAGGACAATAGCATGAAAACTGGCTGACAAGAGGTAGAAAGCAAGAGGAGATTTTACAAACACGCATTCACAAATAGGATGAGAGCAGGCATTTAATGAGACAAATCAGAAAAACACACACCAGGAGTACAGAACACACAGCCCACGCCAACATGTGAGTGACCCCAACATGTACATCAATGTGAGATTCTGTGGATTATATGCTGTGTATGTATGTGAGTGCCTGTATATGTAAGAAAAACAAATGCATGTTTGCAACAGAGATCTAATAGTACAGTATATAGTGAAGCCCTGAGCCATATGTGTATGAGAGAAAGAAACAAGGACAAGAAAGCAAGAAAGACAGAAAAGGGAAACCCAGGTCAATGTGGTCACAGCTAAACCAGCTTGATGGGAGCCACCCACAATCTGAGTGGGGTGTTATCTCACCGGGGGGATGCTGATTGGTTGTCTTGGCACTATGGTTACTGTTGCTACAGCAGCATAAAAGTTGTGACTCAGAATTGCAGAGAGACTACAGCAGAGGTGTTATGGTCAAAACAGCAGCTACAAAACATCTGCCTTAGAGGAGAAGAGTTCATACTCATCTAATGAACCATTACAAAAGAAAAGTTAATGAATAAATTCATTTTTAGATTTATGATGAGTCACATCATTCAGTGTTCACTAAACTTGTGGAATATTTTTTAAACCATTCATTGTATCTGCCACAAAATGAATGGTTAATAAAAGGGTGTTTAAAAAAACTGCAACTGCATGCATTTCGTGTACTTTTTCCATAAAACACATATCAATAATAAATTTTACTCTCAACATATATCTATATTTATATTTTTCATATATAAACATATAAATACAATTACTTAACTCATGTAAATATAACAATATTAAACATTTATACTATTGAATATATAAAGTTTATGAATACACTACCACTTAAAAGCTTGGACACACCTCTTATAATAATAACAATAGCACAAACTTCTAATTAATTAATAACAGAATGTATTATATATACACACACACACACACACACAAACATTATAATAAACAGAATTTGTTTACAAAATTAATGTCGAGCATTTCTGCATAAGACTTTTAAATTAAACAGTTTTAATATCATACATAAATTCAGTCAAGTGTCTCCAAATGTTTAACTGGTAGTGTATTTTATATAAATGAATATGCATAAAAAGTATGTACTTAATATAACTGTATGTACAATGTTAATTCAGGGTTGAAAAGGTTAATAGGGTTTCAAGTCAGGCTATTATAAAGCACTACAAGCAAACAGATCAGACACTCAGCACGAGGATATGACTGCAACATATGAAGTCAGAACATTTAAAGAGTAACTCTAATCCAACACTGTTTGAACCTCAGAAACACAGGCGTGGAAATGCCCTCTTGAGGGTCTTTTCACATGCCATTCTTTGGGTTGTTGGGGCAACAGTGAACTGACTTTGGTTACTTTTATACAAAACCCCATTCAAGCCACTGCTACCGATCAATAGTCTTCTAATCATATGGGACGATATAATTAGCAGCATCTAATTCCAGGTTTGATCTGCTTCCAGTGATTCATGTTCAGCGTTTGATAAATGCACTGGCACAGATGCAAATGCTTTATTCTTCATGTAATATAATTCTGGATGTGAGGTGGGGTGGATATATTCAGAGGCCTTTGAGGAGCTTCATTGTGCCCTGTCTGGTCAGAATTACAAGCCACTATCCTTTCACTGTATTTTTCTGTAGTGTGTATTTCATTGTAGTGTGAGTGTGTGAGGCTGGGCGGTGTGTACTGTACTTACCCCATTCCACTCCACGCTCATACTCACTTCCTCTCCTCCGTCAGGGCCGCTTTCGTACTTCACCGTGTCAGAGGTCAGGCTCTCACGGCTCCGCTGCTTCTCTCGTACTTCAGGGTCTCCCAGCACCTCCGCCACACGCTGCTTATGTGCCGTATCCAGACCCTGCAGGAGGAGAGACAAGACAACACGCTGAAAATTAACAAATATGTACTGAACTAAATCAACAACCTATATATCTAATTACCTATTTATAGAAAATTACAGTGACTCTATATTCTGTTAAATCCTAAAAGTTGTACAGAGTACTTTTATGACATTTATATGGCACATTTTGCCAATTTTTTTAAGCTAATATATCACCATACATGTTTGTTGTAAAGAAAAGGCATTATAAACATTTAGAATAAAGTGATATATAATAATAATAATAATAATAGTATAATATATAATAATTATAATAATAATAAATAAAGATAAATAAAATAGTAACAATAAAATTCAGAATAATTAAGATTTTTTAAGAAAAGATTAAATTTATTTATTGAAAGAAAAAAAGTACATAAATATCATAACATTGTAAAATATATATTTAAAAAAAAATAAAGTTTTCTATTTTACATTCATGTCATGGCAAAGCTGAATTTTCACATAACTTTCAAAAATCAATCAAATATGCTGATTTGATAATCAACAAACATTTGTTTTTATTATCAATGTTAAAAATGGTTGTGCTCCTTCATATTTTTGTGGAAACACACATACCAGTATTCAAAAGTCTGGGGTAAGTACAGTTAAAAATATTAATACTTTTATTTAGCAAGCATGCATTATATTGATCAAAAGTTTAAATTATTTAAAAATGCTGTTTATTCATCAAAAAATACTGACACAATAATAGGAACTAAGGAATAATAGGAATTTTTTATAATTCAGCGCCAATATAATAAATATGGTTGTCATCATAGGAATAAATTATTTCTTTTAATAAATTCAAATAAAGTTATTTTAAAACATGATATTTCACAATATTACTGTTTATATATAAACCAGAAATATATATACACATGTACACACACACACCTGCTTTCTGGAGCGCAGAGCCGCCTCCTCCAGAGTCTCTGCAGCCTCAAACTTGCCCTGTCTCCTGTAGAGAGCTCCGAGGTTCTTCAGTGTGGTCGTGACAGTCGGGCTGCAAGCAGTAAAGGTCAGACAGGAAAACACTTCATTATGATGCTGCAGGTAACACTGCACAAACAAATGTGTTTATTTGTATCAGTGTATGCAGCAGATGAGGCATTATCTAACCTGTCGACTTTACAGGCCTTGTACCAGCCACCATACTCTCCAAATGGAGAACCATCCTTCTGCTTGCCCTGAAACAAAGAAAGCACAAACCTCTTAATTTCACAATTATTTGACATTTATCTGATATTTTATTATTTACTATTATACAGTTGTCTGACATTCACAGGTTACCAGCAAATAACTGAATTACTCTTCTCCTGTGATGCTTGACCTGTCCTCACCTTGCTTTGTTCTTCTCTCTCCTCTGCATGCATCCAGATGGGTTTATTTTCATCTGCAGGGGGAAACCAAGGACATAAAAACAGCATCAGTTCAAGCCCAAACACAGACACACACACCAAACCATTAGGTTCAATATAATGAGTGATGGTGTTCTAGTGCCTGAGGTGATCAGTCAGTTCACAGACGGAAACAGTGGGAGCTTTTATCTTACAACTGAGCTCTCTGTTAGAGCTTCACAACTGATCAACATCTTTACCTGTCTGTGTGTGTGAGTGAGTGTGTGTGTATGTGTGTGTGTGTGTGTGAGCGAGCAAGAGAAAGAAAGAGGATACTAGTGCAAAAGTCAAAAAAGTTTGTGCATAACTGACTTAAAGTGTGCAAGCATTAGGGCTAGATGATAGAAATATATGATGCTGGATGATAGAAATAATATCTTGATATTTTTTGCGTTTTGACGAAAATGAATACATCTAAATATTTATGTATTTTCACTGAAATGGCTTAAAAGTGTGAGAAATGTTTTCCTAAACATGTAGCTAATTAGATTAAAATAAACAAGCAAATAAATATTTTTCTAATGTTCACAACACTGTTATTTACTTAATTATACTGTAGGCACTGATATAACAATGTACAGTTATACACTGTGATATTTACACATAGTTCTTACTAAAACATGTAATATATGGAAAATGCCACATAGTGACAATATAAACAAATTATTAAATCAGTGTTTTAAATTGATTAACTAAAACTATGGAGTAATGACTACAGGAAATTAATCTCAATTGCCAACAAATACCAACAGAGGCAATATTAAAACATGATATATTATTCTATATTAAACTATTTCTGGCTGAGCTCTCAAGTGATCTCAAGATTACAAAATTAATTTAATGAAGCAATCTTTAGGAAACATAATGGTCAATTATTGCCATTTTAACAATGATTAACTTTATACTACCAGCAATATTATTTAACATAATGAATAAAAACATCCCCCAGCTCTAAATAGCAAGTTACACTTCACTTTGAATTGTGTGTACATTTCAGTGTGCTTAGCTGCTACAGACAGCATAAACCCTGCTTAGAAGGTCTGTGAGCTTTTTTGCATAGAATATTATAGAGCAAATTTACATACCCTAGAGAGAACAACCAAAAAAGATATTCTGAAAATGCTTGGGTCAGGAAAGAACACACACGTACCATCTACAGAGCCAAACTCTCTCTCATGGGCTCTGGTGAGGATCTCTTTATACAGTGTCTCTGCCTGCTTAAACTTCCCCTGCTTCAGATAGCATGAAGCCTGAGAAAAACAACAAATGGATCATTTATATTTTTAGTAGATAGCAACAATCACATTTTCCAGATTTCACTTAAGTATATTTACTGATTTTATAATGTGCAGAGAAATGTTCAAATTAAAAAAAATTATCAATACATTTTAATAAATGCACCTAATTAATTAGAAATACATTATTATGATACATTAGCACATTTAACTTTAGTCTGCTGAAAGATGTCTCAGTCTGAGCTGGCGTATTTACTCTAAAAGCTTCTTCCATTGCACTAAAAGCTGAATGATCCATATCTGATGTGTGTAAACTGCTGAGACGACAGAAATCCTGCAGCAAATAACACCACACAACCCACACCATATGGATAAGTTCAACAAAAGCTGACCAGTCTAAAAGATCAAACCTGTTGTATTGTAATGGGATATATGATTGCCAAGTAATACAATCTGTAAGGTTTTGTTTTCTCTAAACAAACTCAGGAATATATATATCCACAAATGGATTTCTGTTTGTTTTAATGGATGTAGAGTGTGAAGTGTGAGTGTGTTTGTACCAGGTTGTTTTTGGTCTTGGCCACATTGGGGTCGTCGGGGCCCAGTTTGGTCTGGTAGATCTCCAGGGCCCTCTGGTAGTAGTACTCCACCTCTTCATACTTGCCTTGGTTCTGACACAGCAAAGCCAGATTATTCAGCTGCTTGGCAACATCAGGGTGGTCCTTCCCTAGCACCTGACACACCAAAACAAACACACCCCAAGTTATTCAGCTGCTTTAGACATAATCAGTCTTACACTGATTGAAGCAGTTCACACACGCACCAACAGTGCTTGCAATGTCTTGCACATTTTAGAACGCAGTGCAAGATGCATCAAGTAATACGATTTTCAACCTTTTTTCATCTCACATATCTGCATTTCAGTGTACTACTTTTGCATTGCTATTCTATGTAAATATGCACTAGATTTGACTGCTGCATCTTTTGCTGCACCTTGTGCATGACACAGTGTTTTAAAAGTGAAATGCTCAAGGTAAAGCACTTGCGTTTTTCTGCTGCTTTTCTATAGTTTTTGGGTGGATGTGTTTGATCATTGCATTTGTGTCTCACGTCTTTCGCAATGTCTTGCACATGACATTGATCTAAAATGGTGCTTAAGTTAAAAGCAGTTAAAATTTAAAGAAACCATCTTTTTCATTCCACTACCCTGTGCCTTGTTTTTTTTTCTCTCTATGCAAAACACATTCTGTATAAATGGTCCGTCTCTAGAAAATATATGCAACTGAAGTGAACACAGATAGAAGCAGCATTTATGATACAAGTGTTGTTAGATTTTGATAGTTTTGAGATGTACTTGAAATGAAATTACTCTAATTCACTCCTAGGCTGTATTTCTCTGTCTATAACAGACAGGCCTTGAGGGTACATTTACTGATCATTTGCAGTGACTATCTCTCTGTGGGTCTCCCTCTCTGTGGGTGTCCAGGCACATGTTGAGAGAAACTGACAGTTCACAGGCAGGGGCTCTGTGATCGTATACTTACTGGGGTTGTGATTGAATGTTTTGTTGTAAGACAAATACTTCCACCAACACAATCACTATTCTTTATCTAAATTATCATCATCATCATCATCATCATCATCATCATCAGTTTCAGAAAGAATACACAAGCACTGGACAGTATTACAGTGATTCTACCATAGTGCCTAAAAAGACTTTTAAAACAATATGGCATCAACAATACAGATTCATCTAAAAGAATCAGAATATCGGCAAAAAAAGTAACTTTTTTGTTTTTTGAATTTCCTAATTCATTCTTTTTTTTAATACAAATTTAAGTATTAATTTCTTTAAAAACAAACACAGACAAAAATCTTACAGACTCCAAACTTTTGAACGGTAGTTTTTGTTAATACTGCCCAAGAAAGGTTAATGTGGAATGCCTGCAGAAGTGAAGCGATGAGAGTTTGGATTCAGCAGGGTGTCAAAGCTCTTTCTCTCAGCTCTGCATGTGTGAGACGCAGCACTCTGAGTAAGTCTCTCAAGACTTCCAGTAAGAGCTTTATCACACAGGCTTAGAAGAAAACTCCATAAAGAGATCGAAATAAATGTGTGGCACAGCGGGAGAGAGCAGAAATAGAGTGTCTAAGCACACCATCCGAGAGTGTGCGGCTGCTGCAGGTGTGCGATTCTACTCTTCTGGATAAGAGAAAAAAAATTGGACAGAGAACTATGGAAGGAGAAGACCACAATAAACCTCCAAGTAGCAGAAAATAGTCTTAAATAGTAGACTGAAATAGTAAGTCCTTCTAAACAGGTCCAAGGGAAAAATATGAGTGTCCTATTTTGGAAAGAGAGGTGTCAGTCTTCCTGAGCTCTACAAACACAACTTAAAAAGAGGCCATGGCATATTTTCAGGTCTTTTATAAAGTTCACAAAGTTTTAGCATTTTAAAAGTTACTGCAGAATAGTAATAACCCCAAAGCTTTTACCACTTCACTGCTTAAATAAAAATGCTTCAAGACTCTTTTCACATCTCTCCTAAGAATAAAATAAGTCAAAGATTCTGAAAATGGATCCTTTATACTTTGAATCTTTAGGGAGAGAGAAAGAGAAAGGCAATGTGCAGAACTCAGAATGGGAGTTCACAAAACCAAGCGGGAATAAAGACTAAAGTTATAAGAAAGCCATACGCATGATTCATCAGGTTGACCTCTGACCCACCTTCTCTCTGATCTCCAGTGCCCTTTTACACAGAGGCTCTGCTTCCTTGTACTTCCCTCGTTTGCCATAAAGAACGGCCAGGTTGTTCAATGTGGCAGCCACCTGCATACACAGGAAAACAGAAATATAAATGTATATACATAAAGATATTTCAATCATACAGCTAAAAAAAAAGTCCAATTAAAAAAAAGCTATTAAAAGAACTACAAATCAACAATTCTGAATTAGGGTAATCATTTATGTACTCAATCAGTTATTTCATCTTACGGAAAATGATTACTTGCTGGAAATCCGATCAAGGTGAAATTTTCACAGAATACACAGATGAACACCCTGTGCTGTGCTACAGATGTGTTCTGATCAACCTTTGATTGAGATACCTCAGTGAATGTGAGACACATATGTGCGTGACAGACGGCAAGAGTGAGAAAAATGAAAAGACAAAACAGCAGGGCAAGGTGATTTAGCGAAAACTACAACCCGAATTCCGGAAAAGTTGGGACGTTTTTTAAATTTTAATAAAATGAAAACTAAAGGAATTTCAAATCACATGAGCCAATATTTTATTCACAATAGAACATAGATAACGAAGCAAATGTTTAAACTGAGAAATTTTACACTTTTATCCACTTAATTAGCTCATTTAAAATTTAATGCCTGCTACAGGTCTCAAAAAAGTTGGCACGGGGGCAACAAATGGCTAAAAAAGCAAGCAGTTTTGAAAAGATTCAGCTGGGAGAACATCTAGTGATTAATTAAGTTAATTGATATCAGGTCTGTAACATGATTAGCTATAAAAGCTTTGTCTTAGAGAAGCAGAGTCTCTCAGAAGTAAAGATGGGCAGAGGCTCTCCAATCTGTGAAAGAATGCGTAAAAAAATTGTGGAAAACTTTAAAAACAATGTTCCTTAACGTCAAATTGCAAAGGCTTTGCAAATCTCATCATCTACAGTGCATAACATCATCAAAAGATTCAGAGAAACTGGAGAAATCTCTGTGCGTAAGGGACAAGGCCAGAGACCTTTATTGGATGCCCGTGGTCTTCGGGCTCTCAAACGACACTGCATCACTCATCGGCATGATTGTGTCAATGACATTACTAAATGGGCCCAGGAATACTTTCAGAAACCACTGTCGGTAAACACAATCCGCCGTGCCATCAGCAGATGCCAACTAAAGCTCTATCATGCAAAAAGGAAGCCATATGTGAACATGGTCCAGAAGCGCCGTCGTGTCCTGTGGGCCAAGGCTCATTTAAAATGGACTATTTCAAAGTGGAATAGTGTTTTATGGTCAGACGAGTCCAAATTTGACATTCTTGTTGGAAATCACGGACGCCGTGTCCTCCGGGCTAAAGAGGAGGGAGACCTTCCAGCATGTTTTCAGCGTTCAGTTCAAAAGCCAGCATCTCTGATGGTATGGGGGTGCATAAGTGCATACGGTATGGGCAGCTTGCATGTTTTGGAAGGCTCTGTGAATGCTGAAAGGTATATAAAGGTTTTAGAGCAACATATGCTTCCCTCCAAACAACGTCTATTTCAGGGAAGGCCTTGTTTATTTCAGCAGGACAATGCAAAACCACATACTGCAGCTATAACAACAGCATGGCTTCGTCGTAGAAGAGTCCGGGTGCTAACCTGGCCTGCCTGCAGTCCAGATCTTTCACCTATAGAGAACATTTGGCGCATCATTAAACGAAAAATACGTCAAAGACGACCACGAACTCTTCAGCAGCTGGAAATCTATATAAGGCAAGAATGGGACCAAATTCCAACAGCAAAACTCCAGCAACTCATAGCCTCAATGCCCAGACGTCTTCAAACTGTTTTGAAAAGAAAAGGAGATGCTATACCATGGTAAACATGCCCCGTCCCAACTATTTTGAAACCTGTAGCAGAAATCAAAATTGAAATGAGCTCATTTTGTGCATAAAATTGTAAACTTTCTCAGTTTAAACATTTGCTATGTTATCTATGTTCTATTGTGAATAAAATATTGGCTCATGTGATTTGAAAGTCTTTTAGTTTTCATTATATTAAAATTTAAAAAACGTCCCAACTTTTCCGGAATTCGGGTTGTAATTCATGTATATATTTGTTGGCCTTTTGATGATATTGCATATTTATATTAAATTTATAATACTATATTTATGCATTTATTCTGAAATGGTGTTAAAATGGGGGTTTCTTCAATCAGCAGAGCCATAATTTCATAAAATAGCCATTGCAGACAAATACTAGATTCAGAATGTTTTATATAAGCACTAAAAAGTAAATGTAAAGTAAATGTCTTCCCCCTACTGTTTTTTACTACCGTATTTTCCGGACTATAAGTCACACTTTTTTTCATAGTTTGGCTGGTCCTGCGACTTATAGTCAGGTGCGACTTATTTATTTATAATATATATTTTTTTATAATTTGACATGAACCAGGAGAAATGAACCAAGAGAAAACATTACCATCTACAGCCGC
Source organism: Carassius carassius (assembly GCF_963082965.1). NCBI lineage: Eukaryota > Metazoa > Chordata > Actinopteri > Cypriniformes > Cyprinidae > Carassius > Carassius carassius. The sequence continues at coordinate 21,937,946 of NC_081768.1, forward strand.
GAGAGGGCGCTCTATGCTGCTCAGCGCTCCTGTAGCCTACACTGAGCAGCATATAGCGCCCTCTCGCGGCTGTAGACGGTAATGTTTTGTCTTGGTTCTTGGTTCTTAATAAATGCGACATAGTCCGGTGCGACTTATATTAGTTTTTTTTCCTCGTCATGACGTATTTTTGGACTGATGCGACTTATACTCAGGTGCGACTTATAGTCCGAAAAATACGGTAAATAAATGCAATGAATAATTATATTTAATCATTTTAATTTACATTCACCAATGTAAAGGTACAGAGTAATAAACAGCAATCAACTTCTATTTAAATAGTTCAAACATTTTATAGTAATGATGCAAACAAATAATAAAATCAAGTGTTTAATCGTTAACCGATACAAAAAATTCAACTGAACTCAAATGAATGCACAGAAATGTATTAAACTAGCCAATTCTAACACTAAGTTTTAATCAGAGATAGTAAATATTAATGCAATAAAATATTGCACTTAATACATTTTCAATTTGTGAGAAAAGGAAGGATTGTGAGTGACACCTGTCTGAAAAGTGCATTAAAATCATTATGAATTTTATTGTCGCGAATAATCAATGTAGCATCCAGCTTTAGAAAATAGAGAATGAAACAGAGGACAGATCTGTAAGAGGTGTTAAAGTATCTAACCTCTGCAGAGAATAGTGGGATGCTGGTCCTGATGAGAGGGCAAGACATAAGCTTCACATGACAAACTCAAAACCTGGGCTGCTTAATTCAATATACATACAATACACGCACATACACAGGCACACACAGCAGACACAGGCTGTTTATACTGGTTTTCCTGTAATGTGGAGAGCATCAGAGCCAGACACACTGATAAGGGCAGGACAGGCTCTTACCGCAGGGTGGTCTCTGCCCAGGGTTTTCTCTCTGATGGCCAGTGCATCGTTAAGGAGGTTTGCTGCCTCTTTGTATTTATTCTGGTCCCTGAAGAACAGAAAACACTTTCAATCAATCTACTGTTACTCGTTGTGCAACAAAGGGCTGTTGCGAAGGCCTTCCTGAGAAAAATCAGTTTCCATGGCAACAAGGTGATGGCACAATAGCCTAATGTCTTAAACAGCTTGCTAACCAGATAGTACCATAGTTTAACAAAAGCTATAAAGGATGGGGTACTCAGACCGTTTGTTTGAAGAACTTGTAGATATCATAATGTGGTTTAAGATATTAGAGGTGAACCAAGTCATTTTCCACAAAAAATATTGACTCTGCATATTCAGTTGTTATAGAAGAAAGTATTATAACCTGACTTGAAACAAACAACACAACTTTCAAAAGAAGATTCTTATGCTCACCAAGGTCAAAAACACAGTTAATATAGTATTTGTGAAATATAACTGTTTTGAACAGCCGGTTTATATATTTTAATGTGAAATGTAAAATATATTATATTTTAAAATGTAATTTAATTCCTGTGATGCAAAGCTGAATTTTCAGCATTAATACACCAGTCTTCAGTGTCATGATCCTTCGGAAATCTTTCTAATAATGAGCAAGAAACACTTCATATTATAATCAGTGCTTAAAACAGTTGTGATGCTTCATATTTTTGTGGAAACCATTACACATTTTTTTTTTCAGGATTATTTGATGAATAGAAATTTGAAAGCTTTTTTTATAGCATTTTTAATGTCACTTTTGATCAATTTAATTTGTTGTTGCTGAATAAAAGTACTAATTTTAAACTTGATAAATAAAAAATTCATCTTAACTGACACCCAAACTTTTGAAAGGCAGTCCACATAAGTGAGCAGAACTTGTGAATAACATGCTGACAACTATCCAGTAAAGTCAGCTGTGTGGACAGCAAACACATATATATTAGAAAACTGAAGTGCTCTGCAGACCTGTAGACGAGGGCGAGAATGTTGAGCATGGTGGCTACATCAGGATGATCGTGTCCTGATGTTTTCTCCAGATCCTCCAGAGCCTGTTTGCAGAGAGGAACGGCCACCTCATACCGGCCCTGTGAGGCGTACTGGATCACCAGGTTGTGGAGGGTCCTGAGACGAGCGGGGATCTCGTACCCTCCCTGCTGCGCAGCTGCGGCTGCACTGCTGTGAGGAGGCTGGACTGAAGGGACGAGAGAGAATGAGATATGGTATAATACAGGGTAAATATCTTAAAACTAAGTATCATCTAGAAGAATAAAGAGCCAAAACAAATGTGCTCCACACAGTCGGCAGGACGCAATGTTATAATGCTTTCAAAAGGTGCATCATTTTGGTCTTTGTGCATTAGAAAATACCTTAAAAAAAAATTTGACAATACAAATAATAAACAATATTTAATTTAATATAATTTAAAGTCATGCGGGCTGAGAGCTGTGACGTAGATGCCAAGCGTCGAATTTAAGATTGTAGTTTTAGGTTAGGGAAATTGAAAATGGACACGGAGACACGCTATGCTATTTGCTCTGCTGTGGAGAATATTCCCGCCATTTCCCAACTGAAGCCCGAACAGGAAGACTGTTAGTTTAACATTTTGAATGGAGGTGAAGTCGTGGCCCTACTACAGAGTCCCGACAGGTTTTGGGAAAAGTTCAATTTATCAACTGTTACCGATCGTCAGTGAGAAACTGGGGAGGCCAAAGTCTGTTTACACTGTTTACAGTGGAAGTTTGAGGCGGCTGAGTGTGTCATAACCAAACGTTATGTGATTGGCTTACGGGTAACCAATGATTTTAAACTTCAGACAAGCGCCCCTCCACGAGAAAGAAAACGCTTGTCAGTTATGCCCTTCCAGACTATGTCTACGAAGCAAAGCGAAGTAGCAGAGTTAGGTATTACCAGGCTACAGCAGAGGTTTACTGAAGTCCTCAAATTGGCCCCCAGCCCCCCGTTTGGAACTGCTATTGGAATTTAATAATTTGTTATTGTAATCAGGTGACACTGAATAATCGCTAACAGAGATGCTGCTAATGCAGGGCCGTTCAAAATCTGTCATTTCAGATGCAGCAGACATTTCACTAGGTTTTTCTAGAACAAAGTCTGTGTTTGAATTAAGAAAGTCAATTAGCAAAAGTCAACACATAGCTTCTTTCTAATACTGTCATTTATAGGCACAAGATCTAAAAGCATCTATTTTCCGATTCGACCAAAACAAATTTCAAATTAGCCAACTCAAATAAACTAAGAATTATCAAAAGCATGGCAAAATGTCAGTGAAAGGATTACATTGCCAGCACTTCAGGAATGAGAAGAAGAGATTAATGCCATCTTTCTTAGAGCAGATTAATGTTGACCAGGGATGCATCACTGAGAGAGAAACATCCGTCTGGTATTTATGTGTCAGAATGAGGGCTAATCTGAGCACGCTCAGGACATATGATACCACAAACTCCCATGCACTGGAGCGCTCTCACGCTGCCCTTAGATCCTGCTCCATACATAGTCAATGAGCAAATTATCAGGCAGAAGAAAACAGAAAGTGGAGGGGAGGAAAGGAAAGGAAATACAAGACAAGAACCTCAGTCTAGCACAGAATAAGTTGTTTGTTTCCCGTCCCCCATCAACATACTGCACATTAAGATTCTACAATTTCCAATTTCTTTTTATTGAACTAAAATACAATTGTGGTCAAATATATTGATTCAAAAAGAGTGACGAGGAGCATGAACGTAATATATTTTTTCACTCTCAAGCAAATTATATTTCGAGGTCATTGAAAATGTTTATTTTCTTCTTTAAAAAACGTGCAGTGATTGTACAATGGTACAGTGATGGTATCAGATGGTGATCTCAGCAAGGTACAAAAGACCACACTGTAAATCCGTGATTGTTACATTTATACCAGAACTAAATATAATCTTTGTTTTTATGGATATACATATATAAATATAGAGATTTAATATACATTTCTGTTCAAAAGTGTGGGGTCATTAAGTGACTTTAAGAGTAAGGGTCATTAAGAGTAAAGGCTTAAATTACATTTTAAAATATATATTAAAATAGAAAATTTTAAATCATAGTAATATTTCACAGCATTGTTGTCTTTAATGTATATTTGGTCAAATAAATGCAGCCTTAGTGAGCATAAGAGACTTTTCCGAAAACAACTGGAAAACCTTACTGACTCCAAAGTTTTGAACAGTAGTGTACATAATAATTCACATATACATTTTTATTTATAATTTATTATTAATATAAATGATCATTTATTTTTGATTACATTCTATTAAATGTACACAAATGTGAAAAAAAATTTAATGCTAGTGGAATGCTTACCACTTTCTTATATCATGGTATATCAATGGTCCTTCATACCAAAGTGTTTTAATGGAGGCAGGTCTATATTTTGAATTTGACTAATTTCCTAGACAAGAGCTACTGGGGTACTTACTGCCAGGGCCCGGCTCATCCTGCTCATCTGGGAAAAGATCATCCAGTGTCTCCCTACTGGAATCAGAGTCCTTATCATCCTGATGAGAATGAGGTGGAAAGAAGTGCAGAGTGAGACTTAATAAAAAAAAGAAAAGACACACAGAGAGAAAGGCTCTTTGATAAACGTCAGGAGGAATACAAGATGGAGTCTCACTGATGGGCTGAGGTCCTGGTCATATTTCTTGAGCTGGTTCATGAACTCCAGATGTTTCTTCTCCTCCTCCAGCTGGGCCACGCTCTGCTCACTCTTCTGCAGCCGCTGCTGGGTTCCTGCCAGCTCGTCTCTCAGCCACTGGTTCTCCTGACACAGCCTACGCACCTGGAAACAGGAAAAGCAGCCTCAGGGAATTTTCACACCACAGCTTTTTAGACTAATTTGTGGAAAGGCACAGCAACAGTGACAGCCCAATTTTTCAGCAGTCCTGCTTCAGAAAGCATTTTCCCATAGTCATTAAAAGATCTTCAGAATAATCCTTAAACCAAACCATAAGCCAAAATGTTTATAAGCCAAAACGATTATTTAACATTTTTAATCTTTAATGTGCATATGACATTTTATTAAAATGGTTTTGTTAAATTTTTTAATGTAAATTAATGTACAATAAGATGTGCTTGTGTTACATTTATGGTATTTTATGTTCATAATGTTATGTAAGTTTTGGAATAATTTACTCAAAAATGTAAATTACAACACGATTTACTAGGTGTTTATGACTTTCTTCTTTCAAAAAGAAGTTATATTAAAAATGACCTGGCTCTTCCAAGCTTTATAATGGAAGTGAATGGGGTTTGAGATTTTGATGCTCCAAAAAGTTCTCCACATGGCACTATGGGTTAATAAAATCCTTCTGAAGTGAATGCACGAAAAAATATCCATATTTTAAACTTTATAACCCATAATCTCTAGCTTCTTTTGGCCTTCAAAATCTCGCCACATTCACTGTCATTATAAAGCTTGGAAGACCCAGAACATCTTTTAATATAACTCTGATTGTATTCGTGTGAAAGAAGAAAGTCCTATACACTTAGGACAGCTTGAAGGTGATTTTCACTCAAATTTGATGGACTCCAGTATATTTTGCTGTTTTATTCTAGCTTAAAGCATTCTTTTTTTATCAACACTTGAATAAAGGTAGGTTTCATAAAAATTACATCTGGTTAAAATTCAGTATGATTATCAATGCATAAATTCGGTAAATCGCTTCCATCAATACCTCGAAAGCTTGCACAGACATATACCACTTCCTGGATCAACATTTCACTCTGTAACATTATGCCGTTTTATATGATTTATATGATGTCTATTGCTGATGGTCTGTTTACATAAGAGATCGCTCGTTTCTCCGACCTGTTCAAGTGTGTTTTTGTTTTGGAGTTTTTGGACTTGTTCAGAAGATGTGTAAAATATGTGCAATATAGCCACTGAGTGTTTCTCAGTGAAAACACGTAAAGCCATAAAATCTTCTCAAAAGCTGACGATGGTGGGGAAGGAGTTAATTTCTGAAAGAATTGACTTCTTGATGCTTACTTCCAGAGCCTGACAGTTTGTGCTCTACTTATTCATTCTTTTGATAGACACAAGTGCCATTATGTGTATTGGGCAAAGCCAATGAGTCAAAATGAGGAGCAGGCAACACTATTTTTGGCACCTTCTCTTCCTGTGTGGTTACCTTTCTGAAGTGATACAATGACGTTAGAACTCATGTACTCATACTGATTAAATAAACGCACCTCGACTTGGAGACAAATAATACAATGTTAAACTTTATTAATTGACTTTAATGTATTAATTGCGATTAATCGCATCCAAAATAAATGCATTTGTTTACATAATGTGTGTGTACTGTGTATATTTATTATGTATATATAAACACACACATACATGTATATATGTAAGAAAAATGTTATGCTTATATACACATTTATATATAATATCAATAACATTCATGTAAATGTACACATGTAAATGCATGGTAAAATTTTCAAAATACTGTATGTGTGTGTATTTATATATACATAATATTTATACACAGCATAAACACATATATTATGTAAACAAAAACTTTTATTTTGGATGCAATTAATCATGATTTATTGTTTGACAGCACTAGTGAAAATGTATCAAATTGGAGTCGAACCAAACTGTGTGCCAATGAACCTGAGAGCATGGTTTAAATTTTTATGTACCACAGTGCATTTTTTTTAACCTGTGCTCGAAGCTTCTGTTTCTCTGCCTCCACGGCACTCAGGTGCCCTGACAAAGCCATCATCACCTGCGCCGACAGATAAAAGAAACAGGAGAGAAAGTAGCCATGGTGTTACTATGGTTACAAGCAAATTTATTAAAAAAACATTCACCATTTCCTCCCACTTTGAAAGCATTTACACACTGCACCTGTGCTTCGCTGAGGCCCAGCTCCAGCATCTCCATAGAGCGCTGGATCATGGCTGTCTTCTCCTCAACAGCACGACCCTCCTGGCTCTGTTTGAGGCAGCGCAAGGTCCCTATCAGCCCCTCCAGGATGGCCTGATGTTCTGTATGGAGCGCCTCCAGCCCCTGCATGACCTCCCGTGTCCGACATAGCAACTCGTCCTGGGACAGCTTCTCTTCGGGGTCCCCCTGCCCATCCGTCTCCTTCACACACACCACGCTCGACATGTCCTCACGCATCCTACAGAGAGATATACACAATACAAGAATGAGAACAGAAGTCTGGGAACTGTTCCTTTTCAGATTAGTGTGCTTGTATAATTGATCAGGCATGAAAAGACATTGAAGGCAATTAAATGAGTCGCCACTTCCTTGTTCTTGTGCCTTGAAACCCTTAAGCAATAACTGAGGTCATTGTAAATGTGAAGTGGCAAAGAAAACTCTGCAAACATCTCTTGGCAAAAAAAAATATTCCCAACCAACTTCCATAAAACACCATGGGAACTGGACCCAGAATGCACCATAGAGGTTACATGACCAACAGAACCAAACATCCCCTCAAACTGAGTTTTATTGGCCTTTTATCCAGATTTAGCTTCTGTCACAGAGACAAGCATCTACATTGCCTTCAAGAACGTATATAACAGGACTAGGAACCTATAGAATGGCTTGCATGCAGTAAATCTGCTTAGCTCACTTCCAAATATTTAAACAATGACAGTTTCACTTCACAGTATTCAAGTTGAGGCAACGGACATCAGCAAGAGCAAGATGTTAGCTCAGATTTAACCAAATTAGTTGATGGACTACATAGATACTCGTATTTTCCAGGGAGAGGTGCCTGCATTGACAAAACACATTGATGCAATGCCATGGAGCTCTAGGTGGCTGCCAGGCCATTACTATGCAGTTGCTAAGATATTTTTAACATGTGCTATGTTGCTATTAAGGTGTCTTTAGATGCTTGCTTACTGGTCCAACAGTAGTGATAATTTAGTCTCTTACTAGGCTCAGACCTCTTCTGCTTGTTTTAAAGCCTCAAGTATACTTCACTTGAGCACATTAAGCCCGAAGTATACTTCAGTTTTGATACAAATGTTTAGCGTATGCCTAAAGCCAATAGAGTTGAATGTGGAAAATAAATGTGTCGGCACTGTTGACACTAGATGGACCCCTATTGATTGATTTTCAACTTAATGAGCGTGTTGAACTGGCAGCACAGCCTTGCTACAGATTCGGTGCGCAAGGTACTATATAAAATTACATTAAAAATCACATTAACTTATTATACTTCCTGTACCTTACCTGTACCTCAAAACCATGAGTCAAAATGTGAAGTGTAGCTCAAAACACTTCCCATTTTTGGCACATATTCTCTTCCTAAGTGGTTACCTACCAGAAGTAGTCAACCGTGGTTAATACTCATGATAGTACTGATTTTGGTAAAAAAAATAAAAAAGCCAAAGTTTCCCCTTTTTGAATGACAAACATCAGACTACTGCTACCTTCTGTCATGGAGAGTTATTTGCCATGTGTGTTCAAGCAGAACATTTCAGCTTAGACGCAGGTGATTTGAGGCAGCACCAAGTAGGCATCAACTGTCCCTAGTTCTTTAAAATTGGTTTGATTTGTCTGGGCCTTTAACATCCATCACTTAAAATCATAAAGATTATCTCTGAGATAACTTGAAGGATCATTCAAATCATAGCACAAACAGTGCATGCTGAGTTACACATCAACATTTAATACTTTCTGTCATTAGTATAAGTAATAGTAGTAATGCTTTCTTTCGCAAAAACAACAAACATTACATTCTAATCTAAAAAGTAACTTCACTTAGAGGTGTAAAAACAAAGCAAGAATTTAAAAGGCTCCTTGCTCTTCCCAGCCTGACACAAGGACACAAAGCAGCTGTCTTTGTTGTTGCCAAGTCACTACTCACCTGGTAAGGCAGATCAGGGTTGCTAAGGCAGTGAGTGAGGCACGTTAGCGTAAGCGCACTGGGAGTTGCAAGAACCCAAAGGGCAAGAAAAAAGAATCTGAGATTGTTGCCCTTTCAAATGCAACACCTCCAGACTATAGCGAAGATGCTGGGAAAACTCATTCATTGGAAATAAAACAAGTCTCCCACAGCTTTCTTTTCTCTTGTGAAAACAAGCGTACAATCTCCTCCCAGCAATTTTGATGTAAAGAAGAGGTGGGTCCATGTGCTGCTTGAGCTTCAGGCCTGTGCTGTATTCCTGTGGGAGGGGAAATGGGAAGTGAGACGGCAGAGATTCATGTGACCCATAAAGCAACTCGTTGTCTGGCATGTGACAACTACTGAGCAGGAAACACCTGTGCATGATGGGAATCAAAGTACTGATGAATCTGCTGCAGAGATTGTTCAGAACAGAATCCATTTTCATTGCTCTTTTCCAACAAGGACCACCCAATCAGACCCACTAAATATCTAACAATGTTAGATTTTCTTGGTAACAATATTAATTTATTTCTAATAATAACAAACATATTACTTTAGGCTATTGTCAACAGAATTATTATTATTAATTTTTTTATATATAATATAATGCGCTGATATTAATTCCATCGGATTATTGTCATGTCTTGACTAATAAACAAATAAACTATCGATATTAAATTTGTAAATCATTTTGTTAAGAATATAAAGTAAACTAAGAAGAAAACATAAAACTAAAATCTATTACAAGGGAATTCACATGTATAATATGAAAATGGATATTCAATTTGAGACGAGCTAAATATAATGTTTTAGTATAAGATGAAGCAAATGTAATCTAAAATGTAAAAAAAATAAGAGTGCACAATTAAATGCAATTATGTAGTTAACTGATGCGGAAAAAAAAACACTAATACTGGAAGATATAACTATATGGTACAAATATGGTATCATGCATCTCAACTTTTCAGAGTGAAAAGTTAAGCATTTAAACTTATTTACCTAACTTTTTGCCCATTTACTAATGTTGAGATGGGGTTATGCAACCTAAAATGAAAATGGACTCATATTACAGCATAAATGCAAAAATTGACTAATAAACCTAACAATCTCCTTGATTTGATTCTACATAACGATTTGAGTTTTCAGATGAATCAAAGAACAAAGGCAGCAGGAGGACAGAGGAAGGGCACAAGAGAGATGAGCAAACGCACGGCAGGGATGGAGATGCAGATTTCATGCTGTTGTTTGAAGTGTAAATGTGCGTTTCGGTGCTTTGTGCTGGTGTTACACAATCCCTGTTCTTCAAAGCGCACAAAATATAGCTACATATCATAAGGTAAAACTTCCTCTCATCATTATTCAATAATACTAATGGCCACATAGAGGACACTAGACAAAGTTTCCATATCCAAAAACCAAGGAAGTAAAACACTTTTTATCAAGACCTTAACAGAAACATGTTCCTTTTAAATCATATCATACTGGATGCCAATGATCAGTATTAAAACGATTCATTTTTAAAATTAAACCACTGATATTGTGGGTAAAAAAATAGACATTTTAATAGTGAACTATTTTTAACATGCATAAACATGTCAAATTCAGCAATGCCACCATGTGTTTTGTGTGCATCAGTTGTGCAGCAACACGGCAAGACTGACATAAGTAGAAGGAAAACTGACACTTTTCCGAAGACAAAAGTGCAGTGTGAACAAATCCTAACAGTATGAGATCATATGAGGACAGAAAAATTTAAAACAGATAATGATCTGTCCTCTATTACTCAATCTGGAGAGGTTGAGACAGAGCGTGCTTGAGAGGCAGTAATAAATAGAGGAAGTTACGGTTTGAAAGCAGAGAGCTGAAGAGATTGAGCAGGTTGGGTGAAAGACTCATTTCTCAGAGCTGTTAATCCAATAGAAATACTCTAGCATGACTCACAGCCTGGTCCATCGGGAAATACTCTCCTGTGACCTCAGGAAGAAGGGAGAGGGGGTCAAACCTAATGCCTGTAACTATAACAACATCCACGCTGTCCAGTCACAGGAAGAGATATTGCTGACATTACAGGAATGCCACACACCAAGGGAAAAACCAGGAGAGATTAAAGGAATAGTTCACTTCACCCAAAAATGACAATTCTGCCATTTACTCATTTAAAATAACATTTTCTGTGAAAAATAAAACTTTCATTCATGGTTTCACTTCAGACTAACTAAAGTTGTTTTTAGTTTCAGCATTACTCCTATCTTCAGTGTCCTTTCAGAAATCATAACTAATATGCTGATTTGATGCTCAAGAAACATTTATTATTATTATCAATGTGCAAAGCATAAGCAGTTGTGCTGCTTAATACTTTTCTGGAATTATGATCCATTTAAGGTTTCTTTGAGGACTGAAGTTCAAAAGAGCATTTATTTGAAAAAATATGTATTTTGTAACATTATACAGTGTTTTGCATACACTGATTATTTTGCGACAGCTTGCCACAATATCAATACTGACTGCCAAAAATAGTTTTTTCAATAAGCTTTTTTTATTCAGACTTTTATTCAGAATAAACGTGAGCAAGTTTCAAAGTCAAAACGCAGCTTGGGTGTTTTTTTATATGAACGTATTCCTGAAGGTCAACGACTGTCTTCAGAAAAGGCATTTGATGTCATTTGAATTTAATATTTACTATAATGCCTGAAAAAGTATGAGTGGAGCGCTGCTTTGATTACAGCCGTTACTGGGGAAACTGTTATTTCTGCTGCTCCTAAAGAGCCTCCTGCTGGCAGAGAATGAATGTGCATTTTCAATAATCCTGTTTGCTGTTTTATATATAGCCTATATTTCCCCCGGGGGAAGCACCTCCACACATTGAGTGGTAGTCTGTAGGAAACACTGTTCTAGATGTCTTTTCTGTCACTTTCGATTAAATTAATGCATCCCTGCTGAATGAAAGCATTAATTTAATAATTAAAAAAAAAACTCTTCCGACCAAACTTTTGATCAGTAGTGTATATAATGTGAATGTAAAATCTCAATCAATTGGATAACGTTTTTGGCAAGAGGTAACATTAACACTGAGTATCTAAGGTTGGTGTTTGTGTCCTCGATGGCCTCGTTTTGCCTTGAGCTAGAGACCACCATGAGAAAATGCAGTGTGGTACTTCATTTAAATGACACTTCAGTCAAACCCACTCGGCTTCAGATGCCAGCACTTCCGATTTCTCAAACACTACGGTGAATGTTAGACAGAGTCCCACTCAAACTTCACCTTCTCTGTTATTTTTCGGGAAGCATCTTGATGTCTGTATTTTTAAGTAACAGCTGTGCATGAACAAAGAGGAAGAGAAACAGTGTTAGCAGAAACAATGAATCAAGAAACTCTCTTTTTTGAAATGGAGAACCTACAAAATCAGGGTTTTTTTTTGCGTGTTTGTGTCCAAAACCTTCCTAGTGTGAAGACTAATACTAAATTAAACAAAACCACGACAACACAGCAATGTGACTTTGTGTTTTTGTACAGATATCAGCAGCATGAGCATACTATAATTTATTCTTTGACTTACACCTAAACACCATGGTATATGAATATGGAAATCATTCAATACCTATGATGCATATATGAGGGATTCCCAAAATTTTTTATCAACCAAACCTCTTTGACCTAAAATAAATGTTTAAATTGTGAGATTTCTAGTTCATGTTTCAGTAATTAAACAACACATTTGCACGGTTCTCAGATGCTGATGACTGCAGGCAAGTGAATCAAATATTTAATATTTTATTATTATATTTAATATTAAGCATTTTATTTTGATTGCTTTTATTTGAATTGTTTATTTTAAATGCACATTTTTATGCTCTTGTTATTAAATGTATTTATTTATTAAATAATATTTTATTACATAATGGAATTCATAAATCAATATAATTCTTAATTATTAGCTTCTCAGTTCCCTCATTAACCCCAGTCTTGTGTCAACTTCAAAATCTACAGACACCATAGTCGAATGGATAATAAACGTTTTAAGTTTGTGGGTGTCTAAAGTTTGAGTAAATAATTTATTTCGTAAATGTGTAAATCTCACCAGTTGTCAAAAACAAAATGCACTTTGCAGGACTATTTATATATTGGCTTTATTTTGGAAAATTGCTGCCTGCCTTCACGATATGAATATCAGCTATGAAACCACTACCAGTAAAGCAACCTACAAAAAACTGTCACATTCACATCCCACAGATGAACACGTTCAGAATAATCAGGCACTTTGCAGCAGCACGAGAGCAAGAGAGTGGCTATAAATTGTACTTGTGTTCCTGTGAGAAGCCAAATGTATAACTGTCCCATTGATTTCCCAGAGGAGAAGCAGCCACCTTCTCATTGAGGAGCCACTGCAGCGGAGCCTGAGCTCGCAGCTGGCCACACATTCACACCGCTCAGAGACTGCATCTCCTTCACCAAAACGCAAATGCTTTCACTGAGCAGAGACGGACTGTATGTCTGAGCAGAGCAAGCCTTCTGCATACTAACTACAAAAGATCCACGTCATGCACGCAGATCCAGCACCTTGTGCTTGTGCTCTGATGATTCCAAGATCTTCATGCAATCAGTTCTTTTTTTAATCAAATATTTGGGTAACAGTGGGTTCAACGATATTGGTGAGACAAAAATTACGTTTTTAATACAAAACAATTCAAATTAATTCCTTGAAGCACACAATTTCATTTGATACTTTTCATCACTCAGTCAACTGGTCTAACAAGCTCCTATTTAAAGGTCATCTGAGACCAGCAGAACCAGTTCATTAAGACATTTATTAGACAATCAGGCAGAAAAACTTAACTAGAGAGCAGAGTCATGATCAGAAAAATGATTTCAAGTTTGAATTAGCGGAGACTGTTCAACTGTTTGCTGTTCAAATAAGTCTCTTATGCTCACTACTGCGTTCATTTAATCAGAAATACTGTAAAAACATTGATATTGAGAAAAACTATTACAATATTATTTATATTTTAATATACTTTAAAATGCAATATATTCCTGTGATCCAAAGCAGACTTTTCAGCAGCCATTATTCCAGTTTTCACGGACACGCGATCCTTCAGAAATTAGTTTAATATTTAATAAGATTTGGTGCTCTGTTTTTAATATCGGTTCTTAATATGACCAGTGCTGAAAAGATTTTAATGCTTAATAATGTTGTGAAAACATGATCAATTTTTGAGGATATTTTAATGAATATAAATTTCAAAAGAACAGAATTTATTTGAAATATTTTATAACAAATGTCTTGTCTGTCACTTTTGATCAATTTAATGTGTCCTTGATGAATAAAAGTATTCATTTTATTTTATTTTGATCAAATAAATACAGCCTTGGTGAGCAGTCTTCAATAAAAAACAATAAAGCTGTATGTATACAGTAGTATGTATGTGTATGTATGTACACTTACATACAGTGGTGGCCAAAATTATTAGCACACCTGAATGATCTGAAAATATTGACCTTTTGCCTCCAAAACAGGATTTCATTTCATAATGTTCTTGAAACATGCATACATTTGCCCTGCCTCTGAGCACAAGTATCAGATGAAGTGAGTCATACTGTTTTTAGCCACTTTTGACTTTGATATTTGGTATGTCCACTTTTTGCAGCAATTCCAGCAGCACATCCCTCTGGCATAGTGTTGATTTATGTCCTGAGAACTTCAACACTTCTGCAACTCAAGCCAAAGGCTTTCCTTTGAATGTACAATAGACCTGTCCACTTTATTTTCCAACCCGCCCCAAATTTGCTCATTAGGGTTGACGTCCGGACTTTGAGGGGGCCAGTTCATAATTATCAATTTTCCAGCAGATTCCTTCTGCCGCAGTTAGTTCAGACAATAGATGGTTTTATACTGTAATGGCCAATATAACAAAAACAACTGAAACTTCTTAAATATGCCAAGTTTTTTAATCATTTTGGCCACCACTGTGAGTATATACATATGCATATACTGCATATTACAACAATTAGTATTATTATTGCAGAAATGCTTTATCACAGGTTGTGAAATGGTTCACAGTCTGATTCCCGTTGCAGTGTTTTTCAGCTTGATTTTCTGGTTTAGGGCAGTGGTCCTCAACCCTGGAAGGCCCCAGCACTGCAACTTATGATATAAATAAACTGTTTTATTCAATAAAGGATCAAAAATGTACAGGAGCAGGACTGAGCACCAATGTTTTAGGGCCGTATCATGAACACATCTTTGGTGCAGTGACTAACAATGGATTAACACTGGTCTTCTAGATGGTTTAGGACAGTATCATCGACAGCTCTCTGGTGCAGTGAGTAACAATGAATGAACACAGGTCTATTACTGGTTTAACACTGATCTTCTAGATGATTTAGGACAGCTCTCTGGTGCAGTGACTAACACTAATCTCCTGTGTGTCATGGCCTGACTGGGCTTTTGCCTTCCCTTACTCCCTCCCGGCCTTAATATAGAGATCACACATCTGACTCTCAGTATCAACCTCCTGAAAGAGAAACCATCTCTGAGTGAGTGGATGTAAACACTCCTCTGACAGGTATCCCGACACTCCCCGCGAGCCGAGCCGAGCGCGTGAGTTAACTGTTAGCTCGTTAGCATGATCAATATCTTACCGTTCTGCGGAGCATCCAGGTCACACACAACCGTGACAGGGTTTGTTCCTCTTCGTCCCTCCACGAGCCTCCAGTCAATATAACGCCCCGCAGCCTGTTTGTGAGGGTTTGGGGCAGTTGTGTGTGTCTCCAGTCTTCCGGCGCTCGACGGGGGAAGTTCCGGTCACTGACAGTCCTTTTCCTCCAGCACGAGCTCAAATCACAGAGTGGCGCAGAGACAACAGACTCATAATCACACGTTCATAATGTACGACAACACTAGCGTCTCAGCTCTGACGCATCTGTCTGGAGCCGAACTGAAAATGGCGTTGTGTTTCTCCAAACAGGTTCCCTCCTCCTCATTATGACGTCATCCCAGGATTTAAGGAGAGCAACACTGTTCGACATGATTTTACTCTGCGTGTGTGTGTGTGTGTGTGTGTGTATAATATATATATATATATATATATATATATATATATATATATATATATATATATATATATATATATATATATACACACACACACACACATACACACATATACACACACACACACACACACACACACACACACACACATATATATATATATATATATATATATATATATATATATATATATATATATATAAAGTGGCATTAATAGTTTCGGTTTATTTTCCTTATTATTTAGTACATTTTATTAATAGCATTTGTCATATCGAATCCACGTTGCTGTATTTTTAAATTATTTTCATTTATGTATGCAATATTAGTTATTATCAGATAACTCGAGCTTTTGATATTAGCTGAAATTATAATTTTTTGTACATTTTACTTTTAACCTTGTAGCTTTATTTAATCAATTTCATAAACAAAGCATTTGCCAAATTTCCATTTTGTTTGTTAATATTGAGCATCATACTATTCTGAGAAAAACTGGCCCATAGTTTATATTTCCAATTTATTTTACTATCCCATTTTTTGTTTGTTTTCACAGAGACAAACTTTTACTCTATCACGATGTTAGCTTTAAAATAAATATTTTAGGTGTAATGTTTAATAAAATAAATGAATAAACTTAGATTAATAATACAGTTAACTAAAAAATGAAAATTGAAAAACTAAAACCAAATGTCACAATCAAATCACTCATGTCATTGCAAATCTGTTTTTCTCAAAATATGTTCCACAGAAGAAAGTCATGCAAAAAAGGCAGTTTTTTAATAGCATGAGGCTGAGTAAATGTTAATGAAATGTTCAGTTTTGGGTGATCTATTGCTTTAAGACGTGGCTGTAGCTTTTTTAAGGCTTCTACAGAACCGCACATATTTCCACTCCACGTGTAGCTGCAGTTACTATCAGTTTTCGAAGGGTTATCAGACTCCGATTATAAAAACTGAAAGCTTCTCCATCGAAAATTGAGAATGGAAAATCTAGCGTGCTGAGCTGCTTACAGTCTCATATTTACAAACACAGGCACACAAGCATCTTCAGTATTTCACAACAGTTCCAGGCTTTGCTGCAATCTTTGCTCTGAACTTCAGTGCTTTCACTTCCACATTGAGACAATACCAAATCAGCAGTGTCTTTATTTGCATTTCATGTAGTTTTGCTTTGCTCTCGTCCGCTTCCCCTCGTCTGTCCAGTCAGTGTCCTCCATGTGTTGTCTAGAGCTACCTTCGCCATCAGAAGTGTAATGGTGAAGTTCCGTCTATACCATTCCCTGATTGACAAGACGATATAGAAGAAATAAATAACATGGTATTAACCCTGTAAAGCCTGACATATTTAAAAAGTCTCTCAAGGAGAAAAACACCTTAGTTTTATTCAGTGGCCCAAATTAAGCAAAAATATGCAATTTTCTGCACTTGTTGATATTTATATGGCTAAAAAGTAAGATGCAATTCTGACAGCTTGTAGTGTACATCAGTGAGATCTTTATAACAGTACAGCAGACTAATTACATAACATGCATATAAATATCAGTCGTATCTCAAAATAATGTTTAGTAAGATGATATTTAAATGCTTGAACAAAGTTCTGTAGTTTTATTTTGGGGGTAAAACATATAATGCAATGTAATAGAGAGATGATTGAGAGATGAACAAACTTGTTAAAGCAGCATGAATTATCAATCACAGGGCAGAAGGATGTATACAACAGGTTTTTATTATATTATAGTATATATTTCAGTATTTATCTCACCTGTTATAACTGGCATGTTTTCCAATGTTTTTGTCTAAAAAGTGTTTGTAAAATACTGCCATTTCCTCGATGCTTAAAGTCCTTTTCCTTCCTGGAACCATAATAAATGGCACATTATACAGAAGGCATGTCCCAAACAGCTTTTAAGATTCAATTATCAGGTCGATCAATACGAGTTCTTCAATGATCAGCGATTCTTACACATGTACATTTGGTTATGTGTGAAAAATATACTGTAGGTAGTTGCTCATATTTAGACAGCTCACCGTCCTCATCTCTCTCTGACAATCCTTTAGCTGACAGTTGTGATCTCACATAGTCTTCCTTTTCCTGTTAAGAAAAAATAAATAAATAAATGGCTCAATGTGAACTTGATGAGGGGAGCTATTATGGGATAAACAACAATAGAAAAAACATTGTTATGCGGTTGCTAAGAGTAAAAAATAAACAAAAATAAATTACATAAATTCATTTACAGGAAGAAACATTTACAACACAAAACTGTCCCCTAGTGGTGATGCAATGGTAAAGGAGGAACTTCATGAAGGATTTCAACAGTTAAAGAGTAATTGCTCAGCATGTTAAATGTGTTTCCTGCATCATACTGTGTGTTTTTTAAGCTTGCACCGTACAACTGTAGTTCACACCTTGCTAAATGTGAAGTTTTGGTTGGTCCAGAACTCGTGGTTCCAGTCTTCAGTCTCCTGTCTTAGACGCCTCAGCTTCCTCTCCTGCGGGGTCTCATTCTCTGGGATGTGATATATGATCGGCCGCAGGTTTGACAGTCTGTCTGGGGGACCGATCCAGTCATATTTTGATGTTGCTGCTGGACTAAATCCAGTCCTCTATAATAAAAAGATTCAAACAAGGCAGCATAAGACATTTCCACAAAAAAATAAACAAGAAATAAGCTATAAATCTGGTTAAAATTAGGCAACTTCAGGCACCTGCACCTACAGTAATATCTATATTGTATTATTAATCATATATTATATAATGAAAATTAAACATCAATAGGAATTAAGAAACCTAAAAGAAAAGAAATACCTGACCCTGGACCACAAAACCTTTTTAAGAGATTTATACAAAGATGAGTAAATAAGCTTTCCATTGATGTACGGTTTGTTAGGATCGGACAATATATGGCTGAGATACAACTATATGAAAATATGGAATCTGAGGGTGCAAAACAATAAAATAAAAATATTGCAGAAAAAACAAAGCCTTTAAAGTTGTCCAAATTAAGTCCTTAGCAATGTATGCAAACTAATCAAATATTAAGTTGTGATATATTTACAGTAGGAAATTTACAAAATAGTTTTATGGAAAATGATCTTTACTTAATATCCTAATGATTTTGACATTAAAAAAGAAAATCTATAATTTTGACCCATACAATGTATTTTTGGCTATTGCTACAAACATAGCTCTGCTACTTAAGACTGGTTTTGTGCCCCAGTGACACAGATGCAATGTGCATTTCTAAATAAAAAAGCAGTATATAATAATGAAATTTAATTGGCGCAGTTTTAATGCGTGTCATGGTGCATATTCGTATAGAAGCAGAGTCACATCGCTGTTAGTTTGTCAGAGTTGAAGGACAAACCTCTGCTCGTTTGGGAGCTTGGCTCGCGCTTCGTCCATGACCTCGAAAGGAACAGCTTAAAGACAGACGAGCGTGTGTATAACACGGACGCAGAGACCCGAATATTAAAGTACTGCCTGCTTTTACATTCATCGTTGATAAGTCATTGACCTTGATCAGAATTAATAAAGAACAATTTCTCCTGCCCTCAGTGACAGCATGAATCTTCAGCACAATTTTAACATGGTGGATGATTTTAAAATAAAAGTCTTTTCCCTCACTCATGCATCAGTACTCCCTACAAGAGGGGATATATACATAATTTTTTTCTGGAAAAAAACGCAACATATCGCGTTCTGTAAAGAGTGTATTGTGTTTTATGTGAAAAATACAGATTTTTCTAACTCTCTGGCGCGTTCTACTTCCTGTACTTCAGATTTAATAAAACTGGACGACCAAAACATTCCATGAGTTACGAAACTGTAAAAAGTGATATATACTTATATATATATATATATATATATATATATATATCACAGCAATTCATCATATTAGAGAGATTTCTGAAAGATCATCTGACACCGGAGTAATGATTATGGAAATACATCATCACGCGAATAAATAAAAACGTAGTAAAATTGCAATTATATTTCTGTTTTACTGTATTTTGGGTAAATATATGCAGCCTCGGTAAGCATAAGAGGCTTCTTTCAAAAACATTTCAAAATCTTCCTGACACAAGTTTTTTTTTATGATAGGGAGTATTGTTATAATATTTTGTTATGTCCTCGCGCAAATTTAAAACGCCTGAAAACAATTAGACAACACATGCCACGTGTTATTGACGTTTAATGAATTCAAACTCTTCGTAACTCGTTCGTTCCCGCTTGGCCAGCTAGTTTATGTCACGTATTGTAAACCCGGTGGTTGTAAAGGAACATCGCGTTGTTTAATCTGTAAACACAGGCTCACCGATGGCTGCCCGCTGGCTGTGCAGGTAGGATGGACAACATGTTTAATAAGACACGTATTTATATGATAATGTATTTCATTTCTACAACGCTTGACCTTGCACTGCTGTGAGCTCTTAATGAGGGCTGATCGATGTCTTTGTGTGCTTTAAATGGACCTACAGAAGCAAGCTAAACACGGATTATTAAGTCATTTTTGTCGTTTTAAATTGTTTCACGCAGCTCAGCTGTTACGTTTACTGTCGACGTCGCTGTGAATAAAAGATGAAACCACTTTGTATTGTGGAAGGGAGTTCACTTTTGACTTCATCGCCTAAATGTGTTTATCAGAAACGACGAAGCGAGGAGAGTCCGTGCTGTATCTATAGATATGACAAACCTCGGGTCACTGAGAGATGGTTTTATTCATTGATCGGGGAGATGTGGTCATGTTGAAGATCTCATAGTATTAGGGATCCCTCCTGGTGTGAGGAATGGTCTCCCCAGTGTGGGGCTTCGTTTGTGAAAGAGTCTCTGAGTCTTTTAAGTGAATCATTCTGGTTCACTTCTATACACCAACCATTGATAATGTTCGTTTTCTGAAGTCTCTCCCTTTTGACTGCACACTTGTCTTTAGATATTGACTTTAGGAATATTTAATTGGTTGTATTTACCAGTGCCAATATCTTGGCGGATTGGAAATGTCTTTATATATTTGTATATCTTGTATGTATATATATTTTTTTTGTATCTGTATATGCCTATTCTTATATTCAACCATTATACTCTTACAGTCAAAGAAGATATGAAAGTTGTGATATTCAGTTTCTTTGAGAATAGGGATGTCCACACATAAGAATCGCATTTAGAACAGATCCAGCTGATGAATCATCACTTAAAAAACACTGACAGCCAATCAGAATCTAAAGCTGAAATTTACATTTAAAGCTAAAATATTTACCATATAAGAGTTAATTATCGTTTTTGGTGTCAGCAGACCTATTGACACCAGGAACGATAAATATAACTTGATTATAAAGTTTTATTAATAATTCTGTGAGAATACGGAATCTGTGGGACAGCTATAACGACAATGACGGAGGAACAATATTGTTGGTATGAATTATAAAAACAAACATTCACAGCCAATCAGAAGCCAGAGTACAACATGACTGAAGCGTGTATTTAAAGCAAGAATGACAGCTAACTAGTGGTCGACCGATGTGTGTTTTTGACAGCTGATGCCGATATCTTGGATAGTAGGGGACCGATAGCTGATATAAAACCCATATAATTTTTTTCAAATTATTAATATTTAAGAAATTTGAAATAATTTGACAATGGATTAAACCATAAATTTGTAAAAGAAACATACTTTAGATGACAGTATTTTTCACAAATAAAGTTATAATAACCTTATAAAAAAATAACCTGTAACCAACAGGGCACTCAGTATTCTGGGAAGTTTGTGTGCATTGAGAATCATATATAGCCAAGGTAACCCTCATTTTACATACAGCACACAGTGAAAAATGCATAAAGCGCAGCATAATTTGAAATCATGAGTTTAAAGTTTAACGCATTCAATTGATTCACATGGACTGATCACACAGAGAACGCGCGATCATGCTGGATACACATACACACATCACAAGATCTCACAGCTGGAGTCAACTAGGTTTGCAAGGTTTGTAAAATTAAATGTTCATTAGTCATTCAAAGATTTGTTTAAATTATATAAATGCATATTTGCTTAATGCTGACGGCAAACGAGAAAGTATTATAATGTTTGCCTTTCTATTACCAATAATATAAAAGCAATCATTATAATACTTTATGTATACATTAATTCCTTTTGTTTAACCGTTCTGTCTGATTATTAGACAGACGATCTGTATTAGACAGAACTGTTAACATAAAAAGACTTCAAAATAAAAGTCCTACCTTGAACACATCGGCCAAGCAGAAAACTTATCTGCCGATGTCGATATCTAAAAAATGGCAAATATCGGCCGATATATTGGTCGACCACTATAACTAACTATAATTATATTATCGTCCGCCCAAATGGATGATGATGATGTTCTTTTTAAGCGCGTGCTGCAGTTATGTTATCTGCATAACTAGCCTGATATAAGTGGTATGCTATTCTGAATTCAGTCAGTGTTTTAGTCTGAATGTGATTTGGAGTGACAAACATACACCAGGCTCATTGGCAGCTGAACGAACCAGAGAAGGTTTGATGATCTTGGCATGTGAATCGATCATTTTCTAAAAACAGGATTATGAATGTGTGCAACAAAAAAAAAGAAAGAAAAAAAACTAGTGCTGTCAAGTGATTAATCTCTTATTTACATGTGTTGTGCACTGTGTATATTTATAATGTGTATATACAAATACACACACATACAATGTATTTAGAAAATATTTGAATGTATATTTATTTATTTATATATATATATATATATATATATATATATATATAAAACAAAATTTTGCGTTCATTCAAGCTTGTGTATTTTTATATACACAATAAATATAAACAGTACACACACACACATATTATGTAATATATAATATTACACTACTAATAACCATACACAATTAATGAAAATAAATGTAATTCCTAATTTATTTAGGCGATTACCATTGTTTTTCTATAGCTTAATTGTCATGTCAGGCGGTTGAGTAAATGGGGTAAAAATTTAAGATACGCTTTGTTGTTACATTTATTTTTATTTATTATTATTTATTAATTGTGTATGGATATATATATATATATATATATCAAAATTTAAGCTACGCTTTTTCCTAAAATATTTGCATGCAGGTAAAAATTTGAAAAGGATAAAAAAAATCGTATTTAATTCATCAATGACTCAAAGTGAAGGATTCAATGCCACACAAAAACAAACTCAATTGGCGCCACCTACCGGCGAAACCATGTAACTGCATAAAGAGTGACCGAATGACTCGTGTAGCGAACTGATTCAAAAGAGTCACTAAGATGAATCACTAGCGCTTACTGTAGGAGGAAAGGGGAGGGGCGGGAATGCAGTCCATACCGATGTGATGCTACTGCTGCTCTAAATGCCAGTCTCTGCCAGTGTCACTGCAAGTCCACGATCCAGAAATCACTGGAGTGTTGCACCGCGCAAAACATTTGAGCATCGCAGCTGATGGAAACGGGGTCCGCTAGACATGTGCGCGAACGTTTTCGGCGCGTTGAAAAGGTGAGAAATACGCTGCGCATAGGAGGAGGTGGTGAGATATGCTCGGATTGTCTCGGATAAGGGTTGGCTGGTGTTCAGAAGCAATCAAATGTCCTTCTGCCATGGTTCATTCATGTAAATCCAGGCACAGCTTTGTCAGATTACAGAAAGCATCTGTGTTGAAGCATGTTCAGGTTTGTGTTATATTCTAACCATGCTGTATTGATTTTATAGTTCATGTCACGGATGTAGTCATATATTCAGTAGAATACTGGGGGACGAATATATGCAGTTATTTAAGAATCAGTCATTGCAAAACCCATATTGGGGAGCGTGTTACGTTCCTGGTTCATGTATCAGGGTACAGCTGTAAGACACTCTTCATGATGGCACATATGATGAAGATGATGAGATGTTTTGCATTCAGCCTCCATGATCTCGCGGGTAACATCAGCATCAGAGCTGCTGTGGACAGTTCCAGAATCTCGACTCCCTCTCTGTTTATAGTGTTGATGCTGAAGTTTGAACACCCCTCATTTTTAATTTTAGAATTAAAGGTGATGATATTGTTCTGCCAGGACATTATCCATTAAGTTAACAGACATTTAATTGAACTTTAAAACACAACATGGGTAAAACACCTGTGAAAAATCAATACGGAATCAATTGCTTCATATTACATTATGAAGGTACCAATAGTAC
Source organism: Carassius carassius (assembly GCF_963082965.1). NCBI lineage: Eukaryota > Metazoa > Chordata > Actinopteri > Cypriniformes > Cyprinidae > Carassius > Carassius carassius. The sequence continues at coordinate 21,962,027 of NC_081768.1, forward strand.
ACAGTACGTCAGGTCATATTTTCATGGATTTTCTGCAGTGTATTTTGTTTATTATTTTTTAGTAATGTGTTAATTATCATTGTGATGAAACATTTCTCTATCATGACTCCATGAACAGAGAACTGTTTTAGTTCATCTAGTTTAGATAGTTTAGATGTTTCTAAAAAAAATAAATCTTCAGCTGGCAAAAGCTCCATTAAACAGTTTTGAAAGATGCAAGTTGTGAAAATGATATGATCTAAACCTTTATACAGTTTGTGTTATTGTAAAGGCAGTAAGTCTATCCCCCACATGCAGCCCTGTTTTCATCTGTTGTAAATTTGAGCTTTAGAAAATAATGGATTGACTCTGATGTGTCAGAATGCCATGAATGGTGAGAGACGCAGTGATGTATTTAGTCCCCACTGATAAACTCTGGCATGGATGGCATGTTGGCTCTTTGGCTTCACCATTCATTGTCCAAAGTGTTTGTGTCTATATTTACTTGCTAGAAGTTGCCACCTATAATAAGAGGTCTTCTGTTGCTGGATAGGGGAGAATGATAAAGGAGGGGAGACAGGAAGCAGGTGGAGCATCTGGACAGATGATGTTCTTCTGACTCATCCTTATCTGACCCTCCCTTCCCCTCCCCTCCTGGAATCACAGCATGATGTCACTCTGACATCACACTGTTGCTCAACTGTGGGAGCAGAAAATCAACCAGCTAGGTGAACTGTTCTTAAGTGAACCTTGGTGTTTCTTGAGAGTATTCAAGGAGTACAGTACTTACTTGAGATTTTTGAATGCAACCGTAATATCTGACTGGTTTTGTTGTAGATTGGAGCATTTTTTTAGGGGGGGGGGGGGGGGTTTACTTGTATATGGCTGCTGTAATCATTTTATTTGACACTGTCATGAGTTTTCTTCTCAAACATTCTAGCTGTTTATTATATAAAAGGATAGAGCACCCGTCCCAAAGCGTACTTTGAGGAAAAAAGCTATCAAGAACAAGCGTGACATCTTTGATCCTGCGGTATACAAGGACTGCATTCTCACTGCAACGTTGTAAATGTATTGTGCATTAAAGTAATATTAAACTGCATTTAATCCAGAATATTTCACAAGCATCTGCGGCATTCCCTTTAATTACCACAAAAAAGAATTGTATTTCTGATCAAATAAATGCAGTATATTGATGAGCATAATATAAATTATTTGCTGTGGTAATAAAACCTCAACCCAATAAACATAAAACCTCCATTCAAACTGTTATGTTGGTAAAAGTAAGCTTAAATCCCTCACTGATGTACATTGATAGAATGTTAAATGTAACTGATGATTTCATTGCAATATTTGCTTCTGAATTGCAACTGGTCTTCATTATTGCATTTATTTACACACTAAATGCCATCTAATCTCATCTCCGTTGCATGCAAACATGGCACACTGACTGTTGAGTTATAATGACTACAGCAAACAGCTCTGGTGCAGATGCAAAGCCTAAAATTGAAATTTACCCCAAACCTAAACCTATTCTTTTTCTGTCTTGCAAGTACTGCTGTTTCCTAACAAGGGAATGCTAATCTGATGTTGATCAAAAGAACTGCATTTTTAAATAATACAATAATAATAAATTGCACACATGCTTTCATTGTATCCTTGACTTCCTGCTCTGGAAAAGGCCACATGGAATATACAATAACATATTTCAATGTGTCCTTGTTAGACCTTACCTGTAATTACTAATATAATAACAATCAATTATGCATAATTACATGCAAGTAACCCTAATCCTAACCCTAACCATAGAGCATGTACCCTACATGTAGTTAATTAATATTATTCTGTACTTAAATGTATAGTTACACTGTAACAAGGACAAACCCAAAATACTATACTTCTTGTTCAGTGCATTGATCAGAAAGCATCAACCAAGAACTCAAATGTAATTGCTCAGTAGCTCTACGTTATATTTAAAGCCTCCTGCAGTCTCTTCTATGTCTGTTATCAAATGTATTTCATGAGCACTACGGTCTGGGTGCTAATGGACACTGTCTCTTTAAGGACCACGAATATGATCGGTCCGTGACATCACGCACACTTCCCCTGCAGCGGCAGTCGGCTGCCAGTAAAATATTGTCTAGGACATTGAATCTGAAGAGGTAAGACCGTGTTCTTGAAGGGCATCTGCTCTTAGGGATCACCTCAGTTCTCTAAACTAATTCTGCAGTTCAGGTATGTAGGTGCTTTTGGGTTGCTACACTTTAACATTTAACACTTTTTACACTTTTTAACATGTGCTAATAGCCAGATTTTGCTATCTTTTTTTGTGCAAGAGTAGGACAGGACCACATATTTCATGACACCGGCGGGTACACTTAGTACACTTACCAAGACCTTTCAGCAAACTGGATTGTTGCAGCCTGCCTGTTGTTGTCAAAATCATATAAATGGAATGATTACAGAATGTCAGACTTGTAAGTTTGAATGATTGCACTTCAGATGGACTGATCAAGCAAGTTATAAAAACCTTATGTTTTAGGGAAACTGTTTGTTCACAAAGGTTGTCCACCTAACAAACAGAGGTTTGTGATGTTATGCATTCATACAGCTCCTGTTTCCTGCATTGGCAAGCCTATTTAGTTGGTGTTTTGTTCATGATGGGTGTAGTTGGAAACCTTTGGCTTAGTCAGCCTTAGTCATTATCACAGCTGTAAAACACACACAACCTTTGCACAAGACCTCTCTCCTGTATTTTTCATAATAGAAGTTTACCTGGGGTAGGATTAAACCTATTTTATCCCACCACAAAATAATCCACATTCTTGAATTTTTGACAATTGGATCAGATATATATATATATATATATATTATCCCCCTTTTTCTTCTTTTTGAACTTCTCATTATAGACATCCACTACAAATCACCTGCTGGGTTAGTTATTTAGGAAGACGAAACATTTGTCTGTCACCACATGTTTGCCTGATGTTTGGTTATTTTGATTGAATACAATGTCTTTTAGAGATAATTCACATAAAAGTCATCACTTACTCAACCTCATATCAATCCAGTCTCGTGTGAAGTAATTCTTCTGTGGAACATGATATTTTAAAGAATGTGGGCAACCGAACAGTTTCTAGTTCCCATTGACATCCATATGAAACGTGTTGACATGCATTCTTCAAAATATCTTTATCTTACTGTCAGTAGTTCTAAAAAAGGACATTAAAGACATTTATAATTAATAATTTTACTGTATTTTTGATTAACTAAAACTTTTTAAGTTTTCTTTCAAAAACAAAAGTAAAAAAAAAAATGAATGCTAGAGTTTGATTAAAGAAATGATTGTATAATTTTAGGTGCGGCTGTTCAAGGTTTTTTTTATTTTGCCGTTTAAATCATGTTTTCACTAGTTCGTTTAAATTGTCATGCAGTGTAAAAAAAAATTTTTCTCACAATATTCGATATAGTTTGCTATTAACAAAAAGTACGAGCTTATAAAATTCTACCTACACATTAAAAGAATTAAAAAAATGTAGTTTTCCTGCCAGCTACCAATACCCCTCTCTTTTACTTGTATTCAATTTGATCCACTGTATTGTCATCACACTGTGAGTATTTCCATATCCTGACCTGCTCTCACCTCTTTCTTCTGCCTCAGCCTGTTTAGGAAACCCTTTGATGGTGGGAAGAGGACGATGGATAATGGCAGTCAGCAACCACACACTCAGCAGATGCCAGGACCCTTCACAGGTTATGCGGGACCCCAGGGCCCGTACCCTGGGCAGCACCCAGCCCTGTCACGGCTGGACGAGGTGCAAAGGGAGATTGCCACCCTGGGCCCTCAGGTGTGCTCTTACAGCGGCCTGCAAAGCGATAGAGAGTACAAACGACTGGAGCGAGAGCTGACCCGATTACTGCTGGAGGTCGATAAGGTCAGAACAGGCCATTCAAACATTTTACTTCGGTATGAAGTCACAACTGTTTTTTCTTCTTAACCATGTTTTGTTTCCTGACGCAGGTGGAGACGGAGGGCCGGCCGGAGCTTCAGCAGGCTCGGAAGCGTGCAGCAGGAGAGGTGGAGGGTCTGCTTCGCTACCTGGAGGGCAACGCTACGCATCCGTCTCGGCTGGCCATTGAGGAGCTGACCCTGGAGGTGCAGAACTTGCTGAATGAAGGGGTGGTGGGGCCGTTCCGGCAGGGCCAGGCTCAAGATGCCTTTGAGATCAGTGAGGAGCTGGTGGAGGCTGTGCAGGATGTGGCCATGCGGCTGGCTCAGGTTAAGACGGGTGGAAGTGTCCCGCTCAGGAAGGCCCGTTACAAAGCGCTGACTCGGGTCTGTGCCGTACAGGAATTACTGGAGGGTCGTGTCCGCACTCAAACGCTGGCGCTGCCGCTGTCCGATGACACGCATGAGGCTGTGCAGCGTATTAATCAAGTCATGGCGCAGGTGACTGGTACTGCAAAAAAAATAATATCATGAGAAATAACAGTCATGCATCTTAACCAGCAAATCACTGTTATTTATTTTATATGTGAAGATACAGTAGTTTAATTTTTAACTTTTTATTTTAAAGGTCAGAGAGAGAGCAGAAAATAGCCATTAAAATGTTAATAGTGTGTTTTTGTAAAAAAAAAAAAAAAAAAATCGAAATTTACACTACCATTCAAAAGTTTGGGGTGGGTAAGATCTGATGGATCATGTGACACTGAAGAATGGAGTCATGATGCTAAAATTCAGCTTTGCCATCACATGAATAAATTACATTTTCAAATACATTCAAATAGAAAACAGTTATTTGAAATGATATTAATATTTCACAATTTTACTGCTTTTACTGTATTTATGATCAAATAAATGAAAGAATTTAATGTTGATAGTAGAATAAAGAAAACTCATCTGAGATGAACTGATGTTGTGTAGGTGAGTGGTGCCCGGTGTCAGGAGGTGGCTCTGCTGATGGGTCTGAGCGGGCGGGATAGCTGTGCCCACCTGGCGAGGGTCCTTACAGAGCTGTTGGTTGAACTGGACGCCCTGGATGTATCTAGTGATGCTGCGGTGAGGAACTACAGAAAACAAGTGGTGGAGGAGATCAATGGTCTGCTAAAACATCTTGACCTGGAGGGAGAAGGAGAAGAAACACGCAGGTAACACCAAATACAAACATCAACATACAACACTACAATATGCAGCACCACTGAAGTTCTGTTGAATGTTTACTTATGAGATATTAAATTAGTCTAATATATATATTTACATTTATTCATTTAGCAGACGCTTTTATCCAAAGCGACTTACAGATGAAATATATTTAATTATTTATTTTTTGCTTACCAAGGCTGTATTTGATTAAAAATAATGTAAAAATTTTTATATTGTTGCAGTTTAAGTTTTCTAATTTTATATATTTTAAAATGTCATTTAATCAGCATCATAACTCCAGTAACAGTTGAAAACAGTTTTTCTGCTTGATATTTTTGTGGAAGCTGCGATAGTTTGTTTTTTAAATCAGGATTCTTTGATAAACAGAAAGTTACTAGTTAACCACTTTTTTTAAAAAGAAAAATATTTTGTATCATTATAAATGTCTTTTTTTTTTTCTTCTTTTTTTTTTACAATTTAATGCATCCTTGCTGAATAAATGTATTACTTTCTACTACTACAATTTTACAAACATTACCATTCAAAAGTTTGGGTATCATTCCACAAAAAATTATATATATATTTTTTCATCATTAATAATAAAAATGTTTCTTGAGCATCAATGACTAAGAAACATCTCAAATATCAAGAAAACATTTTTATTGTTATGGATGCTGGAAGTCATGTTTTTTTTTTTTTTTTTCAGGTTTTTTTTTATTTTTATTGAAATCCTTTGTAACACCCCCTCCCCCCATTTTTAAATATATATAAAAAATGAGGATAAATTATTATTATATACTGTATACACAGTATATAAAATTCAAATTATTATTGTTTCTACTCAAAATGTAACTGTTTTTGTTATTTTATTGGATTATTAGTTACTTAACCAGGTAATTCACTGTATCTCCAGGTATGATCTAGCACAGAATGACTCGATCCGTGAAATTGAGGCGATCAGGAGCCGTGTCTCAGTGCTGCGGGAGGAGGTGCTCCGGCACGGTGCTGCAGGACAGGGGGCGGAGCTGCAAGGTCTCCTCACACGCCTGGATCAGGTGGACACGGGCCGAAATCCCTGCATCCGGGAGGCGCGGCGCAGGGCCGTGCTGGAAGTTCAGGCCCTCACCACCTTCCTAGACCTCTGGGAAGCCCTCGGACGGCGTAACCCCGGACCAGATGAGCCCCCGTCTCATGCGTCTGTGTGGCATGTCTTAGCCAGCCTGTGCAACCTGCAAGCTAAGGTTTTGGGCTTTGATGGCAAGAGGGCTGACAAGAGCTACATGGTATTAGAGGAGCTACTGACCAAACAACTTCTGGCTCTTGATGCTGTGGACCCTCAGGGTGACCAGGGGACCAAAACTGCCCGTAAGCAAGCTGTTAAACATGCCCAGAATATCCTAAGTTACCTGGATATGATGACGGATGAGTGGGAGTATTGAGAAGCTGATAAAAGAGCCTGGGATTAAGGAGCTGCAAGGAAAAAGGCAAAAGCTTTTTTGCCTCTTGTGCAACAAATGAGGACACGGTCGTGCCGAGGATACGGGCCATGGGCAGAATTTTTAATTTGTGTATAAAAGACTTGTGTATGGCTGTGGGCAGCGATATTGTTACCCATGATGCACTGCACCTGCTGCTTTTATTGGTCCATTACTGGTCCCTGAAATCTGCCTTTCTCCAGGCAGAAGGAAACATGGTTTCTACTGCACATGAAGTGTTTTTTTTTCATGACAATAACCCACAATCTTTTTATTTGAATCTGTGCTGTTGATTGGTGTGGTGTGGTGCTACACCCTGTTCTGCTGTCAAAATCTGCTTCCTGCTTTCCCCACATGCCCGGGTGGAGCACACTTCCATCTTTATAGCGGTGTGAGTACATCGGCTCTTTAAACAACAACTGACCCACAGGGAACAATATTTTAGCATTTCCTTGAATCCTCTACACATATGTCCCCGTTTATGTTAAAGGGATAGGTCACCCTAAAATAATTATTTAATTTTACAATAGAAGAGTGAATAAACATTGGTTTGTGATATCAGTTTAAAGGTGAAGTGTAATTTCTGGGCCGTTTGTGTCAACAAATGGACAGTGTTTACACTTTTTAGAGTATTTAACATGAAATTACACTTCACTTTTAAAAAAGACTCAAGGACAGCTAAAAAAAAATAAATACATAAATCAGACTTCTGAACCTTCCTGCAGTTTTGTCAGATTTCATAGAGGACTGTGGCCAAAATGCAATGAGGTGTATTGTGTTTGGAGATGTTTCTTTTTAGTATGGAGGACAAAGAATAGAAACTAGTTTGCAGGGTTTGTCTTCTCCATTTGTTTTTTTGCTGTTAGGCAAAAAGTGCCTGCGCAGGCGACTAGGGAATCAAGCAGAGACTGAAAGTGTGTGTGTCTGTGATCGTTAAAAAAAAGTGGCGTGTGCTATTTTGGGTGGTGAGACTGATCAAAGTGGACAGGGGCGTTCTAGGACATTTTTATCAGAGCAGCAGGGAAAGCAAGCAAGCTATCAAACAAACTTAAAAACTGTGGATACATTCACACAGATCTATGTGACCCAAATCTGAATTTAAATTTTTTTTGCTGCACATGATAGATCTGGGGTTTTGGGATGACACTATTATGAACCAAATATAGATTTGGTTCACTTTCATATGTGGGTATAAAATCATATTAAGCGAGACCCCATGTGACTAGAGGGTTTTCATCATATTTGCACATTGGATTTACCCTTGGTTTGACTCAAAACAAATATATGAATTGCACACTATTAAAGTACTACACATAAAGGTGCAAAAGTATATTATCTTATTCCGTTTCTTGACAGTTTGCTCTCAAATATTGTGGAGCTTGTTTTGCCTTTGAACTCTTAACTATTATTTGGCACCACTGTGGATTTTTCATTGGTAATCATGAATAGTTGTCTAGAGAGCAGATAACTATGAAGGAAATATATAATAATATAATAGTGCAACAGTGGTGTTCGGGATGTAAAAGTCATATTAATTTTCTCCACAGAGAAACTGATTTTAAGGATAACTTGCTACTGTGAACTACATGGTGGTGGTAAATCAACAGTATGTGCTTTTCTTGAAGCATATTTTATTACTTCAACTTGTTTTTTTTTTAAGTGTGTTGTCAAACGATTAATCGCGAAAATATAACAAAATAAGTTTTTATTTAAATATAGACAAATATTTTCTGTCTCTCTCTCTCTACACTGTTTTTATGTGTATTTATATATACATAATAAATATACACAGAACACACACATATATTATGCAAACAAAAACCTTTATTTTGGATGCAATTAATCGCGATTAATCATTTGACCGCACTAAAAGATAGCAGCTGATGAAAACTACATTACCCATGATTCTGCAAAGAAATCTCCACCAGCTAAGCACAGTAAATTAGGCAGGGTCAGTTTCCCTATGCTATCAAACACTAAAACATTTGCATATTTAAATTAATAATTTTATGTTTCTTCGTCATTTGTGATTCGATTCCTGTCATCCACATTCCTGCATGGAACTGTAGTTATTTCCACTCATTAAAACTGATGAAGACTTTCTAAAAAACTCACTATGGGAAATATGAATGGAAAAAAAAACACTTCTGGAACCAAGGCTGAAACACTGAAATTCAACATTTATTTACAAACTTTTTTCACATATATATATATATATATATTGACAAGGTTGTTTGTTGATTTGTGGAAGCAACATAAGGGATGCCAAAGAGGCATATACAGTATATTGAAATAATAAAACCCTGACAATATAAGTTAAATGTTGTCATTTAATTAAATAATGTTAAATTTTATTATATAGGTTGTTTAAAAACATGTCAGGGACAGCATGCATAACACAGCAGTGGCGTTCTGGAACAAATCGTTTGAGCGAATTATTCAATGACTCACTCCTAAAGATGGTGACTTTGCTATTCTTGAATTAATTAAATTAATCAGTTAAGCATTGCCTGTTTAGAACAGTGTTTGATATGGGCCACATTTAAAAGGTCTTGTGAACAACTTAAAAAAATAATAATAATAATAACATACTGCATTTGAAAAATTAATTGGGCACTTTGGCGTGCAGTGTGAAATGGTGTTAAAACCCAGTGACTGTTGTAGAATAATGTAGAAGTAACTTGTCTGTGGTTAAGACTGCAGGAGTATCCAGCTCCACAGTTAAAAAATTAATCTCAGAGGCCGAGTGATCACCATACACATTTGCCAGCACTAATGATGAGTTGAGTTTTGGGAAATAATATAATGTGTCATCTGCATCATGCTGTACTGTTGAGTCTCTCACTGTTCATTTGAGCTATTAGTAGGTTACAACGGCTTCTTTTGAACTAGAACAGTAACAGTCCTCCATTAGCTGTTTATTTCAGTCGTGTCCCACTTGCTGTGTGGTCACTACTCTCTGTCCTGCTCCAGATAAACTGACTGTCAGTAGTCATGAAGCAACTCCACAGTTATCATCTAAGAAGCAGGCTGTGCTTGGATTATCAAAGGGGATTCTTGTTGAAAAATGACAATAACAACACAGGGCCTAGAAGTTATAAGAAAGGAGCTGCAGAAAAAAGGAAAAGCAATAGGTTGTGGTCAGAACAGATTAATCCAGACTCTGTGATGAGACTGCCATTGTCTGAAAAAGTCCCTGCGGTGGGTAGAGCTGGCAGTTTAGCTGAGGAGGATCCCACATCCGTCAAGGTGAAATACACGCTCCAGCAGCACTTTAAAGCAGCCTTGCACTATGCGCTGGCGATGTTTTGTACACCTCTTCTAAACCCACATAGAGATGTGTGATGTGAGCTAATATTAGCAATGTCAGTTCTGCACAACCAGACTTTTACTGGTTTTTTTTTTTCAAGCATAACACTGCAGGTAAATATGGTTGTCACTCCTCATTAAATCCTTGTGATGTAATTTGTTATTGCAGTGGAATTATACACGTAGATTGTGCTAGAAAATGTCAGGAATGTATCTCTTTTGCAAATGCTGATACCTGTCTCTTCACTGCAGTTTTCTGCCTTGAGGTCACCAGAGATTTTGAGCATTGAGGGGCTGTTCACACAAGATGTATGCTTTTTTTATAGCAGCTAGATGGAAAGCAAAATGCTGTTTTATATATATATATATATATATATATATATATATATATATATATCATAGCGGAACTATGAACGTGACACAGCAGCGGGGGTGGGGGGCGGTGTAAAAGTTTTTTTTTTTAAAATCACCAGTACCTTCTCAGTTTTTTTACTCATGCACATTGTAGCCACATTTTGAGCTTTCGATCAGTTCATAAAATCATCTGATATTGGTATCCAATGCTATTTCATGACCAATTAATACATATTTTACAAGATAGTTAATTCGTACAACCTCATTTGTTTGATTTGTCTAGTCTCCATTGATGGGTAAAGTTTAGGGACCGAGTTAGGGGAAGGTCATTTGTATGAATTCATACGTTTGTATGAAAAAATTTACAATTTAGCAGAAAACATACAAAGTAGAATTCATACGAATTTGAAAAATATGTATCGGTTTGGGGTATTAGACATGGCACAGTCCAAATTCTCTTTCTTAAAATAGTTTACATTTGGCATGCAGTGTAGCTCTCCACAGATCTCCATAATCTGTCAGCCGATTGGTCTGTCAGATCTGAGTCACACTGATATCTGCATAACTATCTCCATGGCTACGATCAGAAATCAAATCCATTCTGATGGTTGAATGACACTCAATAGAAAAATAAGGCACTTTATAGGTCAATGAGTCCTCTAGGAATATTAGAGGTCCTGTTGTATGTGCTGAATTAATATTACCTTGATTGTATTACAGGATGAGCTTTAAAACCAGAGACATCTGACACTAAGTCCAAGTTCAGGCTCTATTCCTGCTGTAATGTAATGAGCGAGCATTGCACCTGTCTTTTTATACTTCGTTTACGGCAGTTAGTCTTTATTAGTAGTGACATGACTGATGTGAAATGATAGGCGGCAGAATTGATATTTGGAGTAAAACACCATGCAGTGTATTAGAGGTCTTCTCCTCATTTTATGGATGCCACTGTACTAAAGTTCATTACACAAGCTAAAAATGACATAAAACCCATTACTCTGCTTGCAAGATTGAGAATGTAGTTAAGAATGTCCATCTTTTTTTATACCAAAGTTGTGTTTAACTTCCATTATCTTTTTAATCCCTGACATTCAGTAACTAGAAAGAGGGAAAACCTCCCATTCTTGCTTCTGGTTTTTCTTATCTGATCTGTCTGGAAGAATGTGTTGTGATCTGTGAGATTGTCTAAATGTGTCGTGCTATTAATGATGTTCAATGCATTGTGTATATTGTCTGGTTTATGCTTGTTAAAAAAAAAGCACATTAAGGTCAAACTGCTGTGTGAATGCTTTGGTCAGCGGGGTCGTTTGATTTTTACATGTCTAGATTGCTTAATAAAAGATGGTGATCTGAAAATAACTTGTGTTTGTGGCAAGGTATTAATTATGGCCTGGGATCTTTCAACCTGTTTCCATAGCAACCTTTTGCTGTGCTCACAAAATAGGTGTTTAAAAAAAGAACTGGGTTTGCCTGAAATGCAGAGCGTAGAAAACACATTGGCACACGGCACACATTGTTTGCCTAAATTGCTAAATACATCTGCCTAAACTGATGGGAGTTATGATTCAACAATATCATACCTTTATCATACCATAGCTTTATAACTGGCTTATTTAAAAATGTACACCTGCACAAATTAATATTCATTTTCTAATAAATGCAATTGCTAACCTAGTACAAATAGCACAACTTGATGTTAATGCAGTAGAAAGACTGCCTCTAATGTGAATTCTGATATTTGGACACCCTTTTGAATGCCATGGTTTTCTGTGTCAGGATATTATAAATAAAAAAAATCCAAAAAATAACAAAGATAACACGTCAGCAGTGTTTTGAACGCGCTCACAACAGACACGGAAGAGAAGACGATGCTGAATAAAGTCGTCGTTTTTGTTATTTTTGGACCAAAATGTCTTTTCGATGCTTCAACAAATTCTAACTGACCCTCTGATGTCACATGGACTACTTTGATGTTTTTCTTACCTTTCTGGACATGGACAGTATACCGTACACACAGCTTCAATGGAGGGACTGAGAGCTCTCGGACTAAATACTACAGAAGGAAACACAATGCATTAAGAGCCGGGGAGTGAAAACTTCTGTGAAACATGAAAGTATCTTCTGAAGCTTCTGAAGGGCAGTACTAAATATAAAAAAATTATATTTCAACAAAATAAGAAATATTTGGCATTCATTCTGTTCAAAAGTTTACACCCCCGGCTCTAAATGCATTGTTTCCTTCCAGAGCATCAGTGAATGTTTGAACCTTTTTTTAATAGTTGTGATTGAGTCCTTTAATTATACTTCTTTCTATACACACACACACACACACACACACACACACACACACACACATTTATAAATGTATCTGATCGCATCTTTTTGTATGCAACTTTAATGTGATCTTTTTTCATATTTAGATAACATAACATTATTTAAAATATTCCCTTGTTCTGCTGAAATACATACATATATACATACCAAACAAAAATTCCTAATATTGTGCAAAAACTCACCTCTGCAATACACTTTCTGTATTAGCACTCATACAGACAATAGGAACCTCACTGTTTCTTGTCCCCGGGACACTCTCACCCTGCAGCAGGGAATTGATCTGGCAGAAAATGTATCTGTCTGCTTCTGTTTCCACCAACATCAATCCAGGGACAGAAGAGAACGGTCAACACATGCTCATGAAAGCAAGGACATCACGGCCCCTGAGGGAAGAGGGAGAGATGGAGAAACACACACAAACACAACCACTGTGGGTCCAAAAGACTGACCCTGCACTGGAATTCAAGAAATGAAGAAAAGTTAAGCAATGTACGATGCTTGAATGTTGCTGTCATGAAAGAAACAGAGAGGCAAATCAAGTGCTAAGACATTCTCAGATTCATCATGTACATACAGTACTGTATTTAAAGTTCAAAAGGTTTGGTTGGTAAGCTTTTTTTTATGTTTTGGAAGAAGTCTCGTATCCTTACCAAGACTTCATTGATTTGATATAAAAAAAGTAAAAACTACTGCGAAATATTACAATTTCAAAATAAATGTATTTATTTGAATGGATTTTAAAATATAATTTATTCCTGTGATTCAAAGCTGAATTTTCAGCATCATCACTCCAGTCTTCAGTGCTCCATGTTTTATAACAATATAAATGTCTTTATTGTCACTTTTGATTAACTGAAGTTTTTATATAAATTTGATTCATTTCAATTTAGAAAGCAGGGGGCTCATAAAAATGTTGTAATATAATGCACACAGGCACATGCTGCTGCTGCATATGACTGTTTTTTTTTTTTTTTTGGTACAGCTTGTTCTCAAATAAATATTTAGGTCAACTGTACTCAATTGCTTTCAAATCTCTACTATTACTACTAACAGTCGGAGAGCACGCACTGTACATTGGAGGCAGGTCAATCCTAATAATCTACGGCCCGTCCCTCTGACCTCTACAACTATATTCTCTATTCAAGTTGGTCTCTGGAACTGCCAGTCTGCTGTTAACAAAGCAGAATTGATTTCTTCTATTGCTACTCATTCCGGTCTCATCCTCATGGCCCTAACTGAGACTTAGATCAAACCTGAAGACACTGCCACTCCCGCAGCCCTCTCCACTAATTTCACTTGTTCCCAGACCTCTCACACGACTGGGAGGGGTGGTGGTACTGGTCTCCTTATCTATGGTTTCATCCTCACTTGCTTCACTCGCTCAGTTTTCAGCACTGGACACAAACAGCGCTACCGACACTCTTTGCTCCTCTCTAACCGCTTGCTTGGACAACTTTTGCCCACTGTCATCCATCCACTGTCATTAGTTAAGCTTCACAGACCATATTGCTACAATGAACCGGTCCTGCAGATGTGCCTTTTACAACATTAAGAAGATTAGACCCTTCCTTTCAGAGCAAGCCACCCAACAAAGTCATTATTCATTTTCAAAAAACATCTAAAGACACAGTTTTTTCACCAGCACTTAACCAACTAATATTAGCACTTACCCTTTCTTTTATAATCTTAAAAAAAAGACATAGCTATGTGTACTGTGCCAGACTAACTGAAACCTGTCATGGCACTTGTGTATTGTTGTTGTTCTCTCTAGGTCCGACTGCTTCTATTGTTCTCATTTGTAAGTCGCTTTGGATAAAAGCTTCTACTAAATGATTAAATGTAAATTTACTGTATCATATTTTACCTCAAACAAATGAATCTTGTTTGTTATTACAGTGACCAGCAGATGGCGGCAGCATGAATGGTTTTTGGTCTCAAACACAATCTCCATGTCAGTTTCTGGAGTCAAATACCCAAGGGTTAAATAGTGTAGTTAGTTCACTGCATTCAGTGAAAGGTGACAGTTCAACAACAGCACTGGGGCTTTAAGTCCACTGACCAACTGGCTGAGAAGAGTCTGAAAAATAAGATTTGACAGGCGCTTAACACCTTAATGATGTGCAGTACAGTAATTGTAGTGTATTATCACTGTAGGTCGATTATTTCTCTTGCCTATCATCTGTTATGGATCTGTTTTCACACACCAGCTGCACAAGTTGAATAGTCATAAACTTCATGGAAGTAGCCTAACAAACATGTCTTAAAACTCTGAGTTGCTCATTGCATGTTTACTGGACCAGTTTAACCCTTCATGGTTACGTGTGCTCACACCCACCCCCTCTCAGAAAACTCAAACATAATCCACGTGATCTGAATGTGCACACGTGAGAGCCATTGTAAATGTTATGTAAATCTATTCCCATTTGATTAGGATCACACTAACACATGCATGTATGTTTGCAACAATGCCCTCTCTTATAAAGTCCACTGTAGTTTATCCATCTATCTGAAATGGTTTCTAATTGGCCTGCTAAGGTCTAAGGTGGTCTCTTAAGAATCTTTTGAGGTCTAAATGTGAGTGAAGTGGTCTGATACTGACAGGAAAACCTTTTAACTTATAAACTTAAACATCTAAACAGGCATTAGTGCACAAGTAGGAATACAATGATTTTCAGCAAAATAATTTGTGTAAATTCATACACATATTTGTTATATAACTTCTGGCCAGTAGTTTTTATTGAGCTCTCTCATTGTTTTAAAATGCTACAGACTCTGCAGGGTATATGCAAAATGATAGGCGTAGATGAAAGTTATTTCTGCCCACATCAAATCACATTCCTAGCTGTTAGTGGAATTGGGATTTGTTAAGGGTTTCTCTAAAAATACATGTTTTGAAAGGTTCCTTATACTCTAAAGATCATATTACTTGCATAATTCAAATTTTCCTCTGGAGGCTAAAAATGCCTGTGGAATGCAGCAAATGCAGGTTATGACAACCTAAACAGCAGCTTTAGCCTGACAACCACGGACAGCTGAAAAAAACATTCCCATTAATCATGCTTTGTGTGAGAAATCCCTCCAAACCCAACCACAGAATGAGTCTGTCCCAGGCCAGAATCCTAAAACATAGCAGTTTTGTTCCTTATCTTCACATCTGTTGTATGTTATCTCAAACAGCCACTGAATGGGACTACACAACAGCTGGATATTACCCAGAGGTCTTTGAGTGCATTCACACATTCAACACAAGGCCTGACACTCAACAGACAAATCCCCATGATAAAACTACTGCTGGAAAGCCTTGGGTGGAATTAATGTTCATAAACAATTGAGTGTGGTGTACATTATACTTAAAAGTCAGTATTTTTTAAAGAAATTAATACTTTTATTCAGAAAGGACATATTAAATTGATCAAAAGTGACAGCAAAAACATTTTTAATGTTACTTACAAAATATTTATATTTTAATTAAATGCTAAAAAAAAAATCTAATTTTTAACTTTCCATTCATCGAAGAATCCTAAAAAATTAAGTATCTGTGTAAGCATAAGTGTGAAGCGGCACAACTGGTTTCAAAATTAATAATAAATGTGTCTTGAGCAGCAAATCAGCATATTAGAATGATTTCTGAAGGATCATGTGACTGAAGACTGGAGTAATGATGCGGAAAATGCAGCTTTGTATCAAAAGTACATTTCAAAATTTTTATTGTAATAATATTTCACAATATTACTGTTAAAATATACTGTTTCTGATCGAATAATTTGCCTTGGTGAGCAGAAACTTCTATTATATACATTATATAATAAATAGATAAATATGAAAACTTTTGAATGGTAGCTAGTGTGCAAGATTTAGTACTTACAAGCTAATTGTAGATAACATGGTCTTCCCATCCATTTTCAGTTTGTCAAGCATTTATTTCCATGGGTTTATTTCCCTCGTTCGTCCATTAGAGAGCAGTCTCATCTAACACAAGCAAGCACGCACATCTTGAAAGCACAAGGACTTTTCCAGTGTGTGTACGTGTGTGATGAACGTTAAGTAGAGGGAGGCCAAACTGAACTCTGAATGCAGAGGGGAATGTGGCACACCCTGACGTTTAATTCAGCTCCGCAAAGAAAATATAATTAAAATAAACATCAGCACCCTACACAGTGCACACAACATAGCAAACAGGCAAAGGCCACAGAGTGATCCAAGACAACAGAAGTCTGTCTCGCGCTGTTGCTTATTAGTCATCATCAGCCAATGTCCGGCTATTGCATGTTTACACTGAAAAATGTAATTTACCACTAACTCATGACTCACTGTGAAATGACCCATGATTCAAAGCCCAGACCTACAGCCACCTCCCTATTCCTGTCTGCAGACACTGTGACATTAATCCACCATAAGCTTTAGAAAGCTGCCATTAAAGATTATTACTGCTGTTGTTAACATTAATAAAGTCACAACAAATAACACCTAACAGCACGCCTATTTCTCTAAAGTGAAGTGGACTACTGAAAACATGCTGACATTATAACTAGCTAGAAAGTTAAACTAGGTTTTTGAGTCTGGAGATGCAGTCAGTGTTGCTCAGCATGATTTTGTGGGCAAAATCTGGTAATTTTAATAAGAATCTGCTTAAAAATTTTTTTTGCTTATGTATATAGAATTTACTGCACAATGGACTTTTATTAAAGTCTCTTTAAGGATATGCAAATATATATATATATATATATATATATATATATATATATATTATACACTCTTTCTATATGCAGAATAGTCATTAAAATTAAACCATGTGTTACACACTTAATCCCATTACAACATATCCCTTCATCAATTTGTTGGATAATTACATATTGTACTGTATATTGTCTAAAGAGTGACAGTGATAGCTATGATGATTGTGACTCTGGCTCTCGTGTACTTTGGCCAGGAGGAACATGTATACGTGCGCCTCTGCACACGCCTCCCATCATACATCATTCTGCTCTAGTAAAATAAAAGCATGTGTTTATTGCATTTCTTCTTGTGCTTTTTACGATACTTAAATGCATACATCCTTATACGGCAGATACTTTGGACGTTGTGTTTGCAGTTGTGCTTTTTGTCACCTTAAAATGTAACTCAGCCAGACTTTTGACTATGAGATTATTATGGTCTAAGGTCAAATTGATTATGTCACAAAACGTATTTGTTCACATCCTATCTTGTTTGTTCAAATACATGTGGACTGAATGACAATGAGCAGGTAGAATGAAAGTACACTTATGATAAGCTATCAGCGCCTGCGGTACTTTAGACAGTAAAACACAGAAGCAGTCTAGTCACATGCTGCAGTCTGAAAAGAGTTGCTTGGTTATAATGACATGTTGATGGGTTTGATGAATGTGCCTTGAATTAAAAACATATACTTGTATTATTTTAAGTCCTTATGGCTCATAGACTCATGAGCATGACTACTCACTTCAGACTAAAACTGAAGAGCTAAACCAGGAACTAAATACGTTCCACTTTTCCAAAGTGAACTCACACAGACAGGAAGAGACTTTGATCATGTTATAGTCTGAATTTAAAAAAAAAAAAAAACATACATATGCTATATATACATATATATATATATATATATATATATATATATATATAAAGAAAATATCATTAGACTTAGTGATTTGGATTTCTGTCTTGATAATATTAAGTGCAAACCTGTGTTACCAGAGTTAGTATTTTTATACTGTAGAGTTTGTATTAATAGTTTGAATGAGCATTTTTTACATTTTTATATTTTCATTTAGATTTTTGTTTAATTTTTAATTTTGATTTTAATTTCTTTTTTTTATGTTTACATATTTTATAAGCAATTTATTATAATGATTTTAAAAAAATCCTTTTTTTTCAGTTTAAGTTTATTTCCAGTCAGCAACTTCAGTGCTTCAACTTACAATAATCTTTGGTTAGTTGTACATTTCTTATTTTCAATTAAAGTTTTTCATCAAACGTTTATTTTTTTTTCAACAAGATATTTTTACTTTTAGTTAACAACACCTTTACCTTGCATCCAACAGTTATTGTATCAACCAAGAATCCTGTATATGTGCTGCTAGTAATTGCATAAAACCAAATATCTGATTTCAATATCATCAGCACTTGCCATTTGTGCAGGGAATATGATCAGACAATCAGTGAGCAGGCCGCGAGTCTGTGGGAGTACAGAGACAAACTGAATGACCTTTCATTGACAAAGAACCTTCCTCCTTCTTCTGAGAGCAGTACGTCAAATACTACTGGAATTTGCATGGATTTCTCAATGATCTCTGAATCAGAAGATTGAGAAATGTAGATGAACTATGAATTACTGGATCTAAAACTAAATTATTATGAGCTACAAAGAGCACTTGAGGAGCGCCCGAGACACAGATCTGAATTGTTTGACATCTTATCTCTGTGTGAAACATTGTGGCATTGTCTTTGTTTAGAATAAAAAATTCACATAAAACAATTGGAAATTTAAAAATGACATTGAACTTTGAACAAGCGATAAAATGGAATCAAAGCCTTGTAAACTGGAAGGGAATATATAAAATATGAAATATGGGCTAGGTTGGGCACTATAGAACATATTAAGGTTAAACACCAGAATAAATTAAGAGAAGACAGGAAACAAGTCTCTTACAACAATCTTTAGTCTCAATCCCAGAGAACCAAAACAATCTAGACTTTAGACCTGTGATTAAGCTGAAATGGTGAATAGTGGAAATCATTCTGTCTACTCATCATTGTCTCCATGGAAACCTGTGAATCAGACCCAACATGCACATATTTTCTTTAAAATCAAATATCTGAACTGGCTCAAGGCTTTTTAAACCAGAGAAGCCAAAAGCAAGCTGATCAATAACCTCCTCACAGATTTAAGATCAGCATTTCTAACCTGAAGACAGGGCCTGGCTTATGCACTTACACGAGTTTATTATTAAACCGTCAAAGGTTTATGCTCAGTTCATCTTGTTATTTTCTTGCTCTTCATTTTTAAACAAAGAAAGATACAAGCTGCAGGCATATTACTGCACTCCAGTAAACTCATACAGTGCATACTGTAGGTATCTTTAACCTGAAGTTTGGAGGCATTTACTCACCAGCACATTTTCTATTAATAACCAGTCAAGGAAAAACATCATCCTGCTTCCCTTCCACAGAACTATACACTCTGTGAGCTCCTGATATCAACTAAAGACACAAGGATCAAACAGACACACCTTTGTTTTCTTGTCGAGTTGGAGACTTTCCATCGACTGCTATTGTTTGAGAAGTTCAAAAACAAAAACCTTTCTCTGAGACTGCTAGAAGTGTGCTTGGTGTCATGTCATTATATGGCATGGAAGTCCTAGCTGCTAAACTGAGCTTGTGTTTTAACAGGCCAAAGTATCAGCACAAGCTGTCTTTGTGCTCGGCTTACAGTATTTTAGCTCATCAGTGCTGCTTTTTTTCTGGATTAAAAGGGCTAAACTCTAGGATTTGAGAGTAAGGAGTGGACAGGGAGAGAGAGAGAGAGAGAGAGAGAGAGAGAGAGAATGAGGGAGGGAGGGAGAGAGAGGGAGAGAGACAGGGAGAGAGAGGTGCTTATATGAGAATGTACTTAAAGTGGGGTCTGGATATTTATATCTCACAAGCACCTTTTGTATGTCAAGAATAGATGGCAGTCATTGTGCTTTAAAGTAAAGGTGTTTTAAAACATTAAGAAGGTAACGGGGAGATACTCATTTGCTACAAAGTTCTTTCTTCAATAATGTACACTGCCATTCAAAGTTTGGAATCATTTTTAAAGGAATTTATACTTTTAATTGAAATAAGTGCTATTTTTTGGAATGTTCAATTTAACAAAGTATGTCTTGAATATTGATAAATGTTTCTTCAAGCATCAAATCAGCACATTAGAATGATTTCTGAAGGATAATGGAACACTGAAGACTGGAGTAATGATGCTGAACATTCAGCTGTGCATCACAGGGATAAACAACATTTTACTTCTATAAATTAAAACACCATATATTAGTAAAACTAAAATAGAAAACGGTTGTTTTAATTTGTAACAATATTTCACAATACAATTTTTTTGTTACTTAAAGAACAAAATATCTTTACAAAATTTTTATTTTTTATTTTAAGAAATCCCAAAGTGGCCATGGAGGTCTTTCTGACAAGCTGCTTAAGGGTTTTGTAGAGACTAAGAGTTGCTATTCCAGAGTCTGTGTTGTGATTCAGACATGAGGGGGACTCGCTCCACGCTCCGTTCCCATTCCTCGCTCTATACTGTGCTAATAGAAAGCAGATGGATTAAACAATGCACCAGTCCCACTGGTATATCATCAACTCTCCATCCCACACATATGAAAGTAATAAATAATAAGGGAAGAGGGTCTTTTTCTTTGCATTTGAGTTCCAGCATTACATAACCCACAATCCCTCACAGTAAGAGCACATCTAAGGATCACGTCTGATCATGACATAATAAAGCAAAGGCCTGAGAATATGTGATTATACCAGTGTTCAGAACTGCATACTCCTCTTACTATTTTTGCAGTATATACTGTGCACTTGCAAATTTTTCTGTAAGCATTCAACACTGATTTAATATACAGAGCACACTACACACTTGACCACTGCCAGTGCGATAAATAAAGGGATATCAGTCATGATTAACATCTCTTTCTTGACTCATTTATGAATTTGACTAATATACACCAAATATATACATATACACAAAGTCATGCCCAAAAATATGGACACCCTTGGTAAATATGATCAAAGAAGGCTGTGAAAATTAATCTGCATTGTTATTCCGTTTGATATTTTATTCAAAAAATCACAAAAATCAAACCTTTCATTGGATAATAAGAATTTAAAATGGGGGGGGGGGGGGGGGATATCATTATGAAATGTTTTTCTCTAATACACATTGGCCACAATTAAGGACACAGTTTTATTCAATACTTTTTGAAACCTCCATTTGCCAGTTTAACAGGTGTAAATTTTCTCCTATAATGCCGGATGAGGTTAGAGAACACCTGACAAGAGATCAGAGACCATTCCTTCATCTAGAATCACTTCAGACCCTTTAGATTCCCAGCTCCATGTTGGTGCTTCTCCTCTTCTGTTCACTCCTCTCATTTTCTATAGGGTTCAGGTCAGAGGACTGGAATGGCTATAGCAGAAGCTTGGTTTTGTGCCCAGTGACCCATTTCTGTATTGTTTTTCAGTATTGTGTTTGGATTACTGTACGGTTGGAAGATCTAAACATGGCCCATTATAAGATTTCTAACAGAGTCAGTCACTTACTGATTTTTTTATTTTACTGATAATAATTTCTAGGGGTGTCCTTAATTGTGGCCAATGTTTATTACAGAAAAATATTTATTTTATAATGATATTCCCCCCCACTTATCCAATGAAAGTTTAGATTTTTGTGATTTTATTTTTAATAAAAGATCAAAAGGATTAACAATGCAGATTAATTTTCACAGCCTTCTTTGATCATATTTACCAAGGGTGTCCATATTTTTGGGCATGACTGTATATATAAAAATAATGGTGTAGAAACAACCTAAAATTATAAACAAATTTCTCACACTGTTACAAAGCAGTGGCAAATAATACTTTGAAGTGAACAAACATTTGAAGTGAAAAAAAAAATAATAATAAACTTTCTTGTAAAATAGACCAATAATCAGTTTACAACTTTGATTTTTTTTTTTGTTTTTTTACTAGGGATGAATACTATATTGGGCACTGTGTTGGTTATAAATTTTTTTTTTTTTTTTGGTACACTTTAAAAAAAAAGTATTTTTTGTAGTAAAAATAAGTGGAGAACGTTTTACAAGAACATACTTATCTTTCTACTTCTGTTAGTTGCCATTTCTTTGTATCAAATTTACAAGCAAAAGTGAAAACTGTTTTAAAGTAAACTTGCTTTTGCAGTCATCCAATGTACACTTAATCTTTAAAACATTAATTATTCAATAGCACTGTTGAATGTTATCTTTAGTAAATTAGCCATTTTTCATACTTTACATTATGTCATGATGCCTAAATTCACTTGTAGCATTGAAAGAATTGATTTTAAAGTTCTATTTTTTCACGTTTTATTACTAAAGCATTTATAATCATCACATGAATATGACTACATCTCTGTGAGCACAAAAAATTTATAACACACCGAGTAAAAGAGAGAGAGTGAGAGAATAATAAATACATCCACCTCTTTAACAGCATCCGAAGGCATCAGATTGCAGAAGGAAGGCCTTTTATGGACTCGAGAGTAGAAGAGCTCTCAGCAGATAGTTTCAAATATATCATCTAGTTCTTCAGTATCTTTCAACTCCACATGCAAGAATGTAACATACACAACAGAAACAGAACAGTCTGTCACAGCCTTGAATTGAGAGCACTAGTGGTGAGAAACTGCTGATATCACAAACAAACGCAAATGAAAACCTCACAAACAAAGCTTTACATGAATTATCTTGACTGAGATGTCACAAAGAGCATAAATTTCCAAGACACTGTGCTCTCAGAGAGGTCAGATGTTTGTGCATTAGTTGCATTCAGCAACTGACAGTCATACAAAGTTGCAACGTCAACAGCACAAAAAAAAGAAACAAAGATATGGTTTTAATTGCATTCCAGTAATTTATTGTAGCAACTTATAAAAAAAAAACAATACAAATAAAAAATTAACATCAGTCTGTACTAAACCAGAGTTTTAAAATGCCATGAATTGTTACATCGATGTAAAAGCCAATCTAGCTGTTAACCAATTAAAAAAAAATAAAATAAAAAAAGACCACACGGGTGTGTACAGATGATGTCACATGTCAATACATGAGTTTGCATTACTCAAATTCTATGACAGTCTCCATCAGCTTCAGTTATGCTTCTAGTCGCGTGGTTTGGTAGCAAAGGTGAGGTATCCCGTGTGTCCTGCCATTTCTCTGGGAGGTATTGCAGTCCTGCAGATCACAGAGGTGTTCCCAGTGTTTGGGACTCCCTCTTGACTATCATCAGAGCCCTCCTCTGGTCCGAAGTCTGGTAAGGGCAGATTGACAGCACGAACATCATGCACTTGGAGCAGAACCTCCAGTGTGCAGATCTCCTCAAAGCCATGGTCCAGTAATGCCTCACAAGTCCTCTGGACCTGCTCTATACACGGCGAGAAGGAACAGAGACGACCTCCTGAAGACAAAGCCAAGAAGAGAAGCATTCAGCTAATTATTGACCTTTTTAGGGGGCTTTAAAACTAGACGTCCAAAGTACAGTACAAAAGTACAGTACAAAAGTGCTGACATGCAAGCAAGCATCAATCCTTTATGCCATCTTCTCCTACATAGCTATTTGCTAACAACAGTTGCAACTGAACAAAGTTGGAAACCACATTAGTTCAAAAGTATACTTCATTTTTTTGACACAAACACTAATGTATCTATAGCCAAATGCAAAGACTTAATGCATAATCAATTTAGCAGCATGTACGGACAAGAGCAGACGATACATACACACACTTCGCTCCAGATTTTATGAATAACAAAAATGACTTTGTACCCTTTTAAGCTAGAGTTGCATGAATCTAATAATCTCTCTTCAAAGTATGCCTCAGTGTTAATTTCGTTGACAAATCATTTATCAACTAATTTTTTTTCACCAATGACAATGAGATGACAACGAACAAACTCTTTTTGAATGACAAAAACTATGACAAATCTATTGACATTTTCGTCAATGAATAAAAACGAGATGCAAATGTTGGGGAGGGAAGATTCATTCAGAACGAATCTGCTGCATGGTTCAGAGGTTAGATGCGTACATATGAACTGGCGGGACTGTGCGTGAGTACTCTTTCACATCGCATAAATGGTGAACACACACAAAATGATGATGAATTGTCCATTTTAACAAGTATTCATGTAAACACAGTTGATTACTGTACATCTTTAAGTGAATGTAAACGAATAGAAAGGCTGAAAACACTCTTCCTCAACTTTTATTGCTAGGTTTGGTTTCTTCTTTAAACAAAAAAAAAAGCTAAAATTATGCATGGTATAATAATGTTATACTAAAACAAACAAAAACAAAAAAATTGTTTACCAAAGCTATGCATTTCATTTACAATTAAACAGATGAAATTTCAAATTACAGTAAAATTTTACAGTACAATTTATATTATTTGGGCTCTAGACTAACATTGGAGAGCAGTGGAACTAGCACCTGATTTGGTAGCACTGAAGATGTAATAATATTACAAGTTTTGTCTCATAGAAATAGAAAAAGAACAGGAGCTTGAGTTCAGAGTAGCAGGAACATGAGTTGGGATGCAGATGTACATTTATATTCATAAACAAAAACAGTACCGTTGTGAGATCTGTAGATCTGATCTGAGATTTGTAGTTCATAACCAAAAGTACAGCACCTCATTACCATGGTAAAAATGTTGCTAACTATATGGTTTCTATGGTGTTTGTAATCAATTATGAACATTATCTAAACAATTATGTAATTGTGACATCAATAATCGTAATTGTGATAAGAAATTTGATTAAATGTGTAGCCCTAAATAGTAGCCTAATTTAGTTGCTACTGTCCGAGTCATTGATGATAATTAAGCATCAAAAGAAAAACAGAAAATCACTCACTGCTCTTGACTGAAAAACTTTAGTAGCCCTAAAGGTTCATTTAAATTTATTTATAAAAATAAATATGTCTGCTTGAAAGAATGAAGAATATGGTAAAAAAAATATTGCTATAAAGAATGCAGAATTAGCCTGTATAACCATTGGTATTTCATTAAAAAGACCATGTTATTGTTCTTTATGAGAAGTGGTTTTATTTCATTTTAATATAAAGGCATGTTGTGTGTTACCGCAGTTAAATCAGTGTCTATTATAAAACCTTAATATCAAACCTATATAATGATTTTGGAAATTTTTGAGAAATGCTTAATAAGTGCACTGTAACTAAACCCATTAGATTTTAGCTGACTACATTCACTGTTGATTTAGTCAACTAAAATCTTATATTACTCGACTAAAACTAAAAACAATTCAGATTACTAAAATAGGACTAAAACTAAATGGCATTTTAATCAAAAGACTATGACTAAAACAAAAAAATTTGCTGTCAAAATTAACACTTGTATTCCTCTATTGATCTTACATCTACAACAGTTTGTGGTTTCGTTTTTTCCCCCAATGGTTAAACAAATGGCTGGGTCAGTGTCGCCAAATAGTGCTCAACTAATTGATCATTCACAAGGAGCTTGATTGACAGGTAATCTCACCAATCATCTAACGAATCTGCCATTTCATCAGACAAACAAATCAGACAGCAGAGCAGATTAACTTCAGTGGAGTTAAACTTGAAAAATGTTGTGTACTGATGTCTTTCGGTGGTTTAAATATGTTATGATGTTCATTCATGTTTATTTCGTACTTTAATTAAATATGAAAAGATTATCCATTCATATGCCGCTTGAACTGTGGCACTACAGCCAAATCTGTCACGACACATTAAAGAGACACAAAACAGTTTTTTTTTGTTTATATTTCAAAAGGACACAATTTTAAAGCTTAGACCTTGTTTTATACCAGAAGTAACCTGTTCTGTCTTGTCTGTCAGACATAGCAACAATAACTAAGGGGGTGGGTTTTGGAGAAGAACCTTTTGGGGTTTTTATGGCTAAAATGTCTTATGTGGAATAAAACTATAATTTAGAACATTTCCAGAAACTGCTCTTTTGAATGATGTTTGAATCTCTGTGTGTCTATACGTCCACTTTTAACCCCAAGTTTGCATCTGTTCTTTATCAAACACTGAATGAATATACAAATCTCCAGCACTTGTTACATTCTGCGCAAACATAAATATATTTTTATTAGAAGTATAAATGATTCTCCCTGTTGAACTGCAACAAGCGTTACTATTTGTGAAACCTTATCAAACAGCCAAAAGGGAAGTTCACTATTGTGGCTGATGTCAAATCAAACCTGAAACTTGAAAGAAGCAACCTGGAACAACCTGATCTTGTTTCATTCTCACTAGATTAACAAATCCCATGCAGCCATAACTGTTGTAAACTTATTAGCAGACCCACACAATGATATATTTTCCGTACTCATTTCAGGTGTAGATCTGCAGAATTCTGTGGAGTGATACAAAGCTGAAGTAATTTACTAGGAGCATCAAACACAACTGCAAAACAGATAGCCGTTTAAACAGGTCTTAAACACTCCCACTCTAAGAAGCTCCGCCCACAAAATCACATCACTGGTTAAGCAGTCAAGCTGCTCAGAAAACAAAAGCAGTAAAAACTGAAATCTACATAGCTCACAAAGCTGTAAAGGGTCAGAAAGCAGTCGACAGGCTCATGCTTGCATATTCTTGACTTACTGTTAAATGGTCTCATAAAAACTGGATAAAAGGAGGACGGGTGGCTCCTTTGCCTCTTTCTCCACTAACACAGATGGAGGGAATTTGGACTAAATGTCGTATTACTGACTTGCACAAGAATAGCCACTGCTGATCAGGGTAAGAAGATAGACAGGGTGATGTGAGGAGAGGAGCATATTGAGGAAGACACTTCAATGGGTATATTTTACTCTATGGATCTTTTTTTAGATTCAATCCAATCACATTCAGTTAATCCAGAATGACCCCATCCCTCACTGTCAACATTAATTATAGAACTATAATGAAAGGCAAACACTGTAGGAAAGCATTCCAGCACTGGCTCAGTTTGTCTTCTCTCTGATCAAGGCTCCAAGTCTCTCTTGATCCTGACAATTAGCACAAGAGATGAATCAGGGATCCACTTAAATAGAGTAAAACAAACAAATGATGTCTAAACAAAATTCTATAATGAAACAAATAGTTCAGCCCATGGATGCCAACTAGATAAAGGGACAGTTGACCCAAAGGGCGATATTTTAATGATTTAAGTGCATGGTATAAAGCGCTAGGCGCAGGTGCAGTTAAGGTCTTTGCACACGGAGTCCTAAATGTTGGCATGCGTTTTTCAGTTTTTTCTTATTGACCATCCTTTCCTATCAAAATGCATGCTACACAGAAAATCAAACCTGATCCGAATTTTTTTATGGATGAAAGTTTCGGAGGCAGTGTGTTAACGTGATTGACAACGTGAGGTCGTATTTATTTTTCAACTTGCGAAAATTTCGGACTAAGTGTGTAAAGACCTTTAGGGGCATTTCAGCACCAACTATTGCTAATTTGACGAAGGGAAAAATGGTTGCCGCGCTTTGAACATGGTCAGTAGCCTGCAATGCATTTGTGGCACAAAGGCTGTTTCTATAAAGTTGGGCAGTTCAAACTTTGCAAGGACAGTCTGGCGTTTCTGACTTATAGCCTTTAAGTACAGATTTTATATTTAAATAATTTGCCAATGATGGTTCAAACGCGAGTTTTGAGCAGTCGAGTAGGCTTGTTTTTTCTCAGATCACAGATGCAGACTCTTTTATGTTTACGCAGTGCGATACGCAACGCAATTCTTTAAAAGACAATATAAGTAATTATAATCTGTAATTATGTCCCCACTGGATGCAACAAAATGCCTCGTTTTTAGTAGGTTTTATTGGTTTTGTCCCGTCTGATGTCCGGATTGCGAACCAATCTTTCTATTTAACCAGATCTTCTTAGTGAACCGGTCGAACCAGTTCACCAAATTGAACTGAATCATTTGAAACCGTTTGCGTCTCCAGTATGCACTAATCCACAAATTAAATTATTCGGTATATAAACATGCCTTACACTGCCTAAAGTAACATGCCTTACACTCCCTTAAACCGCATAAACACATTTCATTACACCAAATAGACAAAATAATGTTCTTTTTAGCAGCATCATATGACACTGCTCCTTATTTGTTTAGTGTGTTTGCAAACAATGTTATTACACTTTTGTTCATACAGCAGTAGGCATACTTTTAAATTAATAAAGTGCACAATACACTACTTTTGAATATATATATAAAGTAAAACATTGCAGAAGTTACTTAACGGTAGGGAGGGAGAGGGAGAGAGAGCACACTTCTGTGGTGTGATCTTTGATGTTCACTCACTTAGCACATGCATCATTTGGATTAAAACTAAATCGTAAAAACAAGACCATTTATTGGTGGATTCACTATAAACATTTATTTTCAACCAAAAGGCATACACAACTTCTGGCGAAAATGAATCTAGCAGCATGTGTACTACTTGGCCCTCTCATTCTGCACCAGTACAAATATGTGCACGCATCACGTGTGTTTTGCTTGCTTGAGTGTTTATGCATTATATCAGGGATAGGCAACTCCAGTCCTGGAGGGCCACTGTCCTGCAGAGTTTACCTTCAGCCCTCATAAAAACTCACCTGCCTGTATCTATCTTGTAATCCCGAAAACACTGATTGCCTTGTTCAGGTTTGTTTAATTAGGGTTGGAGCTAAACTCTGCAGGACAGGAGCTAGACTCTGCCCTCAAGGACCGAAGTTGCCTATCCCTGCATTATATGATAGGCTTTGGAATATAAATAAAACTTCTAATTCTGAAATTTTACATTAAGGAGATTTATAATGTGTGTTTCCCTGCATTATTACAGCAAAGCGCATGATTACAGTACTAAGCCACTGAAATGGAGCAGCTCTAATGCTATTAAATTAAAGATGAGGTACTATAGAGCAAAAAAAAAAAAAAAAAAATTAACAGTGAAAGTAACAAAAACAAAAATAAATTTTAATGAGCATAATTAAGTGTGAAAATAACCAAAAGATAAAAAGTCAAACCAAAAATTATATTAACTAATGGGTGAAAGACACTATAGTTAATTTATGTGAGAAAAAGCAAAATAAATAAACTGTGCCAAATTATACCCAAAAATTATTTATTTTCAAAAAAGTTCAGGTTTGCATGAACCTGGATGACAGCATGCCCAGCAGACTACAGACAGTCATTCAGGCTAAGGGTTGCCCAACTAAGTATTGATAGTTGTATAAATACTGTCATAATAACAGCTCTCTGAATAATTTTTGGTTGACTGTAATCCATTACATACCTTTCTATCAAAGTTATCTAACATTATTAAGCTGAATTTATTCTGACACAGTTTAACTCGTGTAAGTTCTTGTCCTATTTTATTACCACTTTCAAAAATATAGCGAATAGACTGTGATAATGTGAGAAATGTTGAAGGTGTCAATATATATTTTGATTTGACTATCTATTTGATAAATTAACCAACTAAAATTATGCATACTCTTTCTGATTTCTGTACCCAACATTTTAAAAATGTACAAATGCAAAAAAAATATTGATACTCAGTATCGGCAAGTACAAAAAATCAAATTGTCGTATCGGGCGAAAAAGTTGTATCGGTGCATCCCTAATATTATATATATATTTATATTTATTAGGGATGCATGATATTGGATTTTTGGGAATATCCTATATGTTGATAATTTTCAACTCATTTTGGTCAATGCCGATACAGAATTTTTATTTTTGGTTAGTTTTTAACAAGAACTTATTTGTTGGAATTAAATAAATAATAAGAAAGTTATTTTTATAATGAAAATACACTTAAGTTTTGAAAATAACTAATTAAACTATATATTAATCACTGCAGTCATCTGTAGACGTTTACTTCACTTCGGAACATTCATTCATGGATTTGCGCTGCGCAACATCTGCACACATGGACAAGTGACATCATTTACCTCTGTAAATAAAATTTACAATTTCAATTCACGTTTGCACATTTCAATGCACTTTGAATGAAACATAGATGTTCGTTTCAAACTGGAATCATGTCGGAATATCATGTGAGGTCCACTTCGCAGTGCACACATGAAGCGATAAGAGAGACATACATAATGTGCAGGGGGTCGCCAGGACTGGAATTGAGAACCGGCTGGTCTAAAGCAAGAGTTGTAAAAATAAAAAATGTTTTAAATCTTTTAGAGCTCATAAATGAGTGAGAAGAGACACTTACCAGACTTTCAAGTCTCAGAACACAACACACTCACGCAGAAACCTTCAGCCAATGACAAATTAAAACAATTTGTTTCTAAAATTTGCTCAAAATATTAAACATGTTTGATAACGCTATTTTAGGTTTTGGGTGAATTGGTAGTGAAAGTCTAAAATCTGATATGTAGTGTGTTCTAGCTTTTTTAATATAGACAAAAAAGGGATCTTAGATTCTTTTGGAACAGCGTTTGTGTCTGGAGTGCACTGAGGATGCATTGAAACTCTGCATATGTAGGCAGCTCGCTAGGATTTGGAGCAGGGGTGATGTACAAATAAAGACTGTTGCTAAAGAGCACTTACAGAAGTATATTTCCAACAGCGAACTAGAGAGAGAGGAGTGTATCGTGTCATTCCATTGACAAATAAGGCCTTTCCATGAAATTGCAGTCATAAACAGAGACATCAGGCCTCCTGGCAACAGGAGCTTGGGAAAGAAAAGAGTCACGCCAACAGCTGGGATTCTCTGAGCACTTAAAACAGAGAACGAGACTGACTAACAGGCCAAAAAGGAGAAGAAATAAAGAAACAGAACATATAAAGAATTAGATCAAATCACTCTGATTGCTGCAAAAGATGCATATGATGTGAGAAGGGTGTTGCGGTCAAGGACAACTGGCTTGTAGTTATCCAAAGCTTTCATAGCCAAAGCTGTGCTTAAGCTTTCTACACTGAAAAATGACAAGTAGTGCAAAGGAAAGACAATTTGTCAAAACACACAGAAAGAAGCCAGCAGATGCGTGTCTAAGCTTCACTGAGTTTTGCCTGTGCTCACTTAAGCCTCATTCCCTGCCCCTTTATGGTCATTACCCTGCCAGCAAAACATCCAGCATATGTGAGTATATTACAAACCAGATAGACGGAGTCTCCAAGAGGGGGTGTGGCATTGAGTGAGGAAAATAATTCCACTTGCATGAGACCGAGAGACTCGAGATCACCAGAAGATCCTCTCTGATCTTAAACTCTGATTCTTTACACGCATGTACATATTAAACAATGGCATGTAAGGGAACCCCAAAAATGAAAATTATTTTATTATTTACTTACCCTCGTGTCGTTCCAAACCCCTAAGACCTTCGTTCATCTTTGGGACACAAATTAAGATATTTATTATGAATACATGCACTAAGATACTGTCGTGAATGCGTGTCGAAGACTGACACGGAAGAGAAGAAATTCTTAAATATAGTCATTATTTTTGTTTTCTTTGCGCACAAAAAAATATTCCCATAGCTTCATTACATTATGGTTGAGCCAATGATTTCACATAGACTATTTTAACGATGTCCTTACTACCTTTGTGGGCTTTGAATGTTTCAATTGCATTGCTATCTATGCAGGGTCAGAAAGCTCTCAAATTTAAACAAAAATATCTTAATTTGTGTTCTGAAGATGAACGTTTGGGTTAACCATTTCTTTAATTATTCCATACTTATTTTAAATGAATTGTTTCAGAATGTTTGTGAACTCATGAGAAATCTTTTTTTTTATTATTAATAATATTAAAAGTATGGTTATTGTCAACTTCATTTATCAAATGTATTAAATCACAGCACTAATTGCCAATAAACCGATCATTTAATTACATTTTAGCTTCAACATTTACCAATGCAGGAAAGTGGAAGGTTAAAAACCAAGGGCTGTGCATTTTATGAAAATTCTAGGGCTGCAACTAACTATTATTTTGATAATCGATTAATCTGTCGATTATTTTTACGATTAATCGATTAATCGGTTTATGTACTTATATTTTAGTTTTTTCCATTTCCCCCCCAAAGTAAATTATTAATAAAGGGTCTTTATAATTCAGCATAGATTTTTAAGAGATTTTAATAATTTTGCATTGTCATATCCTCATCACAAATATACCTGGAGTTGTTTTATTATGTGTTAGTAATCCTTTGTTGAACTCTTCTGCAATCAGAACACTGACCCATACTCTAGCAAATTTCACAAGGAGATTTCAAATAATGTTTTCACCATGGCAGTCCTTAGAGCTCCTAAAGTAGTTTAACATCCCGAACAAAGCTTATTAAGGAATCTTTCAGAACATATTTTCACGAAGAATAAGGATAAAACAGAATAAGATTGCAGTGCGTTGTATTTTATTATTTACTGGGAAACAGCTTTATAGCTTATGCTGTGAAATTGTAAACAATCCTTCGAATAAAGTGCCAATGGCATGAAACCTGAATGGAACTCACAATTTAAAGTAAAATCCATCAGAAGGTTGTCCAGAAAAAACGGACACACAAAAAACCTGCTGTGTGAAAAAGAGCAGTGAATACTTAGAAAAAAAAAAGTGCATTTCAAATATCTTTAAACATTTACCTCTCTCATTCAGTCATAATTAGGCTGCACGACTGAATTATGAACTGGTAAACGACAAACTGATCACAGAACATGTTTGTAAAGCTTTAAATGTTAACTGTTAAAAAGCAATGTTATCAGCTTTTACGACTTAACATTTGCAAACAACATTTTACTGGAGAATCTGCACAAATAAAAGGCTTAGGGGCCGTTCACATATCGCGCCTAAAAACGCGTGGAAAACGCTAGGCGCGTCGCTTTCTCCTTCTTTCCAAAGCGCTCGCGCAGAAGCGCCCCTGAGGCGTCTGCCTTTGCTAAGCAACCATGACGCGCTCTCTCCGTGAAGACGCGGAAATTTCAGCAAAGGATAAATGGATTTGCAGCTCAAAAAATCGATTGCAGTAGCTCTGCTACTAAATTTATTTCAAAATGGGAATCCATATACAGCTATGATCAGCTGTTCCTTCATCTTGGCTGAGCTTTTAACGTTGTTACGGGAAAGGATGAAGCTGATTGGTTAGTTCTTGTCACATGACCCGCGGTGCGCTTGCTGCATTCTGAGAAGTTGAAATGTTTTTAACTCGATGCGGAGCGCACGCGCCTGGAAAAACGGGTGCGTCGCGACCGCGTCGCTTCCATTATGAGCGCGCATACTGCGCGCCTACATTGGAAATAACGAACATGAGCGCGCAAAAGACGCGATATGTGAACGGTCCCTTAAACAGTTCAGTAGTGCAGAGTTTACAGGTTAATCTTCTTTTTTGAAGGCTCAAAATAAAGTACTCCCACATCCTGCTGAATGCTGCAGACGCAGTTCGGGAAGCACGTGACATAAAACGAGGCCAGCTTTTGGCTATTCGCTACTTCTCCTGTTGTACTGGCTGAGTAAATCCTCCGGTGGCTCATTACTGCCACACTTTGGTCACCGCAGATTTGAAATATGCACGAAATAAGCCGCTTACGGCAAATAAATTATTTAGCAACGAATCGATGACTAAATTAGTTGACAACTATTTTAATAATCGATTTTAATCGATTAAATCGATTCGTTGTTTCAGCTCTAGAAAATTCCTCTTTCAATATACTACAAGAGGACTGCTGACCCCTTACTGGGACAGGCTAGTCTGGGCCTGCCCACTAGGGCAACGTGGGTACTGTAGCAGGTCTCAAGGAAACAGCCTCTTGCCAAGTCACTTCTCAAGAGGCCCTTTCTGACATGCCACACAATAAAACCAAATAGTTGTTCCAACAGAGCGACAACAGACAAAACAGATGTACACACAGAAGCTATGAATGCTGCTTAAACTGGACAAACTCAAGCCAAAGAATCATGATTAATTAGTTACTGGTGTGACATCATTTTGGCAGAAAACCAAGATGTAATTATGGAGAATAATGGGCCTCTGTCAATGTTTCAAAGCAGCTACATCCATAACTGAGATGAAAGCCTACACAGAATAGAGATTTAAGCAAATCAATTATGAATCTCACACCAAACCTCGCTTTCCCCGGAGGTTATTTGACCATTTCTTTGACGTCAGTAGCAATCAGGGAGAGTTAAAGGGATAGTTCACCCAAAAATGAAAACCCTCATTTTGTCCAAACCTCGTTGAGTTTTATTCTTCTAACAAACAAAAAAGATATTTTGAATAATGTTGATAACCAAACAGTTGATGGTAGCCATTGACTTCCATAAGTTTTTTTTTCCATTCTATGGAGGTCAATGGTTACTATCAACTCTTTGGTTAACAACATTCTTAACTTTTTTATTCTTTTTTGCTCAACGGAAGAAAGAAATTCACACAGGTTTGTAACAACTTTTCAGAATTTTCACTTTTGGGTGAATTATCCCATTAAGGAAAATATTACACATTGCAAATTTAAACACGGTGTCACAATGTTTTTTTTTTCCTTTTGGAATTGTCTTGTTTCACTATGGTATTCTCTGAAGTAGCTTGGAGCACCACATAAATACCACAGTGTTTACACTTCCACAGTACTTTTAATAAGTGTGTGCAAACTGTACATTTTCGTGCCAGTACTACTTAAGTGTCTGAGGTTTTGTCTTCATAAAGGTCACTGTGGTATTCAGTAGCATTTATATCTTGTTACATGAAGACTCATTTCAGTGGCTTCATCTGTGAAGAGTAAGTCATGATGACAGCGTACCACATGACATTTAGCATTAATATGGTAATGTGGCTTTAGTTATTTCACAGTTATCTGCTCTCACCTTTGCGTTTCATGGCGCTCTTGGCATGTGTGATTGCCTCCCATGGAGAGGGGATGTCTAAAAACACTGCATCAGCTATTCCTGTGATGCCAAAGCCATCCTTGCACACATCCTGGTTTCTAACAGTAACCAGGTGAGACACTTTGTGCTCCTTGAACTCCTGCATGGCCTTCTCGGCTCGCTGAGCGTGGAACTCCACTGTGTGCAGGTGGCCGGTGGGAGCGATGGTCCGCAGAATAGAGTGAGACAGGGAGCCGCTGCCTGTACCTGAAAGACAGATGCAAAATCTACTGTTATGTTATTATAATTTTTAGATGCTTACACAGAATGTAACAGTTTCACTCTGAATACTACAATAACATTAAAGGGATCGTTCAACCGTAAATAAAGAGAATGGGAAGGGGTCGAACTGTAGTAAGGAGAAGTAGACTAGGGCATGCGATATCTTGTCAGTAAAGCTGGTTCTGTAATCAGCGGTAAATCTCCATCACCTGCGTGCTTTCACATGAAGCAGCATATACCACACAGAACCAGTGTTCGCTGATAAGCTGCGCAAAATATGATTGTGGTTTTGCACAGCTTGTCGGTGAACAACGGCTCTGTGTAGTAAATGCTGCTCTATGTGAAACCCCGTAAGTGATGGAGATATACCACTGATTACAGAACTGGCTTTACTGAACAAGATGCGCATTAATTCTCTAGTGTCCGTATGGTACAAATATTAGTATGCACTTTGATCTTAAATGGCTAAGAGTGGAAGATAGAATGATTGCTGCAATACTGTTATCAACATGAATGGTTTTACACTTTAAAACTCCATTGGATGAGTATAATGAATTACAATCTAACTTTCAGTCACATGAATATAGACAAGCAACAGAGGGTAGATTTCTACTCCCTAATGCTAAAACTAATTTTCTAAAACATACAGTACCATTTAGGGCAATGAAATCATGGACTCTTTGACCCTTTTCATCAATTAGGATAACACAAAAATTTGATTTTAGAAGGCAGGTAAAGGCACACCTTGTAATTCTTTACTTGTAGGAGATTGAGCTATAGGAATTGAATGAGCAATAAAAAAAAAATTATATAGTAGGTGTTAGAAGAAATGTTGGAAGTTGGAAGAAATGTTTATAGAGATGCTTTAGAATGTGGAGTGTTATGTGGACCACAGGAGAACTAGCAATAATTTAGGGCATAGCTAATGGAGGCTTTAAGTAAATAAACAAATAAATAAATACACAGGGAGATTCAGATTAACAGGAGAATCAAAATCAAAATGATTCCACCAATATTAGGCAAAACAAGTAATTTACAGAGGAATTAACAACATCAGAGTTTATTGTACAAAGTCTCTTGGTCTACATTTTACAGTTCATTGCACTGTTGTGTGCTTTTGTCAATGACATGAACAAGAATTAATGAGCTGGTTAAGTTGCTGTGCAGAATAACATGCACTGCAATGCATGGCAAAAGCAAGCATCCCCAGTATTTCCACAAGAGTAGGAGAATAACTACATGAATGGTTAGTATTCGGCAGACTGCCATGTATACTGGAATATTCCACTGACAGAAAACATCTTTATTGAAATATTGACTTTAATCAGAAAATGATGTGCATTTAAAAGTGGTCATTTAAACTTCAATACAGCAACCACATGTTTATGAACATTGTGATGCACGTGCATGTGAACACGTTCCGGTGTAAATGGCCCATCTTCTTCAAGAAACTATTATCATGTCTTTTGTTCTCATAGCAACAATAGGGTCAATGTTCGGTCTACAGCGTTGCATTCAGATAGAACAGAATGACTGACGTAAGAACGAGAGGGTAAGCAGGGGAGAAAGATCACACAGAAAATAGAAAGTTTCAAAAGAAATGTCTAACTGTATCCTTGAATGGTGATAAACGAACATGCACATATGCCAAATCTGTGGCACAGTCAGCCTCACCTGAACGCTGCTCTGATATCAATGTGTTAAACACACATCCAGCTCAATGAGTTTGGAGGGCACTGAGGACAGAGCAGTGTGTGTGTGTTTGTGTGTGTGTGTGTGCGTGTATGCTCAACAGCATAACTGATTCATTCAGAATACAAGAGGCCCAGCACTTACTGAATAGGCCAAATAGCGAAAGAGTCTTTACTCCAAGATTTCTCTGCCAAATATTCTCTGCCCACTGCAACCCAACTAGTTATTTTTATTTTTAATGCATTTTTCACACTAGACATTGTTTCAATTCAGTTCACATAAATCATAATATTATCTATATATTATCTAATATATAGATTATTATTAATATATAGATAATTAATATTATCTATATAATCTATGTAATCATTTTACGTGAGCGTATTGTATGTGTGCTGATAAAGTTGGATATCCTTCTATACTGAGCTTTGTATAGAGAGATGTGTGTTAATGCAGTTTACATTTTGCAGTGCTATAAACCAGGTTTTCCCAAACAGGGGTTTGTGAGATGATGAAAAGGCAATAATTAATTCAAATTGAATGTAACATGAAAATAAACAAGGATCAAACTGAGATTTTCAAATCAAAGGCTTAATTATGTATATAATCTGTTATGCTGGGTGAAGAGTGGCAATGTTCATTTACATGATTGAGGCTTATAACAGAGCCGCTTTGAGTTGACTTGAGTTACAGGCATGCAAACTTTGGAGAAAAATACTAAAAGTGCCGTTTCCCCATTTCTGAATGGTAACCATTGGCACATAATGCAACAAAGTTTGCTAAAGTCAACAGATTTTAGTAACATTATGATGCTGCCACCTTTCTGAAAACATTTTTAATCTACTACAAAATATTTCTCCATTTAACATTTTGGCTTCCATCACTATACATGTCTATCTTTCTTCAGAAAAAATAATAGCAAAATAAAAAAATTGATCAGGGTCGTCTGGGACCTCTGGTTGAGTTGACACGGAATGACCCTGGAATATTTCCTAAGATAAAAATTAAATGAAAAAAAAGCATTTGCAAAACTTTAAGTTATTTAAAGTATTTTAATTTATGCACTCAGTACTTGGTCGGGGCTCCTTTAGCACAAACTTCAGCATCAGTGAGGTGTGGCATGGAAGCGATCAGCTTGAGGCCTTCAACTCATCTGTATTGTTGGATCTTTCTCTAGAAAATATCCC
This sequence comes from Carassius carassius, assembly GCF_963082965.1. NCBI lineage: Eukaryota > Metazoa > Chordata > Actinopteri > Cypriniformes > Cyprinidae > Carassius > Carassius carassius. The sequence continues at coordinate 22,000,380 of NC_081768.1, forward strand.
ATAGATTGCATAAGGGGTTCAGGTCAGGCATGTTGGCTGGCCAAACAAGCACAGTAAAATCACGTAATATCAATATCACTTAGAAGTGGTTTTGGCACTGTGGGCACGTGCTAGAGTCCTGCTGGAAAAGGAAATCAGCATCTCCATAAATCTTGTCAGCAGATGGAAGCATAAAGTGCTCCAAAATCTCCTGGTAAATGGCTGCATTGACTTTGGACCTGATAAAACACAATGGAGCAACACCAGCAGACGTCAAGGTACCCAAAACCATCAACCATCATTAGCCCAAGTAAGATGCTTCTTATGTTGTTTCTGTTTCAGAAGTGGCTTGGTAGCCCTTTTCCTGAAGACATCTGAGTGTGGTGACTCTTTATGCACTTACTCCAGCATTTTCAAGCTTGCAGTCATACCGGTTGCTTGTTTACCTTTCCTACCCAATTTCTTCCTTCCAGTCAAATTTGCATTTAATATGCTTTGATAGAGCACTCTGTGAACGGCACCCCTTTCAGTAATGACCTTCCGTGACTTAACCTCTTTGTAGAGGGTATCAATGATTTTCTTCTGGACCACTGCCAAGTCAGCAGTCTTCCCCATTATTGTGGTTTCAAAGAACAAGAGATACTCGGAAATTATACTGTATGGATGGTCATTTAATGAAACCAAATTGTTATCGTGGGCACTTATAAATACCTATAAGGATGAAGTTGCTGATCCTAACTTGCCACATCATTAGACGCGCTTTTAGAGAGAAGTGCATCTTTACGAATTATGATTATAATGAAAGTTTTGTTTTCAATTTGTTTTATTTCGATAAGTAGTCATTTAAAGCTTTCTATAGATATATTTATCACATCTGTGAGGCATGTTTTCATGGAGTTTGTTTTTGTACTCCTGTTAAAGACGACACACAGAAAGCGCATCGTGTTTGTTTTCTTTATTTTATAAAAGCACCTTTTGCTGATAACGTTTTGCAGTTACGAATGATGTATTACTCTTACCTTAATGTGAAAAAATGATGGCGTGTCTACTGAAAAAAATGTAAGTGATCACGCTGGCGTTTCCACGTCCTGAAGTGTCTCCGCACAAACTATTGGATATAGCACATATTTATCTGGGTCTAACGTTTAAACATTGTTATATGCTTGAACTGTTTTATATCTATATATTTTATTTTAGGCAAGTCGTGATGATTTGAGAAGTCTAAATTGATAGGCTCACTGTGTGTCTCTGGCCGCTTGGTCGTTACTTTAAAAAGAAACTAAAACTTAAAGGCTATTCAATAAACTAAAAATGCTCCAAACACTTATTCTAAATTACCTTAATAAAAAAAGAAACAAAATATAATCCCTTTGCTATTTCATACAAAACTGAACTATTTTAATAGCTGAAACAGTAGTATAAACTGTTTAGGGACGGTTTAGCTGTTCAAATCAGACACTAGAGCATCCCTTCATTCAGACACAGTGGAAGATCTGATAAGAATCAGTGTAGAGGGGCCAAGTCTGGAAGATTTTGATGCTAGAGAGAGTGTGGCCAGCTGGTTTAGTCAAGGCCAAAGATCAAGAAGGCCAAACTACAGGAGTTGGCCATCCGAGAGGCATGTGACTGCAATGGAGGATAGTCCATAAGACATTGAGCCATGAGATGTTCAGTTTGAAGAGCTTAAAACACTTTCTTTTTCTTTTCTTTTATTTATCCTGAGATGGTTTAAGTTTAAATTTCAGCTCAGTGAAGCACTTTAAGCATCAACACTTTTTCAATAAGTTACCTTTCTTGATGAATTGTGCTTCAAATAAAGAACTTTATGTTGATCAGATTGTTAGTTAATCATTTACAAGTCAATATTGCCTATATGTACAGTGATAAAAAAAAAGTGAACTTGTAAAACTGCGGTGTGAAATGCGATGCGATACTAACTTTTGTGCTGGTGCACTTAAGAAAAAAAGTGGCGCACCAGTGCAACCATTAGACTTGTTAGACTAGAGCCCTGACATCACAGAATTTTTGAATAAAAAATATTATTCATTATTATTATTTATTCATTTTAGAGGTTTACATTTGAAAGACTCATTCTTACCTGACTCGCAGACCACAGAGCCCGGTTTGAGCTCCAGCATCAGTGTGATGTTGGCAATGTCTGTGGTGTAGAGGATCTGTGTTCGGTGGGGAAGGTTGACAGTCCACAGCTCTGGTGTGGGGTGAAGCACGTAAACCCAACCACCCTTACTGCAGGTCACTTTGGAACCAAACCGCTGTCCAATCAGGTCGCTGGAGTGCCGGATGACCCCATAGCGGGTCTGCGTCTGAGCTCCCGATTGAACTTTGATGGGCATCATGGACTCATGACCCAGGAAGATAATGACGACATCCCCTTCTTGGATGATCTCGGAGTATTCCACAAAACTCATGAGGTACGGGGGTTCTGCTTCAATAAAGAGCACAGCCTTAGATGATTAAACACTCTGCCATAAATGAAACACGTGAACACATTATTCTTATAAACTGGGAGACAAAACATTTACATTCATTTTACTTTAGACCTAATTAAATATTCATGCCAGCTTATTTTTTTTTTTTTTTATAAAACTTAAGACTTTTAGAAATGCTCTCTCTCTCTTGTCAATCTCAGATAATTTATTAATATTTAAATGATTATGAACACAATGGCAGGATGTCAATTAAGAGCTAAGGTCAAATCAAAGTTGTCAGTCTTTTTAAATCCTGAAAATTGTACAATTTCTGTACTTTTAGAGCGAGACAAATCAGCAAATATAAACATTAAAAATCCACTGTGCTGTCACTTCTCGTAGGTTATAAACCGAATTATGAACTTATTCTCAAGAAGCTTTTTTTTTTCAATTATACAAATGGAAATATTGTGAAAAGACACACTTTAAATATGTATTTTTATGTTAAGTTTATAAATTACACAAAACGCCCAAACCAATGAAATAACACGAGTCTAATATTATTATGAATAATTTTTTTTTTTAATTTTTAATTTTTTTTGTTAAATCGATGTTGATATATACAGACACACATGCATAAAAACCTATAAATAAAGCAATAAAATAATTGTAGAATGATGACGTAGTTGATGTATAGATAAATGAATACATATAAATAAGTTATGATAACCATACGTCAAACACTCAACGTCCAGTCAGTGTTTATTTTGATTTAAATGATTAGAAACCGTTAAGGTAGTAGCAGCCAGTCAGACTCAACATCGCTAGCATCTGTGTGTATCTGCAGTCCTGAGACGGTTCACAACAGGAAAACAAATGGGTCATATGTAAGTTAACCTGCTAGTAATAATCAATTTACTCATCTTTGTGAAGATTTCTATTATTTTATGTGTAAGACTCAGCAAGGTCACTGTCCTTAATGACAAGACGAACAGGATAATCTGAGTGACTAAGTTTAATGCGCTAACAAGCGACGTCGATTGTATGAGAGCACAGATATGATCGATTATTTAGATATAACGTTACATATTTTTTTACAAATTGCGTTAGCATGTTTACAGGAGGGCTACGCTGAATATGAAATAACGGTTTTTGAAATACCATTCATTACATCGCAAGCAAACGTAATATTTATTTTCAAATAGTAACGTTAACTTAACAGTAAACAGTACACGTGCGGTGCTTGAATGGAAACGCGTCACATGTTTGAACATACATCGCTCGAAATGAAGATGCGTTTAACACAAAGAAAGACGCAGAGGCTCACCGTTGTTTCAGCAAGGCTGTAGTTTTATATTTGCGAAGGAGCAGAAAGACAGTGCAGCACGTGTGTGAGGTAGTTTACTCGATAAACCACACGGAAGTCACGTGCGAACGCAGTTTAGAGAGCAGCTCTTCACGTCATGTGGATGGACTCAAGCGCATGTGAACGCGTTGCTATCCATTTACAAATCTACGACTGGTAGCAAAACGTCAATTTCACACGACTAATCTGTCGCGGGAAAATGATGTAAGAGCATTTTAAAGGAACAGGATCTGATTTAGGGTGGTGGTATGTTTTTATCAGGTTTTTATACAGTATATGGGTGGTAAAGATTCACTAGGTCGGTGTTTTCCAGTCCCCTAACCCAAATAATAAAGCTGAAGTAAGTTATCCTTTCAAATGAGAAATGTGCTCCTCTTAAATCATGCTATAATTTGTATAATTTAGCATTATAAGCAACATCATTAAAGACACATTTAAGCAAAAACAATTAATACTATGGGTGACAAACGGCAAACAACACATATAACGTTACATCCACACAAATGTATAAGAATTTCACACATTATACATTATGTTGCTTGTTTTTCTTCTAAATCTACTACATATATTTTTACAGGTCAGACACAAATTGCATGGAAATTACTTGATTATGATTTAAAATTTATTAAATTAAACAAATTTTCTTATAATTATATATTTGCATATTTTATATGTACTACATATTTGTATAGAGCAGTCAAATTAATGCAATATCAAGTTCTTCCAATGGGATGAATGGACTACAAATAGCAGCCAATGGGAGCGGTTTCCTGAACTATAAAACAATGCTCCATCATCAGGATCTGACTCTAGTGTCGGAGAACAGACAGACTCCTCACAGAGTTCACACTCCACCGGGAAGATAGGGATCTTCGTCTCAGCTCAGTCTCCCTCTAGTTCTAGCACCCCACAACCCACGGTAAGGCTTCATCTCTCATTAAACTAGTTGCTTAAACGTGGTCGAAATTTAAAATGTATAAAATAAAAAAAGGACTGCATAAACGGCGCTGAATGATTCTGGATAAGCTTTAAGACCGGTTTTTAGTGCATCGTTGTACGAAGAGAATTATACGCATGGAGGGGGATCGATCGGCTTCGTGTTAGAGATTAATATTACAAATAATCTTTTGATTTGAGGTCCTATATCTTGCTTTTTCTGAACACTTCTAGGCTTTTTGTAAAGGAAAGCGTTCCATTTGCAGGTCATGATCAATGACAGCTCACTCTTTCTCTGTCGTTGGTGCCGTCCAGTGGACGCTGTGCCCATGCAGTTTTAAATCATCGATTACAATCGTATTTTTGTGCAAAGGTTTAGGCATTTCAGTGTAAGTTACAGCACAAAGATGAACCGATATTTCGTGTTGAAATAGACATGAACCATCTGGCGAGCTTTGTGTCCCAAACTCACCCTTCAAGAATGAATGGGAAATTGGAAAAATATTTTTCCGACTCCTGTCGGTTTCCGGATTCTTTTAGTAACGTTAGTTATACGGAGTATGAAGCATGTGGAATAATAAGAATAATTTCTTATTACATTATACCATCATCCGTTTGTTGCCAACTGATGACATCGTTTCAGATTTTAAAAGATTTAGCAAAAAAAAAAAATAATAATAATATTTTCAAGGTAACTTACATGGTTTTTAAATAACTTTTCACATTATGAAAAGTTTCAATTCTCGGTTCAATTCCAGTCTGAAGTAACGGAAGTAATAACTTTCGGTTCATTTATAAGTCGGATTAATTCTGTAACCGCTCAGACTGATGCGTCTTTGATTCCCTATAAAGAATCGACTGATAAGAATCATTAATTCGGCCACTGTACTTCATTGTATGTGTATGATTCACTAAAATGAGTCAATCACGCTCCAGATTCTGGAGTCATAGGCATAGCGGCTAAATAGGGCACACTTTTACAGCGTTTTTTACATTTTATTACAAATTTTACTATATTTAAGGATGGTGTCTATGTAGATCAATGATTCCCTACCCTATGACAATTTTTGTGGAACCATAGCACATTTGACCTTTTCAGTTGTGTAAAGTAGTACTTATCACTAGCATAAAAGTAGGTAGGCCATGGAACTCTTTCACTGCATCCATATTTCTCAAAACAAACAAACAACAACAAAAAAAAAGTTTTCCAGATTCATTCAAATGCCAAGTTGGGAGTTCGTGTTGAACCTCTTGGCTTAATTTCACATTCAGTGTAACCACTGTTATTTTCCATCCCATTTCCGCCACAACGCTCAGGGAACAGCAGTCATGCCTTTCGGAAACAGTCACAACCAGCTGAAGATGAAGTTCTCCTCTGAGCAGGAGTTTCCCGACCTCAGCAAGCACAACAACCATATGGCCAAGGTCCTCACACCGGCACTGTATGAGAAGTTGCGCTCCAAACAGACACCCAGCGGGTTTACACTGGATGACGTAATCCAGACCGGGGTAGATAACCCAGGTAAAGACTCCGAAACGACTCCAAAAGTCCTCCAAAAGACCACTTCTCGTGTACTTTTACAACATATAGGTGCATTGCTAGCAGAAAGAAGTGTGATTAAATGGTGACCTTGCTGACTCATTGTTTTAGTGCAGAGGGCTTTGAATAAAAACTGTTCCTGTATAGATAAGCTCAAAATGGAGTGGCATGGAAAATCTAATTTTAGATGGCCACATGAAGATGAACTGTTCTATTTAAGTGTATTTGGTAAAACAAATGGCGCTTACCCATTCAGAACACGGCAGAACAGGTGACTTCTTTCTTCAACAGCAAGTGCATGGCATTTTTACACCCAATGTGTTGTATTTATTTAGCAATGCTAAACTAGCCAGGTTGACCACCGAGCAGCGGCCAGCTGAGGAAGACTATCCAGACCTCTCAGAGCACAACAACCATATGGCCAAGTACCTCACTCTGGACATGTACAAGCGCCTGCGTCAGCGTTGCACACCCAACGGCTTCACCATAGATAACGTCATTCAGACTGGAGTAGATAATCCTGGTAAAAGAACATGCATAGTCTGTCAGGGGTCAGGGCCAGGGTTAGATAGTCCTGAGAGAAGTCACATGATGTTATGTTTTTTTTTTAGTAGGCCTAAGTATTGCAATTGATTGAATGGCTCCTAATTTGTGTACATGGACTTGTTTCCCATCTCAGGCCACCCCTTCATTATGACTGTGGGTTGTGTGGCTGGGGATGAGGAGACCTATGAGGTGTTCAAGGAGCTGTTGGACCCAGTTATTCAGGACCGACATGGAGGATACAAACCCACAGACAAACACAAGACCGACCTCAACCCCAGTAACCTTAAGGTATGCAATTGAAGGCACAGATCCACCAAAAATGATATTGCCATTTACTCGCCCTCATTGATCAGTAATATTTGGTACAGTGATAACTCGTATCTAAAACTTTGCTTCTGCAGGGGGGTGATGACCTGGACGCCAATTATGTGCTGAGCTCTCGCGTCAGGACAGGCAGAAGCATCCGCGGGTTCTGCCTGCCGCCCCACTGCAGTCGTGGAGAGCGACGAGCTGTTGAGAAGCTCTCTGTGGAAGGTATGTCACTGCAGCATCGCGGTAAACATTGGTTTATTTTGAGACCGGTTTGCAATTTGCATCGGTCATAAATGGTATTCGTAAGCAGAATTGGTTTGTCCCAAAGCGTAGTATGTTGAAGTGAGTTTCCCAAAGGTACCTGGATGGTCTATTGTTTGATAAATTCAAAGGGTAGATGAGTGTGTATACTGTAATGGCTGATATTGCCCACAGTACGTTGCACTTTGTAGGAGGATTTGGTTTAGAACTACAGAAGAATCCTACTTCGCATGAAAGACCCCATTTATGGTGTGTCTGGTTATGATCCATAGATGTGGTTATGGCATGGTAGTATGCCCCAAAGTACCCCTAATCCTCTTTGAAACTACTCGAAGGATTTTTTGTTTCCCCACAGAGTACATACTTTTTGGCATAAGTAGGCAAACTGGTATGTAGTAATGTTCCTGAAAGTTAGGTCTGTTCATGTAGCTCCCTCTAGTGGTAATTATCAACTATGACTGGACCAACATAAATATTCCTTTCTTAGACATTTTAAGCTGAAGTCTATGACAATATTTAAGAAATCATTTAAAGAAATGGGGTTTACTCTCATATCAGTTTGCTCTGTCTGTAGCTCTAGGTGTTCTGACTGGGGACCTCAAAGGAAAATACTATGCCCTGAAAAACATGACGGAGGCTGAACAGCAGCAGCTCATCGATGACCATTTCCTGTTTGACAAGCCTGTGTCTCCCCTGCTGCTGGCCTCGGGGATGGCTCGTGATTGGCCTGACGCCAGGGGCATCTGGTCAGTGTTCTGGATTGTCCTTAAAGCACTGCTTGTGCTACTTTTTCTAGAGTGTTTTTTTTTTTTTTTTTTTTTAAAGAGAAGGAACCTCCTTTCTGTCAGTTTGTTCCAGATTCTTCAAATACAGGTAGCACCAGCATTATCAGTCTTGCACTAAAAACATACAGCATTAAAAGTGCTGAGACCATTCCTAATTGTTTGGTTTGTAGTATTGGCTTGACAATAATAGAATTTTATTTGAAAACTTTACAGCTTATTTCAAGGAATCCTTCTTACAGTGCAAATATACTTATTTCAAGGAATCCTTCTTACAGTGCAAATATACATTAAGTACAGAGTAATATTTACTGTTATTACTGTAAGCATGTCATTTGTAACCGAAGCTGTAAATGTTACAGACATTTTATTCTAATTAAGAATTGCATTTCTGTGCTGGGTTTAGAAGACATTCCCTCACTCATTTCCTCCCTGTCTCCAGGCACAATGATAACAAGACATTCCTCGTCTGGGTGAATGAGGAGGACCACCTGCGTGTCATCTCCATGCAGAAAGGTGGCAACATGAAGGAGGTCTTCAACCGTTTCTGCACAGGTCTCACTAAGGTATTACATCACTGTGGTCATAAAAGCCTGCTCACACCAAGAACAGGAACTATATTAGCACCCATACTAATACACGATAACATTCTTTTATTTGTTCATTTATTAGAAGCGTAATGCAGTTATGCAGCTTTGAGCTCTAAGCTCTTCAAAGTTAGTGGCTGGATTCATTCATTAGCTGGAAAACTTGTTCTGAGAGTGATTTTGATTGTGAAATAGGCCACATATCATTCCTGTGTCATTATCATTATTTTTCTGTCATAAATGTGCTTGATCTTATAAATTAAAGGTTTAGTTCACCCAAAAATAAAAATGACCTCATGTTTTACACTCCTTCAAGGCATATTAGGTGTATATGACTCTTCTTTCAGACAAATTAAATCTGAGTTATATTAAAAAAAATGATCCTGGCTCTTCCAAGCGTTAGAATGGGAGTAGGTGGGTGACCCCCGGTGTTTTTTTTTTTTTTTTTTTAAAGTCCAAAAGTAGTCAAAGCGCATCCATAATAAAATGTGCCCCACGTTGGTCCAGGTGGCAATAAAAGGCCTCCTGTAGCATATTGATCTGTTTTTGTAAGCAAAATATCCATATTTAATGTTATATACACTTTTCTCTCACTTCCGCTGTCATGTGTGGAAAGCCATTTCAGGCGGATGATGTCGGACACATGTCTCGTGCACACACCTCTTGTGAGTTTGTTTACAGGAGCAAAGGAAGCAACGTTTCTTTAATTTAGCAAAAGAAAACCAGTCTCTTGACTTCTTTTGAAATCATCCAACATTTTTCTTTACAAATCCTTGTTTTGTGCTTTTAATTTGTGAACTGTGATTTTATTATATAATTCTTTTTAAAATTCTCCATCGCGCTTCCGCATTCATCACTAATCACTGCTGTATGCACTACACATGTCATCTGCCTACGACAGTTGACAGAAGTGAGGAAAAAATCTTTTATTTTAAATGTGGATATTTTCCTTACAAAAAATGGCTCCTACTGCCATTCTAAAGCTTGGAAAAGCAAGGATAATTTTTAATATAACTCCAGTTGGATTCATCTAAAATATAGTCATATACACCTAGTATGCTTAGAATGCAAGTAAAACATGGGCTAATTTTCATTTTTGGGTGAACTAACCCTTTAAATCATTTCTGGTATATGCGAGACCCTAGATAGTTGAGCTACGAGAAGCACAAACTGATCGTTGTCCTTTTTTAGATTGAGGAGCTGTTCAAAAACAAGGGTCACTCATTCATGTGGAACGAGCATCTTGGCTACGTCCTCACCTGCCCATCCAACCTCGGCACAGGCCTGCGCGCAGGAGTGCACGTCAAACTGCCTAATCTCAGCAAATACCGCCAGTTTGAGGAGGTCCTCAAGAGACTGAGGCTGCAGAAACGTGGAACAGGTAGGAACCGAACCGACTTGAGCTGCAGTAGGTTTAAGAGTGGCATGAACAAAAATATAGAGTGCAAACTGATGCCAATAAGTAAGTAGTGCCTTTTGTTCAATAGGTGGTGTGGACACTGCAGCTGTGGGTGGTGTTTTTGACCTCTCCAACGCTGACCGCCTGGGCTTCTCTGAGGTGGAGCTGGTGCAGATGGTGGTGGATGGAGTCAAACTGCTGATAGAGATGGAGAAACGGCTAGAGAAAGGCCAGGCCATTGAGGACCTCATGCCTGCCCAAAAGTAGACTCCCTCCAAAACCTCACTTCCCACATTCTCCTCTCTCCACTTCCCCTCACCTTTGTTCATTTAATTGACTGGTTGTTGACTTGTTCTTGGAAGACATGATTTATTTAAAGGTCCTTGTCTCCACTCTAGTGAGTTGTTACACATTCAGATGTAACAGGGCAACAGATGAATGACAATGTCAGAATAAAATTTGGCTCGTGTTGACCTGCTTCTTGTCTTTCTTCCATTTCCCTGTTATATCATGCCAACAAGTTTGGGGATTCCTATACCTTTTCACTAACTTCCATGACTTTTACAGTTATTCCTGATTTGAGAATTAGTCAAGCATTTTTATAGAGATCACAAAAACTGCAATTACTACCTAATGCAGTCTAGAACAACAATTTGAAATAATATATTAATATATGCATTAAATTGAACAAGTGTCAGGTTGTCTTTACAAAAGATGATTGGTGGCTTCCACAAAAGTATTGCGCAACACAACTGTTTTCAGCATTGGTAATAAGAAATGTGTCTTGAGCAACAAATCGGCATATTAAAATGATTTTGAAGGAATGCATGACACTGGAGTCATGATGCTAAAAATTCAACTTTACCATTACAATAAAATGTTTACTATTTTAAAATGTATAAAGCTTTCCAAGTTAAGATGCAGCTCATACAATAGGAAGAGTCAGGAAAAAAACATGAAAAAGAGGCAAAACAAATGTTGAGATCATTTTGTAGCTGTATTCGATCTCTGCAGTGAACACTGTGACAAGTTACAGATAGTTTAATGGAATCTGTGGTGTCTCTTATAAGTGAAAGATTACAAGATGCCCTCTTGGTTTCAGAGAACTCAAACAAAACCGTATGAAAATGTGTACTTGCCGCATAAAGTATATTTACACCAAAAATACATTTGAGTGGGCAAAAGTGAAATAAATTATAAAACATCAATGTTGCTCTTAATAACATTCAAACAGTGAAACTGAGCTCAAATCAGGTTTACTGCAGCCGCTTTCACAGACGAGCACCCTAAATACATAGAGGTGCAGAGCAATTTTTCAAAAAGCAACTCAAGATTCGGGCGAAACCCTTTACACAACAGCCGCCCAAACATGCGATACTTAAAACCACCACAGAATAGTGCCTGTTAAAAAGCAAAAACAAAACCCCACAAATCTCCATCTAGCATCAATTTCTTGAATGTTAAAGCCTCAACTCATCCGTCTGCAAAGATGGCGATGGCAAGGAGTTCCTCTCTGAACATTCTCAGAGCATCATACAATCGTAACACTGAAAGGTTCAAACCTGCTCTTTTTACAGCATTTAACGACTTGCACGATAATACGAGAATTGTGTGATCGATGTAACGAAAATTATTGCTTTAAGCAATGTTAAAATATATACATTTTTTCAAATACATTTAAGTGGTTTATTAAAAAAAAAATATTCGTAAACTGCTACCTTAGGATTGTACAGCTTAATTTGTTTGTCTATACTGAACTGAACCATTTCATAAATTTCTCTATGTAGTTAGAATAAAGATTTATTCATAGCTTGAGTTCGCCTGCAACTTTGGAAGCAATGTTCTTAAAAGCGATGGAGTTGCCAGATATCCTCTTAAAACGGACACCATTAAGTGAGAGCCGGGGCAGTTTGCAAACCTCCATCTCCCACTGGATGAGGCTGTCGGTGCGGCTGTCCCCGTGGGCACAGAGAAGCAGAAAGCGTTCGCGCTGCTGGTGACTGCAGCTGTTGGCATCCAGAACTTTGCGGATCTCATTTATGATGTCGGCTGGCTCCATGGTGCTGGTGGTGTTCATACTCCAGGTGAAACGGAGAGAGCGGGGTTTCCCGTCTTCTCCATCTTTCCCTTCATCTTTTTGCTGATCCCCAGATACATGGCGACTGTGGGACAGAGCGGGATGGGAATGGAAAGAGACGGTTAAGGCAAAAGATGAAGAAGGACGTTTCTTGTATTGGGGTTACTAATACACTAAGACTTTAACACAATGGTAGTGAAGAATGAGAGCAGCAGCTGCATGCATGGGTTATCATTACACATGGGAATTAAGGCCAATCAAATGCACAGCAGACTAGGGCATGCACACAAGCAGCTCATTTTTAATGCCATGTAACATAAAATAGGGCTTGGTGATATAGAAAGAAAGAAAAAGAAAAGATAAATAATAAAATCTGCATTATTTTCAATATAACACAAAGTTTAGGTTTGATTATATTTTTCACACAAGTTGCTTATGCTCACTAAGTGCAATCATTTGATTAAAAATACAGTAAAAACTGTCAAATTGTGAAATATTATTGCAATTTTCAAATTAATTATTTAATAATCATTAAATATTAATATATTTTAAAATGCTATTTATTCCTGTGATATCAAAGCTGAATTGTCAGCATCATTACTCCAGTTTTCAGTCATTTTATTATTTTAATATGCTGCTTTGATGCTTGAAAAACATTTCTTATTATCAATGCTGCTTAATATTTTTGTAGAAACTTAAGACTTAAAAAAAAAAAGTTCAAAAGAGTATTTATTTGCATTAGAAAACTTTGTAACATACGTTTGTCACTTTATAAATTGAATTCGTCCTTGCAAAAACATAATAAAAATATATATTTTTCCTCAAAAAATAAATACTGACCCTAAACCCATATCTTGATAAAGTATTTTAAGTAATAGTTCAGTATTTCCAAATCAGTGAAACCAACACTTAAAATCAACAGCAAGCGTGTTTTAATGCAAAAAAAGTTTTAAATAAGTAAGATTCTTTTAGATTTATTAATTTTTACTTGTGAAAATCTAGTTAAACTGTTTATCACCTAAATATATTTTGCTAATATGCAATTTAATATTAACTATACAAACTAAAATATTTGAATATACATTTTTATTAAGTTCACATTGCCACTTTTATTCAGATACGCTATTGCCAAATATTTATCAACACTACAGTCTGCACAACTAGTCTAATTATGCTTTCTGCTAAAATAAAGTGCATTTAAATTATTTTGATATTTGCAGTGTTACATAATTTCAAATAACCAGCTAAATAAATATGTACTGTATAAAAAAATAAACATAAATAAAAAAAACATTAACATTAACATCACCCAGCCCTAATGTAAAAAGAGAAGAAAAAAAAGCACACCACTCAAACATTTAACATTAATAAAGCAGACTAATGGCCCTCTACACTAACATACAATTTGATCTCTCCTACAGTGGGAGACGGAAAATACACGTCCACAACACACGGAAATAATCAACCAGGAGAGGAAGTAAGGGTTTCCACAGTCACTGACACCTCACCTTGAGCCCTCAAATCTCCCGCTTCTCTCAAACTCGGTTGAGACTCTTTTATTGTTTTTTTTTTTGTTGAAAGGTTAGCGATCACAATGGAGCAAAAAGGAATGGACAGAGAGAGACAGAAAGGGAAAAGGAAATCCTTTTTAGTCATTTAGAGCAATTCACTACACGCACAATGAGATAGATAGAGACTTAATGAGCAAAAAAATGGACCGCAAACAACAACAAAAAAAGAGGTAAGCAAAAAGTTAACCCCACAAAGACTTGGTGTCATCAGTATGCTGGACAAAACACAAAACAACTTATACAAGACTCTTACGATTAACTTGGACACCTGAATATGTACAGTGGTTTGTTGCCATGCTGCTTTTTTCAATGAAGAATATATATCTAGAAGATCACTGAAAGAGTGCATCATGGGTAAAAGCCTGTTCTGAGCGCTGGATGCTGACATCAGACGCATATACAGATATAGAGGACATGTCTATACATACAGTGTATACTGTGTTCTTCGCATGCGAGAGGGTGCGTGTCGTAGTGCGTTTATGGATATGCCAACGTTTCGAACTAAAATCAACAGACAACACAGTCGTTTGCTCTCTCTCACTCTCTCCCTCTCTCTCTCACACACACACACACACACACACACACGCACACAGCCTTTCGATCTCCATTAAACACAATGTGAAGTTGTAGCTGTCGTTCGTGTTTAAACGAGCCCTTACTCCAGACACTCTTCATCTGTGACACTCTACAACTGCCTATAGCCAGAGCTTCTGAATCTGGAAGAAAAGAGCAGTCCAAAGCCGACAAAAAGGAAAGAAATTAAACTGGTGGACGCAGATAAAACAAACAGCCATTACAGAGCCACATGTTTAGAGACAGGGTTCCCACTCTATTGGACTAATGAAGTTACAGGAGTCATTCAAAGTCACGAATGAAAACGGATTCGCTTATGATGAATCCTTTAGAAACATCTGTTGGACAGATTTATTGGCATTTGGCAAGAATAATTTCAAATGTGTTCACATCAATTCAATATGGCGTAAAATATTTTATTAAGTATACCATTTCTACAATATAAATACAAATGTTAAATATTATGTTATATATAAACACACCTAACATACCTTACACTTGTTAAATATATAAAATTTTTAAAATGTATACATGTGTACACACACACACACACACACAATCTTTTTAAAAATAAAGTATTTTGTTTAATATATAATTTATTGAATATATAATTACATACATAAAATGTATATAATTATTTATTAATTTACATATTAATCAATATAATTATTTAATAATAGTTATATACACATACATGTAAAAAAATTAAATGTATACACACTATTTTTTATATACAATTTTATGAAAAGTGTCATTTTATATATATATATATATAGAGAGAGAGAGAGAGAGAGAGAGAAAGAGAAAGATGGATGTTTTTAATTTGTATAATATATTTTATTAATTTATACTTGACCAATAAAGTCCCTTTTATTAACATTAGTTAATCCATTAACTAACAACATCTGTTACCATATTTGAGAGTCTTTGTTAACCTGATGAAATAATGAACCGTTATCGAAATAATATCCAAATAGGCAATTAAATAATACAACATACACAACATCTGATTTTAATAATGGTATTTTGAAATGAACTAATCAAAATTAATGAATGTTTATGTATTTTCAGTGTTGGTTCTTTGTTAACTAATGAAAAGTGGAACCTTATTATAAATAAGGCGTTGTAAATATATTCATTTATACATTTATAACAAAAATTCAATTCAAATTTCCAGTCCTGCAAAACTATTTTAAACTGTCCTGCTATTTCCATGTTTTCCATGGCCGTGGGAACCCCGTGGTGTGGTGGGAAGGGAAGAGGCTGGAGGAGAGGGGGATGATACAGAAAGAGGAAGACTGTAAAAGAGTGGAGCGCAGACTTACTAAGAGTCTTTGCCGCAGGGTTGGAGGGGACTGTGAGGGTGGGGGGCACAGAGGGGGCAGCCGGCCCTGATTTGACGGCAGACTGCCGTTTGCTCGGGTCAAGAGTGACCCTGAGGGAGGAAGGCAGACAGAGAAAGAGATAAAGGGAAGGAAGGAAGGGGAGGGAGGAAGAGAAGGAAACACAGGGGAAGAGAGGGATAGATTGAGACAGTTTCAGCATTAAAACAGCATTTCCTACTGTTAGAGAAAGTGTGTGATCAGTTCACAAATCTGATGATGAGAAGGAGATTCCTGAAGGTCGTTCAACATGAGTCTGCTGCAGCTTACTTCAAATCCTCCCTATGAGCCACTACAGACTCCTCCCACAAAAAACCCTTCTTTAAGACGTGTCCATATGCTCTAACTTTAGACATTATATCACCACAATACAGTTCAAAAGTTTAGGATTTTAAAGGACACATTAACTTCTTGTTAAAATATTTAAACAATCCTAGAATATTATATAACAGGGATTTGGCATAACAGGAAATAAATGACATTTTAAAATTGATTCGACATTTTAAATTGTAACCGCATCTGACAGTATTAATGTTTTTACTGTATTTTCGATCAAATAAATGCAGCCTTGGTGAACATAAGCAGCTTCCATCCAGTGAAGAACAACACTACCCATCAATCTGAAGAGAGGTCCACCAGTCAGAGTAAATCAAATCACATTTAGCAGACAATCATAAACTGAGCTCAGCAGCAAACACCCACACCTGGGACACATTGAGTGACTGAGTGTCTCACTATAGTCTCAAAATAAGAAAATATTACATAGGCATTTTAGATTTGATAAAACCAGTAGATAATTCTTTCATAAAATAATTAATAACACAGTCGTTATCTCTGGTTATTGGAGTCTTATGGATATACCCATGTTGTAGGTGACTGTGTTTGCAGGGGCACAGGCCTATTGTTCAATTTTACAAATTCTACAAATTTACTCCGATTTCATTTAGGTCTACAGTTGCGACTGGGTCTCAGTCCACACTTATCTCGTTTCTAAAACTGGACCACAAGAATAATTATTTCATTTTCTTCACTTTCTTTTTTTCCCACCAGATGGCACTGTGGATCCATTATGACTTAACCAGATTTTCATCATTTCAATATAATTTCCATTTATAATAATTTTATATTGATGATTTTCAATCATTCAAATTAGTTGTAAATCTGTTCTTCAGAGCTCTCTTTACTCTTCACACAATGAAAACTTTTACAGCACCATTTGTAAATATTGGGCTCAGTAAGACTTTCTAGTCTTTAAATGTTATTTAGTGTCTCCTGTGCTCACTTAGGCTGCATTTACTTGATCAGAAATACAGTAAAACAGCAATATATGATGATTTACCATTCAATAAATATTTCAAATAACTGAAATGTTTAAAACAGTTGTACTGTGTATGTCTTTGTGGAAACCATAATATATACATTATATGTACATTATATATATATATATATATATATATATATATATATATATATATATATATATATATATATATAAATATATAAATATATATATATATATATATATATATATATATATATATATATATATATATATATATATATATAAATATATATATATATATATATATATATATATATATATATATATATATATATATATATATATATATATATATATATATATATAAATATATATATATATATATATATATATATATATATATATATATATATATATATATATATATATATATATATATATATATATAAATAAATTTTATTTTTAATTTTTCTGATGATGAAAGTTCAAAGGAACAGCAATTGAAAGTATTTTGCTAAATCATGTGTCTTAACAGTCAATTTTGTTCAGTAAAAACAATAACAACCTTACTGATCCCAAACTTTTGAACGGCATTGCAAATCATTGCCTGTTTTACAAAAAAGAAGGAAAAAAAAGGAAATTAGCAATTTTATTTTTGTCCAGGAATCACACAGAGCTACTGCAGATGAATGCCAAACTGATCTCTCTACACCCTGTACAGATGTGAATGTACCGAAGCCCTTGAATTAAGTCATACACATTGTTTTGCACAATCAGCTTGTGTCATGCAAACATTTTGATTAGTAGCAATCAGTTAAAAGAGCAGCAGATTGATTTGATCTGATGATCACACTAGGATGCAGCAAGTGTTTTAAAGCATGCTGTAATCAACCACTGAGAGAGCATTAAACTCCAAATCACTGCAATCAAATCACTATGGGTTAGTGCGTCAGCCCCCGGACTCCTCTCATTACGTTAAAGACAGATTTACACCCCATGAACTCGATGTCCTACCTTTTGGAAAACCTGAATGACATATTTCTACAACACAAGAATGAAAAGAAATAAAGAATAGACATTACAAAGATGGGCAAAATAAACCGTTCTAATGAACCCTTAGGAAAAAAATACAAACAAAAGAAAGGTCAGGAAAAGGAAGGAAGACTCAGGCCTCAATCCTATGTCACTGGCACTGTAAAAAACGCTGTGTTTGTGCATGTGAATGTGTGTTTACCTGCGCGTGAGTTTGGAGGTCAGCTTGGTGAGCAGGTTGTTGGCATTACCGCGGCTGCGCGGCTGTGTGGGCGAGGCGGGTGGGCCGTTGTAGGTGGCCGTGCGACGATCTCTCAGCTGTCCGTGAAAGGTGCTGCGGCTCGCGGTGCCTCGTGGGAAACGTGTTTTATCAGGAGTGGCAGCGGTGCTGATGCTGTGAGTGGAGGCACCCGGGTCCCGAGAGCCAGGAGACAACGTCACACTACAGACGGAGACAAAGTCAGGCTTGGTTTCACAAACAATGTGTTCCTGTAACCCAGGTGGTACAGCAAGGTGCTAGAAACAACAAAAATAAAATACAGCCTGGAGTGTCTGTGAAGTGGCAAACTGCATTAATGCCTGTTAAAAATTAGCGTACAAAGTTGCCTAATGCACATATTAAGGGCATCAATCAAGACACAGGAAGGGCAACCTGTACCTGTTCTCCTTCCCATTAGGAATGACAGAAAGGTGTTCTGGGTTGTTTTTCTCAGTGCACACGTACGTGTTTCTCCTTGACATGCCTTCTGATCCAGAGTTATTCTGTGTGATGAAAAGAAAACACAAACTCTATCATCAAGGGAACTAGCATTCAAAAGCTTGGGGTCGGTGAGATTTTCTTTGATGTTTTTGAATACATCTCTTATGCTCACCAAGGCTGCATTTATTTGATTAAAAATACAGTAAAAGGAAGTAATATTGTGAAATATTATTACAACTGTTTTCCAATATCATTATATTGTAATATGTCATTTATCTTGGTGATGCAAAGCTGATTTTTTACAGCAACATTAGTCCAGTGTTTAGTGTCACATGATCCTTCAGAAATAACTCTAATATGGTGATTTCTGCTCAAGAAACATTTATTATTATTATTATCAATGTTGAAAGCAGTTGTACTGCTTTATACTTCTGTGGAAATCATACAACATTTTTTTTCAGCATTCTTTGCTGAAAATAAAATTATAAAGAAATAGAAATCTTTTGTAATATTATAAATGTCTTTACTATTGCTTTTGATCAATTTAATGCAGCCTTGCCGAATAAAAGTATTAAATTCTTTCAACAACAACAAAAAGAAAATCTCCTGGACCCCAACGTTTTGACTAATAATTTATATGTCAATGTCAATTTTATTTATATAGCAATATTAAACACAACCATGGGTTGACCAATGTGTTGCACAATAAAAATAGTTCAATAAGACAGTACAAAATAATTACTAAAAAAAAAGTACAGTAGAAAGTTCTCATACATATACACACACACACATATATTTACACATATACATCCACACACACTTGCATTTGTGGTTTATTGGACTCTCCACAGGTGTAATGGTTTTTATACTGTACAAGCTGTATTTGCTATAGCTCTACACCTAAACCTTGCTTACCCCTTACAGAAAACTACTGGCAATTTTTGAATTTCATAAAACACCGTTTTGTATGTATTTTTAAGCCATTTGTCTTACGGGGACACAGAAAGTGTCCTCATAAACCATGTTTACATTGTAGTACCTATGTCATTACACACAAGTGTGTCGTCATAAACCATATATACCAGCACACACACATACATCATCAGTGAGGGTGAACTCACATTAGGCGTGATGGAGTTTCCTCTCTTGCGGTCAGGTATTTCTGTTTTGTTTGGGTTGTTGGCGTTACCCAGCAGTGGGCTCGGGGGGCTGTGAGTGGGCGGTTTACGTGCAGTGACTCCACCTTCCTGTTTGCCGTCACCGTCAGCTGGGACAGGAACCGTCTTCTTAGAGTTACTCAACGCCGAGTTAGCGACCACACCAACTGTGAAAGAGACATTCGGGAGATTTTCTCAGCAAAGATTCAGATGTGTGATTCATTGAATTAGTTAAGAGGCAAATCATGAATAAAGTAGACTTGAGTAGATACTAGAGTTGTCCAATTTTTATTCCATTGATAGTCTGTGCGCATATGCACCTTTTGGATCCAAAAAGCTAATATTGGTCTGTTTGTAAAGAGAAAGCCACCTTGTTCATTGTGGCGTCTAGATTTTCTGGATTCGCTGGAGGAGACGCTTCTCTGGACCTTCAGGTGCGATGGTGACTGGCCGTTCATCTCACTGGTGGTTCTGCTCTTTGCCACGGAGAGATTAGTAATGGAGCTGGATTCACTGACCTCCTACAAAACACACAACAGCAGCAAGTCACATTTGTAACATAGACCATAAAATCAGTTGTAAGTAGCCACTCTTCATTAGAAGCTCACCTCATTGGTCTTCCTTCCCAGAAGTAGGTATATGGCTGTGATCTCGTCATAGTTCATTTTGGACAAAGACTCTTGGATCTTCTCTTTAGAGAAGCCCATTCCCACCATCACATCTGGAGAATGAGACACACAAAGAATTCAGATCAATTTTAGAGACGCTTTTCAGTCTAGATCTTTACACAGAAAGTTTGTGTTTCTATTACTATTATTGATCACACTTAGGTTTAGGGTTTAAGAAAGCACACAAGCAATCCCACACTATTTGTATGAAGAACATGAATGATATCTACAATGAGGGCTGCTGTTTACCAAATCAGACACTAATGGTAGACTAATGCATCTTTTAGAGATTGAGGATAATTTAATATTCAACATGTTAGCATAATCGTATCACACATCACCCCACTCAGTTGCTATGCAGACACTATAAACCAGTAGGTCGATACCAAGAGATAAATCCAGTTTATTTGTAAGAATGAGTCATCCGCTCCTCCTACACATGGCTAACAATACACAGATCCATCCTGTAGCCACCCATTCACTGTTGCTTAAAAGAGAATACACTGTACCTTCTGTTTTTAACTCAGATACATTTATTAGGTAACACTTTACATTAGTTCATGGAATGGCTATTATGCACAGGATTTTATAGCATTTACTAATACCCGATAACGGTAATTTTACATACACTACAAATCAAACATTAAGGCCTGCATACTTTTATTTGTAAAATTTTTTTTTAACTAATTAGCAACTTGTTAATAGTGAGAATTGGTCGTATGGCAGTAAAGACATTTACTGACCTCTTTTTTTTTAATTCATAATAATAATAATAAAAAGTAAGGTTTAAACACCAAATCAGCATATTAGAATGACAGAAAGACTGGAGTAATAAATGCTGAAAATTAACCTTAATTCATAAATGCTGTAAAATAAATAAATAAAAATGCTGTTTGTTAGTCCACGAAACCTAACATGAATGAATGCAGAGGCACTTTACTGTCCTGTTCTGCATTACATATGAGCTTACTACAGTACTTCGAATAAATGCAAAATAACTAGGAACTAAACCTGAAACTAACCTTGTTAAGTTCATTTAGTTACCTTATATTACTCCGTACTTTCTTGGGTAAGTACACTGTAATTACACAGTACACAAACTGTAAAATAATGTGCAACCCCTAAATAAATCACTTTAATAATTAATAAATGATTTATTTTAATAATTGTATATAATTAACAGTAATTTGTAATTGTACCAACAAGAAAAACAAGTCTACTGAGCAGTTATAAATGTATAAAAGAGATGGGAACTGTTTGTCGTTATAGTGAAAAGCATCCGTCAAAAGAAACGAGTCAGTAAATATAAACCCAAAAGGTGAAAAACTTAAACAGTAAGTAGAACACAACTAAAACTGTTCAGGATGTTTAGAGGTTTTCAAGAGGGCATCTACATGATACAGGAGCCAGTCGGATGTTGTGTGACGAAGAGCTCTCTCTATTGATGCATGACGGAAGACGGAAAGATATATTTCATGAGCCTGAATTAAGCCACCTTCTCCCTCTCAGATCTGCCTTTTAATGGGCTCATGGGAATCCATATGTTGGTTGACCGAAGTGCTTTCCTTCAAAGAGCCAAAGCTTCTCGTTTCACCGTTTCACCTCTTCTCCACACACACATACACAAGGACCTCTCTGTGGGCTGCCAGGCTCCAGCATGCTCCTCTCAACGTGAGACTAGACGAGCACAATCACCATGTTCTCTGACTTCCACATTCAAGTGTTCTTGTTCCTGCAGTTTCCTCAATAAGTCGCCAGGTGTGCACTCATGTATATGTGTGGTTACACTGGCAGGCATATGTGCGGGTTGACTGCAGATAAGCGTGCAAAGCAGGGGTGCACCGCACTCTACAGAGGGAGATCCTCGCTGAAATAGAGCGTTAAAGGGAGGAGTAGACATCGGAGATGTTGATAAAGGAGGGAGCCAGCTGCTGGTTATTACGCAACAACACACACTAACAAGAGTGCCCTCTGCACCCTCAGTTCATTGTCTCTGGACGCTTTCTCTCAGTGTTGTGATAGAAATATAAATCGCCCTGGGCTCCGAAGTTGATCATGCGAAATGTTTCCGCTGCATAAAATTGAACATTGATATAGAGGCAAACGAATTAACTGCAGTGTAGTTTCCTCTCACCTATTCTCTTCTGGTCAGAGATGTCTGCCTCTGGCTCAAGGAAGGGTTTGAGTTCATTGTCTTCAAAGCCAGCATTAATCCAGCGTTCCTTCATGATTTGCTGAAGGAGAAACAAAAAATATTTAACCATTTCTAGGTGACATAGCTAGAAATTTCTCTTTTTTCAGCCTTTGGTATTCAGTATATCTAGATATGCATATATATGCTTTCAGACTAATTTTTATCAGAGGAATGATCATTGCGACAAAAAAAAAAAAAGATAAAATAATACAAATAAATAAACAAGCCCTTACTGAACACTACCATTGACATTTTTTTTTATGTTTTTGAAAGAAGTAATTTATACTCACCGAGGCTTGCATTTATATAATCACAATTATAGTAATATTGTGAAAAATTATTAAAATTTATATTTTAAAATTTACATTTAGTCCTGTAATGACAAAGCTATTTATAGAGCTACAGTTATCTCATTATACGTCTTTAATGTCACTTTTGAACAATTAAATATATCCATGCTGAATAAAAGTATTAAAAATAAAATAAAAAGGAGGAAAAAAAGGAGGGGGGGGCTATTATATTACAAATGTTTAAAAATAAAGTAAAATACAGTAAACCTGTGCCTACAAGAATATTTCATAATTCTCACTTATATGACACCAAGATAACAACATACTTTCACTGAAGTTAGTATAATACATGAAAAACACCACATTTTCACTGAATATTTCTGAGCAATGACAGCTTAATTGTATAATGGTATACATATATAAATACAGAATTTATCACTCAGCTTTGCTTTTAGTACAGAAAAATGTCATGAAAAATGACTTTTTTTTTAAAAAGGCAACCAGAAAAGAGGTACGATAGATGGATAGAGACAGAGACTAACCTCTAACGTTCCCCTTTTGGTTGGGTTCAAGACCAGGAATCTCTTAAGAAGGTTCTCACAATCCGTGGACATGTAAAAAGGGATCCTATATTTTCCACGTAACACACGTTCACGCAGTTCCTGTGGAAAACACACGGCGGTAAGTATACAGCGATGCACACAAACACATATAAACACTGATAAAGGGAAGTAAAACCTTGAGATTCTGTCCATCGAAGGGCAAGGAGCCGCTGACCAGCGTATAGAGTATGACGCCCAAACTCCACACGTCCACCTCTGGCCCGTCGTACTTCTTTCCCTGAAAGAGCTCGGGGGCAGCGTAAGGGGGGCTGCCGCAGAACGTGTCCAGCTTATTTCCCACCATGAACTCGTTACTGAAGCCGAAGTCAGCTATCTTAATGTTCATATCAGCATCTAGCAGCAGGTTTTCAGCCTGGGGAAACACACAGATCACTTTTAGCTTATTTTCATCTTGTTTGCATTTTCCATACATGTTATTACACATATGCACTTTAATACAGTCATATAAGCCATATCTGATTTTGCAAAAACAAACTTCTTACCTTCAAATCTCTGTGAACAATGTGTTTTTGGTGACAATACTGCACAGCTGACACAATCTGTACAAATAATACAAATCAGATCATTTGTCAGGCTTAAAATCATTAAATAAATATATTGAATCAGTTGTTTTACCTTTTAAACTAATAAATATTACAACTTTGTTTTGGTATACATGGCAAAACATTAAAATGACAATCTTGCAGAAGGATCCTCAAATGTTAAAGAGGCTTTAAGATGATGCCGTTTTTGTTATTTATTTATTTTTCTTTAAATGTGCAAATACAACCTAAAGTGATTTGTGGGTTGATTTTGAACATAACTTTTTTTATTATTATTATCATAAAGTACAATTCAAAAGTTTGAGGTCAGTAAGAATTTTTAAAGATCAAATTAATACATTTATTCAGCGAGGATCTACGTATAAAACTACGTATATATATTAGCGAACCATTTTAATCTGTTTAAAAAAAAGTGTGTGTGTGTGTATATATATATATATATATATATATATATATATATATATATATATATATATATATATATATATATATATATATATATATATATATATATATATATATATATATATATATATATATATATATATACACACACATATACACACACACTTTTTTTTTTCTAGGCCACTACCACTGAAACACAGAAACACATCTCACTCACACATAAACCTAAACATAACTTTTGTACTGGCAAAACTGTAAATTCCTTTAGATATTGATCACTTAATATTCAAAAAATAACATTGGAAAATCGCTTGCATCTAATCAGATGTAGTGACATAGATAATACTAAATACATTTCAGGAAAAGGACATTGCCAATCCTGTCATGGGTTGTCGAATCACATTAATAGCATTTCTAAAAATTCAATGGCTAGCATTGATTGGCTCTTCTGTTCCACAGATCTGTCTAGACTCAACCCTGCTAATAATGACTCACTGCTCCATCCCCAGTTAAATTATGATGTAACTAACTAGCTCTGAGTGCAGATAATATGGCACAGCTGCGCAATATTAATTAACTGCATTCCTACTTAATGCCAGTGTATTCAGTCTCTCCACATTTTAGTGCAGTGACATAACTGAGTAACCTAACTCAACAAACAATGTGTTAAAAGGGGTCTTTAATAACAGTCAAGACGTGGGTTTATTGGGCTGGGGTCATTACTGGACACAACGAGGCTGATGAACTCATTTAAACTCACACAGACTTTAAAACCAATCACAGTGTGTGTCTAACATGTTGAAAGAAAACTGGAAGAGAACTGCACCTGTCTAAATTTAGCTCTGGCCTCTTTCTCTTTCATCCTCCCATGAGCCACTAGATAGTCAAACACCTCACCTGCAGGAGACAGAGAGCACAGAGGTCAGAAATAAACCATCAGGAAAGACAAGGATGCAAAAGGAAACTCTCTCACACACACACTTACCTCCGCTGGCATATTCCATCACAAGAAACAGTGTCTTCTCAGTCTCTATCACCTCAAACAGTTTGACTATAAAGAGAGAGACAGGCAATTATAGAGAAGAGATAAATGATAATCAAAGATTAAAAGGAAGCAAAAGAAAAAGGTGTTTTTAATATCAAATCAGGTACAAATCAGGAAGACTGTCTAATGCATATTAAATGCTTATTCTAAAGTACTGGCGATTAAAGAAAAATATATATATATACATAAAATAAAAATATTTTTATATACACAATATGAGAGAGAGAGAGAGAGAGAGAGAGAGAGAGAGAGAGAGAGAGAGAGAGAGAGAGAGCGCGAGAGAGAGACAGAGGGAGAGAGAGAGAGAGAGAGAGAGGGAGGGAGAGAGAGAGAGAGAGAGAGAGAGCGCGCGAGTGAGCCCCGGCCGCACGCTCACCGTCTTCAAACAACACAAGCGTTGTTTTGCTCTCTCTCCCTCGCGCATATTAATCAATTGCGATGATGGTATCAATGTATTAAATCATTTAAAATGAGAATGTAAGTGTGCTCACCCCATTTTTTGTTTGTAAGAAAAAATCTGATTAGATTTCATATCGCAATATATATCGCAGAAAAATAAAATATCGCAATGTCATTTTTTCCCAATATCGTGCAGCACTATACCATGCTATATATATAAACTAGACTAAACTAGATATTAAATCTATTTTGTTAATTAAAATAAAACTGAAGTAAAATACAAATTTTAGATTAAAAAATAATTAGACAATTAATTTGAAAATGCTGCCTAGTCAAATAAATTAAATCACATACATTTAAGTTGAAGTACTACAATTACTCAAACTGAAAATATACATTTTTGAAGACAACCCAATAAATTACTAAAAATACTGACCTAAATAACATTATGACATATGAATATGCCAATGAATTAATACCATGACATTATCAACTGTTACCATCGCTTTTGTAAGAAAGATTTTATTACCCGTGTCGCTCTCATGAGCTTAATTTTTCCATCTCTTTAGAAATCATTTGTTATTTATAAATCCCCCTCTGTACATTTAAAGCATGTTCCTTGTCTTCCCATTTTGTTGAACATCTGTCTGTCGTGAAACACCATGCAGCTCTCTCTCATGCTGTACCATCGACAGTGTCTCTAAACACAGGCTAGTGCTACATAAACCCCTCTGTTTGAAGACATGACGACGTGTCTGGCTCTGATAATCATTCTGTTTGCAAACAGGAAATGACAACAAATGTAGGTGAATCAATTAAACTAAATGAGAATAACATTACCTAAGCCATTACTTATAGGCTGTTGTACAGACTCAAAAAGGGGTAAGTGGAAACAAGCATCAAGTTATTTTGGTTATTTCTTCTTCTTCATCCTATCGTTTACCACATGCAATGGCAGGGT
Organism: Carassius carassius; assembly: GCF_963082965.1. Classification (NCBI taxonomy): domain Eukaryota; kingdom Metazoa; phylum Chordata; class Actinopteri; order Cypriniformes; family Cyprinidae; genus Carassius; species Carassius carassius. The sequence goes on from NC_081768.1 coordinate 22,027,418, forward strand.
CCGCTTGTCAGCACGCTGTTCTCCATTTGGCTCGGTCCAAGAAATCATCTGGGACAACGTTCACATGATGCATGTCTTCAGTAATCTGGACCTTCCATCTTTTCTTTGGTCGTCTGCGTGGCATCCAGCCTTCAATCTCGAGACAATTCAGTCCGCCCTAAGCAGAAGGCCCCACCATTAGATTTTTTCCATATTGGTGACCCGATGGCGCTTCTCACTGGTAACGTCCAATTTGAGATCCATGAAGAGCGGGCAATGCTGGAGGGTGACTGCTTCCAACGGGATCACTTTGGCGTTTGCCACGAATTTCAAATCTCATTAACGGATAAGCATGTAGTCGATTTGCGATGTGCAGCCGCCACTGGTGCAGGTGATGCGGTGGCTTGGCCTCTTCCTGAAGAAGGTATTGACCACGGCCATGGACTTCGGCGCACTACAAAATGTGGTCACAGCCTTCATTTTGGTCGCCAAACCCATTCCACCATGCAACGCTTCTTATCCGCCCCTAACTGATCCAACGTGTCCATTTAGATCACAACCAATCTTCTTCCAGTCATCGTTCCAACATTTAATATTGCAATTCGTATTTGGACTCTCGTCTTTAGCCCGCTTTGTCCATCGGCGGGGGACCCTCGCACATTTCTCATGTTGTTTGGGTCGAGGATGACACGCATCGCCTATGGGGGACACGTTCAGATCCAAATTTTAACTAGGCCTAGCCATTGATCTGACCGAAAAAAATAATCCAACCAATGCGTCACTCCACCTATCGCTGGAGACCGTCAACATTGGTCAACTTCCCTCGGGTCATTGTCCACGCTGAGGTGGTGATCGGCTTTCGCTTTTGGTTATTTCTATATTATTATAGTTAATAATATATTGAATAAGTTTTTATTTATATATTTTCAGTTTTCATTTATAAATGTTAGTCATTCTGTTATATGTTTATCATCTTTATTAATTTTATTTCAAATTTAGTATTTTTAGTATTCAACTTAGAGTTTTTAGTTGCCAAATCCAACATTTTTAATTTTCATGTAGTTTAAGTTTTAAGTTTTTCATCTAATATCTGATTTTATTTTAGTTTTAATTCAATTAACAAAAGTTTTTAATTTTAGTTTACAACAGTTTTCTACATTTTGTTTTATTTCAGTTTGAATTCAACCAACAAAAATCTTTTTAGTTACAGTTTTAGTTAACCGTTTTATTTATTTTAGTTTATTTCAGTTTTACTTCAATTAATGAAAATATTTTTAGTTAAAACGTGTGTGTGTGTGTGTGTGTGCAACATGCTCACCAATATTTGGGTGGTTTAAATTCTTCATGATTGTGACCTCTCTGGAAAGCTGTTGAAGAGAAGATAACTAAATGTAATCAACATGTCAAAATGAATTGTTAAAAGCTCTGCACCATCTTTCAGCTTTAACATGAAACAGGAAGCTAAATACAGCTGGACTGTGTCATTGTCATAGCGAACAGAGTGTTTCCTTTTCAGTGGAAACAAGCGTTAAGTGCTATTCATTATTGATCTCTAAAAAAAAAAGGCTGAATCCTCCCCTCTCAATGGAATGGAAGAGTCATGCATCTTTAATAGCACTAGTAAGCAGACTGTGTTCCTGAGCTGTTAGCACGTATTGCTTTCCACGTCCTGCTCTCACAAGTGTAGCTTCGGAGAGGGTGCGAGAGATGTGGTGAGATTTTGGACCACAGGGAAACACTTTCGGTACACCATAAACCCAATCCAATTCTCACCACACTACATTCTGTGAGTTATACCCACTCAAACATTTTTCCCTCAACTATGAAACATTGAGGCCACTGCAGAACTCATATACTATAATAGAACAAGATGTACATACAAACTCACTAAATCACCATACTTCCCCAACTGATTAATCACATAACATTAAGACAACTGTTTTGTATTACAAGTTTTAATATGCAAAAGAGGCATTATTATTGAAATATGCACAAACATGCATATATTTCCAGAAAAGAAAACTGAATATTGGATGAAGGCAGTTTCGAAATTATTGTTTGAATATTCCTTTACCACTTTATAAATCAGAAAACAGAGTCAACAGACAGAAAGAAAGAAAGAAAAACTGTTTTTAGGAACAAAAAATGATACATAAATTAGGCAAATTACATATGAATTTTATGAACAGGACCCTCTGTAAAAAGATTGGAATAAAACTGTAAAATTTGATGAAGCGAAGATTTCTGGCTCAGTGCATAAGGAAAAACTAATTTTGAGAAAACGGCCTTTAAAAGACATGTACTGAAATTGAAATCCACAGATGCAAACAGCTGAAGTGTAAAAAACTTGTGTGTATATTGGACTTTTTGTTAACAAGTCTAAAAGAAGACAAGTTGTGAAGGTAAAACAGGTTCAATACAAGTTCAGCTTTAATATTAAGGAAAGTAATCCAGACTCATGCGTTCATTTCTAAAACTATGTTTTTGTAAAAAGACTTAGACTCCCAGTTAAAATTTTGAGGTCAGTAAGCAAAATTATTACTACTAATCGGGAGAAATCCATTTGTTTATTCAGTAAAGATGCATTCAATTAATATTTAGAATGTTACAAATGATTTCTATTTTAAATAAATACTGTTCCTCTGAAAATTCAGCTTTGCTAACACTGCAATTAATTGCATTTCAAAATATATGAATAATTATTTTAAAATGTTCTATATATAGCATTTACTTCACAATTAGGTTTTTCTGACCAAATAAAAGCAGTTCAATTGATAGTCTAAATGTACACACTGAACATTTTTACTGATTCGTAGATATCAGTGCTTTGAATCAGATCACTGAAACTGACATTTTTAAATGACCATTTTTACATGAACGTCATTAATCAGTGTAGAAGTACATTGCTGGCAAAATTACTCTGCAAATAGTCCCATCACTGCTCCCTGAATACAGCAAACTGCCAATGATAAGAAAAGTAAAGGGTCAAAGAGAAAGGAGGGAAAACTTTCCAAGATGCAAATCACTGGTGATTTGTCTCTGTACTATCAGCCTAAAAGTTTGGTGAAGCAGAGAGGTCTGAGAAAGACCAGATAAGACTCTGTGTCTATTGATTTATTACACATGACTCAAACGATGCCATCCTGTTCTCACTCTGAGTTTGTTATTAGACTGTCAATATGTCTGAATCCATCAACTCCTTGATTAAAAGACATCCAGATCTGTTGTAAAGAAAAGATCAATGCTTTTATAAAATGTTTAAGATAAAAGAATTAGCAAAAGGAAAATAAAAAAGACACACATAACAGGGGTACTAAAATTCTTAATTTAACATGATAACCTGGCTTTAAAATTTTTTTTATTCCAGTTTCATATGAATTCCAATTCATTTCTGATTTATATTTTCACATAATTGTCTGTTTTCCTCCGTTTCTCTTATAGCTCTTGCACTCTCTCTCCCTTTGGTGCACGGTCTTAACGCCTCTGCTATGACTAAAAACCACCGGTCCACAGCAGAACATCTCACTTCAGTCGAGGGAACAGACCTCAAACGCCCACAGCTATTACACAACCTCCAGCTCACAACAACACACACAAACACACACACGCACTATCATGAGGACACGTGTTAGAGTAACACAACCTGGAAATCCTAAAAACATCACTGCATGCTCCACTGCTTCAACAGCAAGGTAATGAAGACACAGAATCAAACTCCTAAAACTCAAACAATAATTTAAGTATTATTAACTCTAAATAATTCTGTTATAATACCATAACATATTCTCAACCTACTGCCAAACTATAAACATTGTAATGTGGCTATGTATAAAGTGGCTTCAATACTATTACAAAAAATTTATTTATTCTGAGTGTTTACAGTAATATCGTTGTGTTAAGCATTGTTTTTTTTTATCATGTATGTTTTTGAAGCCACTGTTGATTAAGATCTGGACTGGACTGGTATTAAATAACACTGTATCAGTTGTGATTTTCCTGCATTCTGAAGTTGCCATCTGCATCTGTACAGGTGCTATTCACAGCAATCATGAGAACAGAAATGAATCCGTGTCATCATGATGTCATCTTCCTGCAGATCTAGGTTCATTAGTCACATCACATTTCAGTTTAGTTTTTAAAAAAACCTGGCAGCAAAACTAAGACCTCTCTGGTTCAATGTAATGCAAGCTAGTGTTGGGCGATATGGTCATTTTTCAAATCGTCATATCGTCAGCCCGTGAGATTGACGATACACAATATTATCGAGCATGGGTGGAGCAAGAGAGAGACTCTTTGTTCTTGTCATAGCATAACTATTGGGTGTTTTAAACCACGCAGGTGCGAGAGAGAGAGCCTATGGAGTCACCAATAATCAAAAAAAAATTGCACGTCATATCGCACGTCCGCATCTGCGCAGGGAAGTTATCAGTCTAAATGTTCTGCAAAATCAGTCAAAGGTGAAAATCAATAGCAGATTTCATTTAAAGTCATTTAAACAGATTTTCATTTAAACAGTTTAACACTAATATTGGGCATAAACGAACATTTAAATATAAAGTATTTAAAACAGGTAAGTTGATATATTTGTAGTAAAGTTGAATTGAACTGATGCATCAGTCATACAACTCTCCGGACCGCGCGCCTCATGACGAGTCTGACGCACCGCCACAGACACAAGAATGAGATGCATTCTAACATAACTGTGGCATTAAACTCAGTTAGTGAGGGCTCGTTTAATATATTGCACATACAGTATATAGGCCGTTTAGATTACTTGTTAAAGTGCAATGAAATACCTTATATCTGCAGACGATGTACGTCTGTTTGTGGATGGAGACTTTGTAACGCCCAAAACTGTATTTTGCATGCATGTAAAATGTATTTTGCATGCATCACATTATAGTGCGGTGTGCATGAAAATAATAACAAGGCGGCAGATTGAACTTATTATCCATAGTGGTTCTCACGTAGTCCTTCTACGTCATCACCAGTCACCACATAGTGTGTTTTATAAGTTAAGTGATCAGTCTTTAAGAAAAGGACTACGTGAGAACCATGCACTATGGATGATAAGTTCGCTCTGCCGCCTTGTTAATTATTTTGTCTTTACTTTATTTGTGACACCAAGAAAGAGTTAATCTCTCATGTATGAGAAGAGCGCGTTTCCGTATATCAGCCATTAAATGTGTGGGACACCAACTCGTCGTTTTCGATCTCTTTCATTTCATGGATTTAACGAATTATCCGAGTCAAAGCGTTACAACTTCACCGACCACATGCTCTAATCCTCCTGCGCGTGCGAGGTGTGTGTGTGAAATGCGGGCAGTGAAATTAAGTGAAATAGCTGGGCAGTTTAAAAGCCGAATTATAATAAGCAGCCTAATAAAAATAATAGTTGTTATTATTATAATCTAATACATTAATAGGAAAATGAGCCTAATATCGTCTTGATTATCGACAGAGAATTCTACTTATGTCGATATCTCTGACGATCGTCGATACACGATACTGTCGTCTATCGGCACAACCCTAATGCAAGCTATCGTGTAAACAGGAGTGAGGACAATTTGAAAGTCACACTTTTTAGATTTCAAAATTAATTATTTTAAACACTGTGTTAAAGGGATACTCCACCCTAAAATGTATGAACTTTTTTCATCAACTCATCTTCATTGGCTACTTTAAAGGGTTACTCCAACCCAAAATGAACATTATGTCATTAATCACTTACCCCCATGTGGTTCCAAACCCGTAAAAGCTCCGTTCGTCTTCGGAACACAATTTAAGATATTTTGGATGAAAACCTGGAGGCTTGTGACTGTCCCATAGACTGCCATGTAAATAACCATGTCAAGGTCCAGAAAAGGTATGAAAAGTCGTCGTCAGAATACTCCATCTGCCATCAGACGTCTAATCTTGGTTATATGAAGCGAGCATCACCATGCTGCGTATGCTCTTCTGTGTCATCTGTGCTACAAGGATGCGTTTTCTTTCAAATCAAAGCTAAATACACGTAGAAACAGCACATCCATGCATACGCAGCACGGTGATATGGAGTGACACAGAGGAGACCGTTGACAAAGGAATTATTGAATAAAGTCGTTATTCTTGTTTTCTTTGCTTACAAAAATTATTCCTGTCGCTTCATATAACCAAGATTAGACTATTCTGACGATGACTTTTCATACGTTTTCTGGACCTTGACACAGTTATTTACATGGCAGTCTATGGGACAATCACAAGCCTCTGGGTTTTCATCCAAAATATCTTAAATTGTGTTCTGAAGAAGGTTTGGGACGACATGGGGGTATATGATTAATGACATAATTTTCATTTTGACTGGAGTAACCCTTTAAAGTAGCCAATGAAGATGAGTTAATGAAAAAATGTAGAACTTTACATTAAAAAAAAAACATATTTTCATCGTTGACACATAATGCACACCAAAAAGGGTTAAAAGGAAGAGAAAATGAAAGCGATGCTGATAATTAAAGCAAAAACATAGAAAGACCAAAGAGGCCTGATTGGGCCGGTCTCTCATTATTGCGGTGCGTGAGTCACAGCCGTGTGTTGGCTGACGATCAGCAGGCCACAGAGCGAGGATACACTCTGAATCCCAATCAATGGTGCTGTGGAAAAACTAATGGTGGCTGCGGCGAGCAGCTCCCAGCTCCCAGCTAAAATTAGAGATGTGTCCTCGGCTTGTATATCTCTGAGCAAGCGCTGATTAGCATTATCATTTGAATTCTTCTGATCATCCCATGCACACATCTCTCCCGGCCTTTCATTTCACATTTATCACTCATATGTACACCTTCTACTTCACTTGTTCGGGCTGTCATCAGGCTGTCTCTGCCTGTTCTGGCCTTTATCTTCCATCTCCTACCATTCTGAGGTCCCTCCAGTCTGTCACTTCACTGTCAGCCCACCGAAATGTCCATCTGTCCTTCCCCCACGTATCCTCTTCCTCCTCCTCCTCCTCTTTCCACCTTGGCTGTTGTGAAGACTGATTCACCATAACAGTGTCATAACCAGACGCAACACTACAGAGTGACAAGCACTAAAGGTTTGTGTAAATCTGAGTTTTTGTTCTACTCATCCACAACCATGAAAAGCAGGGGACATAATGCTGATTGTTTTTTTTATTTCTTTTTAATATTATCACAGAGTTTCTACTAAAGGAGCATCATTAACCACTGCTCAGCAAATTTTCATGGGCAAAATCCAGTCATTTCAATAGAAACCCAAATGATCTGGAATTTCACGTAATGCCGACAGACTTCTCAATAAGGATTTCGCATCGGTTTCAGATGGCTTCGTGAATTTATCGCAATGACCAGTAGCTTTGAACGTGAATTCTGTGTGAGCTGTGATTCATATATCATTACACTTCTCACAATAGACAATTGAGCTTTTCTAATCACAACAGTTCAATAATGTGATCAAACATTTCCTGTTCCTTAATGACTAATAATAATTTCCGAGTACACAATGCATGATTTTAGGCCCGATTTTCACTCGACGACAGCTCTTGCGAAATCACAGACAAATGCCCAAAATAGACAGTACAACCAATGAGAGAGCAAGATACAGAGCAGCAGGAAGTTCGGGGGGGAGTTACATGAAATGTAGTTTGCAGACCAGACAAAGTTGTCTGTGATTCTTCGTATTGTAAAGTCATGCGGTGCGTAACCTCCTGTCGCCGATCCATTGTGCATGTGAACCCCAGATAGTCATGCAGTGTGAAAACAACGATGATCCAATGACTTTAATAGTGAACTCGGCACTAGTATGTTCATTTTAGATTTGACAATGACTTTCATTTCTGAAAGTAGACAGAAACTACAAACTATTCAGTGAGTCATTAAACTGATTCAAACACATCTCATGGCATTGATTCACAAGTCCTTTCACAAGTCCAGTTTATAATAATCATTAGTTCATGAATCAGTCTACATTAGTCACACTGTATGATTGTTGAGTACAATCAGAAAGAACAATCCAACAGAAAAATGAAAATTTAAATCACAATTTGCTAAAAAGGTTCTTTAACCAAGGAACTATAGATTTAGCAATACTTAATCTATACCAGTGTCACATCATGTACAACTGAGATACTGTTTACCATATTTGATGTGCTCTATGTGAGTTGATCAATGTTTATTTCAAATAAAAAAAGTTTAAATTAAAGCTGTTTATCCAAGAAGACTTGGATTAAACCACTCGATTCAGACAGACTATGAGGTCTTTCTCAAGCTTTCTGAAGAGTGACAATTTCGGTAGCCTGGACTTTCAACGAACAGACAAAAATGATTAGACAATCTTCAAAATATCATCCTTTGTGTTGTATTGTAGGTTCGGAAATAGTTTTTGGTGGACTTTCCCTCTAAGAGAACAAAATGTCACAAGAGAACACACATAGAATGCAAGCTGTCCGTGTTATATTTACTGCATTACCAAATTACAGCATTTGCTCTCTCTCTCTCTCTCAATTCCCACACAGCTTTGTACACATTTAGAAATAAACCTTTCCAAAAAAAAGGGTGGAAATGCGCAGGTGTGGCAGGATGTGCTGAGTGGAGAGTGGCTTGAGTGGCGGTGCAGCCTGCAGTAGGTGGGGACAGTATTGCACCACAGCTGGTGTACTTTACTACTTGAGCTCAGAGTGTGAAGGTTACTGCTGGAGGAGCTTCTGTTTGAATGGACTTCTCATAATGATGGGTGACTGAGAACACCAGCAGAATTGATGTTCCATTTCTACTACCCAAGATTTTAAGAAATGCTATGGATACTAGCACAGAAGATCAACACAGTTTAGAAATCTGAGCTGACTGCCAGCATTACCTATGAATCAGTATGGAACTGCACCGCTGACAAACACAAAACTAACCAAGTAGCCAATACACAACTCAGACAAAAACAATGTACCAGAGTCATGAACAAAAAGAGAACTTCCTGTAGGTAAATGACACAACACTAGCAGCACTGAGGAAGAAAACCCCTGAATCATGACACAGTTTTACATCAATACACATAACATGCACATTTTAGTATTAAATGTGAAACTCACCTTTTGAAGGCTTGTTGGATTTAGTTGGGTTTTATCAATAATTTTTATTGCCACCTGAGAAAAAAACAAAACTTTTAGTGGAATTTTGTGAAATTTGAGGAAAACTGGCAACCTAAAATATTCTTCAGTTATATACACTAACATTCAAAAGTTTGGGGTTTGTGAGATTTTTTTTTACATTTACTTGATTTTTAAAAAATACAATAAAAATCGCAATACTGTAAATTAATATTACAATTTCAAATAGCTGTTTCTTAATTTAATAGATTTTAAAATGTAATTTATTTCGATGATGGTAAAGCTGAATTTTAAGTATCATTACTCCAGTATCCAGTATCACATGATCTTTCAGAAATCATTCTAATATACTTATTTATTATTATTATTATTTTAATGCAGTCTTGCATCTTCTTACTGGCCCAAAACTTTGGAATGATTGTGTATGTTATAGATATCAAAAATCTAACATGCATGCGTGCAAATTATAGAATAAAAAATAAAATCAATCATGAGATTTTTTTCAAAATACATCACACTGCTCCACTGAGTTTAACAAAGTGTTATAATTCTAAAAATTCCAAAAGGAAACATGAAAGCAGAAAAGAATGTTTGTGTCTGTGTATCAGGAAACACACTCATGACTCTTGACTCCTCACCTCGCTTCCTGTGAGGATATGGCGAGCCAGCTTGACCTTGGCAAAGTTGCCCTTTCCAATGGTTTTTAGAAGTCGGTAATTCCCAATAAGAGGGTGCACATCATCTAATCCTGAGCCAGAATTTCGGTTTCGACCACTCGACCTCACAGACCGAGAGGTCCCCTCCCCTCGGCCATGGCTATTCGTTGTATGCTGTTAGGAATAAAAACACATGCATAACAAAAAACAATAACAAATATGTGTATGTTACAGCGTGTTTGAAAAACCATTCATTATCTATGCATGGAAACTTAATTCCCCACCAAAAATTCCAAATTATAATTTCAGTATTGTTCATTTTATCCCAGATGTTGCCCAGTCATGTAAAGACCAGATATTGGGAACCAACACAGAGGTCCTAGTCAGGGTAGAAATCACTAATATTGACTCCACCCATGCCATATCAGAGAGGTCCATTAGCACATTCACATCCATCCTCACCCCGACAACATACATCTTTATTACTTTTTTGAAAACCGTCAAAAAATTGACACAAGTTAACCAAAGCATTAACAAGTTATACATCAAAAGTACTTATAATTTTCATATTTAAAAAATAAAGTTCATTTAATTATGCTGACATTTCTCAAGGTCTCTTGTGACCTTGTGAGAGGACCTTTGTGCAACATACACCGGGCAACAAATAATACTGAGACTAACTGAATTGTCCCATTTAGAGGTCATGAGTGCAACAGGATGACGTTTAGTAAGTCGGTTAGTCTCATGTGGTACTAACAGCTCTGTATGTAAGGCAGTGCTGACACTGCGCTATACAATGCTCCCACTAAATCCTGCATATTGTCCCTGACACCCCGACTTGACCGTTATCCACAAAGCTCTGACCTAATAGATTTATAAATCCACCAACAGCCTCAGGCTTGATACAAAACCTACAAAAAGCAATAAAATGCGAAGAACAGTCATGAATAAAGGTCACTTACGCTTATAGTTGCACGATGCTTCATATTAGATTGCGATCCTCTCATTTTTGTGTTGGCAAGCTGAATCGCACTGAACCAAACACTTGTCTTTTCAGTGAGAAGAACTCATCAATACTCTCCCATCCACCAACACCGATACTGACGAGCTGCATCACTGCTGGAGTCTTTTTGACACCCAGTGCATGTGCGTGTGTGTGTGTGCACGTTTGTGTGAGTTAGAGGCAGAGAGATTTTTTGCATTAAAGTATGGAGATTCTTGCAAGGCATTATACATGTGAATAAATGTCAACAAATAATCCACACAGAATAACTTTCACACACCGAAGCATCTACAGATTCCTTTATAACTTTATATATGTGAAGAACTTCAGTAAGCACACAATGTTCTCTCTTGATTTTGATTTGAAAAAAAAAAAAAGAGCAATTCATTCATATTAAGATCAAATTATAGAACGATAGATAGAACAATAGAAGTCAGACCGACAGAAAGACAGAACTAATGATAGAAACGATAGAATCAATGACTGACAACAATAGATAGACATATATTAGAAAATGACAGCTAGCTAGATACAACGACATTAGCTAGATAGACAGACCGATAGAATGATAGAAAAACTGACAAGAGACAGACAGACAGAATACAACAGTAGAGAGAATGACAGATAGAATGTTAGAACAATAGATGTTCTACGATAAGATATATATAGATAGATAGATAGAGATAGATAAATTAAAAAAGACAGAGAGAGATAGAGACAGACAGTCAGACAGAAAGAGACAAACAGATAGAAAAGTCAAAGATCATAACCTAATGCCAGATTATTCACAGGCACTTTTAAGGGGGACCTGCATTAGCGCGCGTGCTCATGTCACCTTCCCTCACTGCTGACGTATGAGCAGTAACCTATAGGACAGACTGACGCCAATGCGCAATATCTGCATCCTATCTGCGCATTAAACATGCCAACCCACGCACGGTCACTCACTAGCGTGCAGGGCTTTAACTAATCAAGCATATGTTGCACTCATAAGCAGAAAAGCAGCCAATTTACCGATGCCCTGGACCCCATGCGTCACTTCAGCCTGGTGCCCCATCTGTCCAAAGACTGGCACAATGCTGCTAATCCACTTAAAAGCACCCGGTCAGCTCATAAAACACGATGTGGGATGCGACACTGCCCTTAATTCTGGAGGAAAATCACCTTGAATGATTTTAGACGGCATCTTAGTTTTGACCATAATCGTTGTCTATGTAGGCAGCTCCAGTTTCTGAAACACGGCCATAAATTGCGACGCGACAAGATCAAAATAGCAGTCACAAGTGATAAAAACAACACAGGATTGAGTCAGTCCACAGCACTTATTACTGATTATTAATCAAATACTTAAAAATAAATAGGCTAACGTTACTTACGTTTTCAGCCTTGCGCTCGTTGACGGTGGGCAGCGGGGCTCTTGTTGACATGGTGTTGATGGAAAGCTGCTTTTCCGGAATTACGGTTTAAGGAGCAGGTTTTGCGGGGCAACGAAGGAGAAACTATATATTTGACAGATTACACGTTTGGTCAATATCATTGATTCGCTTCTAAAGCTGGTAACAAACTTGTTAAAAGTTTGGGAGAAATATTCCGCGGACGTAACTGCGTTTAATTACCGATTGCAAGCCATCTAAGAGATCCCAAAATAGCTAATGAGACCGGCTAACTTGTGCACTGTTAAAAACATAATACTTTCAGGCCTCGCGTCGCTGTCTGCTTCATATTTCGGATGTCCGGTTCAAGTAACGTTGAGAATTTAAAAAACTGCACTTCACGGGGCCTCCCCTTCGATCTTCCCAAAAGACAATCTGCTCATCGAGCGATGGGTCCGGTATATTCAGTGCGAACGGCAGCGGTCACAGGCGTCGGAGCCGCGGGGAAGACGCGCTTGTTGACGGTTCCATTCCACCTAAACAGCCGCGTCTGTTGACTCTCGTTCAAAGCGAGATCCAAGATGGCTGCCCAAGAGTGCAGGAGTTTCGAACCGAGCCCTGAGAGAGACAGAGGAAGTGAGGAAACAGACGGATCCCTGTGTTCATTGGAGAGCGCAGCATCTCTCAGAGTTCTGTAGGTGTTCATATGGAAAAAGGGGAAAACTTCGTCATACCATAACAACTGTGAAACACCCTGTTCAATTGAAGTGCAGTTTTACCATATATGGCTTGGCCGTTATGAATGAGAATGAGCTTTATTGCCAGCCAGGTATGTTTACACGTGCGATGAATTTGTTTTTGAGTCAGAAGCTTTCACAGTGCAACACAATTACAGTGACAGGACAAAAAACACAGATAAAAAACAAACAAAAAAGAACAAGTCAATATGGAATAACAATATACAGACTGATTATGTGCAAATTCGAAATGTAAACTAAGTATGTGTGTTAGATAAATACAGGTCCTTCTAAAAAAATTAGCATATTGTGATAAAGTTCATTATTTTCCATAATGTAATGATAAAAATTTAACTTTCATATATTTTAGATTCATTGCACACCAACTGAAATATTTCAGGTCTTTTATTGTTTTAATACTGATGATTTTGGCATACAGCTCATGAAAATCCAAAATTCCTATCTCAAAAAATTAGCATATTTAATCCGACCAATAAAAGAAAAGTGTTTTTAATACAAAAAAAGCCAACCTTCAAATAATTATTTTCAGTTATGCACTCAATACTTGGTCGGGAATCCTTTTGCAGAAATGACTGCTTCAATACGGCGTGGCATGGAGGCAATCAGCCTGTGACACTGCTGAGGTGTTATGGAGGCCCAGGATGCTTCGATAGCGGCCTTAAGCTCATCCAGAGTGTTGGGTCTTGCGTCTCTCAACTTTCTCTTCACAATATCCCACAGATTCTCTATGGGGTTCAGGTCAGGAGAGTTGGCAGGCCAATTGAGCACAGTAATACCATGGTCAGTAAACCATTTACCAGTGGTTTTGGCACTGTGAGCAGGTGCCAGGTCGTGCTGAAAAACGAAATCTTCATCTCCATAAAGTTTTTCAGTAGATGGAAGCATGAAGTGCTCCAAAATCTCCTGATAGCTAGCTGCATTGACCCTGCCCTTGATAAAACACAGTGGACCAACACCAGCAGCTGACATGGCACCCCAGACCATCACTGACTGTGGGTACTTGACACTGGACTTCAGGTATTTTGGCATTTCCTTCTCCCCAGTCTTCCTCCAGACTCTGGCACCTTGATTTCCGAATGACATGCAAAATTTGCTTTCATCCGAAAAAAGTACTTTGGACCACTGAGCAACAGTCCAGTGCTGCTTCTCTGTAGCCCAAAGTGGCTTGACCTGGGGAATGTGGCACCTGTAGCCCATTTCCTGCACACGCCTGTGCACGGTGGCTCTGGATGTTTCTACTCCAGACTCAGTCCACTGCTTCCGTAGGTCCCCCAAGGTCTGGAATCGGTCCTTCTCCACAATCTTCCTCAGGGTCCGGTCACCACAATAGTGTGGCGTTTTTTGCCACACTATTTCCTTCCCACAGACTTCCCAATGAGGTGCCTTGATACAGCACTCTGGGAACAGCCTATTCGTTCAGAAATTTCTTTCTGTCTTACCCTCTCGCTTGAGGGTGTCAATGATGGCCTTATGGACAGCAGTCAGGTCGGCAGTCTTACCCATGATTGCGGTTTTGAGTAATGAACCAGGCTGGGAGTTTTTAAAAGCCTCAGGAATCTTTTGCAGGTGTTTAGAGTTAAATAGTTGATTCAGATGATTAGGTTAATAGCTTGTTTAGAGAACCTTTTCATTATATGCTAATTCTTTGAGATAGGAATTTTGGGTTTTCATGAGCTGTATGCCAAAATCATCAGTATTAAAACAACAAAAGACCTGAAATATTTCAGTTGGTGTGCAATGAATCTAAAATATATGAAAGTTTAATTTTTATCATTACATTATGGAAAATAATGAACTTTATCACAATATGCTAATTTTTTGAGAAGGACCTGTATTTATCTAACACACATACTTAGTTTACATTTTGAATTTGGGAATTCGAAGGACCTGTAAGTGTATAAATAGTGTTGCGTGTTATTGTCAAGTGTTCATGAGATGGTCTGAGGGAAGAAACTGTCCCTGTGTCTGGTCGTTCTGGTGCTCAGAGCTCTGTAGCGCCGACCACACAGCAACAGTTCAAAGACGGAGTGTGCTGGATATGAGGGGTCTACAGTGATTTTGCCACCCCTTTTGCTTACTCTAGATAAGTGCAGTTATTGGACAGTGTGGGGGGAGGGGGGTTATACGAATGATTCACACAGCAGTCTGGACTACCCTCTGTAGTCTCTGTAGATTTGGTGAGCTGAACCAGACAGTTATAAAAGTGCAGAGGACAGGATTCGGTGATGGCGGAGTAGAACTGTTTCAGCAGCTGCTGTGAAATGCCAAAGGAAGAAAGAGATTTTCAATTATTTAGTTAATGTGTTTTGTTTAAAGGTGCACTTTTGAAAAAATATTGTACACTGAAACTGAAAACTGATAGATGTATTCATCATACTGAAACCAGCTTCCAGTTTTCTTGTACATTGAGCAGGTTGCACCCTGTGGGCATCACCATGTTGAGATCTCATGACACAAAAAGTGCATCAGGCAAACCTAACATTATCAGAATGAGCTTTTATTACCAGGTGTGCTCTCTCTCTCTCTCTCTCTCTCTCTCTCTCTCTCTCTCTCTATCTCTCTCACACACACACACAATCGATTTGTCATTTTGTCATATAAATATAAGGAAAATATGTAATTCATAAATAAATAATGTATAACAAATATTTAGTAAATAGAATATATAAATACCTAAAGCACAGACATAAAATGTATATAAATTAACTACAAACCCGATTACAAAAATATGGGACACTGTACAAATTGTGAGTAAAAAAGGAATGAAATAATTTACAAATCTCATAAACTTATATTTTATTCACAATATAATATAGATAACATATCAAATGTTGAAAGTGAGACATTTTGAAATGTCATGCCAAATATTGGCTCATTTTAGATTTCAGAACTACACATTCCAAAAAAGTTGGGACAGGTAGCAATAAGAAGCCGGAAAAGTTAAATGTACATATAAGGAACAGCTGGAGGACCGATTTGCAACTTATTAGGTCAATTGGCAACATGATTGGGTATAAAAAGAGCCTCTCAGAGTGGCAGTGTCTCTCAGAAGTCAAGATGGGCAGAGGATCACCAATTCCCCCAATGCTGCGGTGAAAAATAGTGGCACGATATCAGAAAGGAGTTTCCTACTCTAATGCTACTGCTACTCTAATGGAAATAACAACATGGGCTCAGGAATACTTCCAGAAAACATTGTCGGTTAACACAATCCACCGTGCAATTCGCTGTTGCCGGCTAAAACTCTATAGGTCAAAAAAGAAGCCATATCTAAACATGATCCAGAAGCACAGGCGTTTTCTCTGGGCCAAGGCTCATTTAAAATGGACTGTGGCAAAGTGGAAAACTGTTCTGTGGTCAGACGAATCAAAATTTGAAGTTCTTTTTGGAAAACTTGGACGCCATGGCATCCGGACTAAAGAGGACAAGTACAACCCAAGTTGTTATCAGCGCTCAGTTCAGAAGTCTGTATCTCTGATGGTATGGGATTACATGAGTGCGTGTGGCATGGGCAGCTTACACATTTGGAAAGGCACCATCAATGCTGAAAGGTATATCCAAGTTCTAGAACAACATATTATGCTCCCATCCAGACATCGTCTCTTTCAGGGAAGACCTTGCATTTTCCAACATGACAATGCCAGACCACATGCTGCATCAATTACAACATCATGGGTGCGAAGAAGAAGGATCCGGGTCTTGAAATGGCCAGCCTGCAGTCCAGATCTTTCACCCATAGAAAACATTTGCCGCATCATAAAGAGGAAGATGTGACAAAGACCTAAGACAGTTGAGCAACTAGAAGCCTGTATTAGACAAGA
This sequence comes from Carassius carassius, assembly GCF_963082965.1. Taxonomy (NCBI): domain Eukaryota; kingdom Metazoa; phylum Chordata; class Actinopteri; order Cypriniformes; family Cyprinidae; genus Carassius; species Carassius carassius. The sequence continues at coordinate 22,044,096 of NC_081768.1, forward strand.
ATGGGACAATATTCCTATTCATAAACTTGAGCAACTTGTCTCCTCAGTCCCCAGGCATTTGCAGACTATTATAAGAAGAGGAGGGGATGCCACACAGTGGTAAACATGGCCTTGTCCCAACTTTTTTGAGATGTGTTGATGCCATGAAATGTAAAATCAACTTATTTTTCCCTTAAAATGATAAATTTTCTCAGTATAATCCTTTGATATGTCATCTATGTTGTATTCTGAATAAAATATTGAAATTTGAAACTTCCACATTGCATTCTGTTTTTATTCACAATTTGTAGTGTCCCAGCTTTTTTGGAATCGGGTTTGTACATCATGTACAGCATGCTGCATATGAAATATAAGAGTAGGACTGCTATTGCATGATGTCATGCCTTTTGGTAAAATGATATTAAATTCCTTTCCTGTGTAATACAAAAATTCTAGTCATCCTTATTGTAGGCTTTACTTTTTAAATCTCAAAACATGTTCCATTTTAATTAAATGGCAAAAGTCATGATCATCAAACACAGAAAGGCTCATACAATGGTGGACTTTAGAGTCAGAAAAATCTGAGAACCACTGACTTACAGCAAAATGTCAGTTTTCAGATGAATCCTGTTATGTATGTGTGCCATCTAGTGCCCATTTTAGGCTTGACAGTCAACAATAAGTTATTTTCCACAAGATGCCAACAACTTTTTTTTTTTTTACTGCTTGGCATACAAAGAAAACCCACCTCGACCACCCTGATCCCAAGTCCATGTCAGAAATGATTTTTTTTACAATCGGAGTAAGCACATGTTTTTGGAGGGCAAGGATTTGGTGAGAAGGCATGTACAGTCGTGGCCAAAAGTTTTGAGAATTACAGTCGTGGCCAAAAGTTTTGAGAATTACATAAATATTGGAAATTGGAAAAGTTGCTGCTTAATTTTTTATAATAGCAATTTGCATATACTCCAGAATGTTATGAAGAGTGATCAGATGAATTGCATAGTCCTTCTTTGCCATGAAAATTAACTTAATCCCAAAAAAAACCTTTCCACTGCATTTCATTGCTGTCATTAAAGGACCTGCTGAGATCATTTCAGTAATCGTCTTGTTAACTCAGGTGAGAATGTTGACGAGCACAAGGCTGGAGATCATTATGTCAGGCTGATTGGGTTAGAATGGCAGACTTGACATGTTAAAAGGAGGGTGATGCTTGAAATCATTGTTCTTCCATTGTTAACCATGGTGGCCTGCAAAGAAACGCTTGCAGCCATCATTGCGTTGCATAAAAATGGCTTCACAGGCAAGGATATTGTGGCTACTAAGATTGCACCTAAATCAACAATTTATAGGATCATAAAGAACTTCAAGGAAAGAGGTTAAATTCTTGTAAAGAAGGCTTCAGGGCGTCTAAGAAAGTCCAACAAGCGCCAGGATGTTCTCCTAAAGAGGATTCAGCTGCGGGATCGGAGTGCCACCAGTGCAGAGCTTGCTCAGGAATGGCAGCAGGCAGGTGTGAGCGCATCTGCACGCACAGTGAGGCCAAGACTTCTGGAAGATGGCCTGGTGTCAAGAAGGGCAGCAAAGAAGCCACTTCTCCTCAAAAAAAAACAGTAGGGACCGATTGATCTTCTGCAGAAAGTATAGTGAATGGACTGCTGAGGACTGGGGCAAAGTCATATTCTCTGATGAAGCCCCTTTCCGATTGTTTAGGGCATCTGGAAAAAGGCTTGTCCGGAGAAGAAAAGGTGAGCGCTACCATCAGTCCTGTGTCATGCCAACAGTAAAGCATCCTGACACCATTCATGTGTGGGGTTGCTTCTCATCCAAGGGAGTGGGCTCACTCACAATTCTGCCCAAAAACACAGCCATGAATAAAGAATGGTACCAAAACACCCTCCAACAGCAACTTCTTCCAACAATCCAACAACAGTTTGGTGAGGAACAATGCATTTTCCAGCACGATGGAGCACCGTGCCATAAGGCAAAAGTGATAAATAAGTGGCTCGGGGACCAGAATGTTGAAATTTTGGGTCCATGGCCTTAAAACTCCCCAGATCTTAATCCTATTGAGAATTTGTGGTCAATCCTCAAGAGGCGGGTGGACAAACAAAAACCCACTAATTCTGACAAACTCCAAGGAGTGATTATGAAAGAATGGGTTGCTATCAGTCAGGATTTGGCCCAGAAGTTGATTGAGAGCATGCCCAGTCGAATTGCAGAGGTCCTGAAAAGAAGGGCCAACACTGCAAATACTGACTCTTTGCATAAATGTCATGTAATTGTCGATAAAAGCCTTTGAAACGTATGAAGTGCTTGTAATTATATTTCAGTACATCACAGAAACAACTGAAACACAGATCTAAAAGCAGTTTAGCAGCAAACTTTTTGAAAACTAATATTTATGTAATTCTCAAAACATTTGGCCACGACTGTAGTTGAAACAACAAGGGTTTTCTGTACTAGCTGCCACCTCTGAAGAACAATTATAGATGAACTCAAGTGACGCCAAAATGGAGAGAGTTGTATCATAGTTCACTGTTATTCCAGTTTATTTCATATTTTTTCCATTACACAGACTCAGGTTACAATCTTGTTTAGTTAAGAAAACAAAATCATCCATGTAATGTACAGCAAAAACCTTTATTAAATGATTTCAAGAAAAACAAAAATCAGATGTGCAGCAAAACCCATGAATCAAAGTCAAGCTTATAATACAACAAAACTGATCAATACAGACAATAAAGCTCAAAAGTTCTTAATACATCAGCAGCAAGTCAATGAAAGAGCTATATTAAAACCTTTCTTGTAAATCAAATATAATGAAGGATAAACTGGGACAAAACAGGACTGGGGCTTAACAGGAGGCCACTGTGATCCATTTCATCAAGGGGAACAGGAAGTAGCAAAGTTCCAAGATGGCAGCTGCTGTTTCAACTCGTCATTTCCTTAAATGGCATCTATATCAAGGTCATCATCCTCTTCTGCTTTCTCAGGCTGAACGGTCTCCATTTTCAGCTCTCGAGCAGAGGAGGAGTACACAACCTAAAGACCAAAAAACAAACGAGAATGATGAAGAATCACACTAATTCAAGCCCAGAGAAGACTACTGTAATTAGACTAATTACAGTCCCAGGGCTCCTGCTGACGGTTAAAATATAATGCTGCTTCTCTAATTAACTACAACATTAATCTGTGTAAGATTTACAGTTCGTCCATGCAATATTAAAAATAAAAACGGTTGTATTATATATAGCTTTTTTAACTTTAAATGTGTAAAAAAAAATGAGGTAATATTTTTTTTTTTTAAATATTACCTCAACATTTTCATCTTCCTCCTCCTCTGCATCACTCCCCTCGCTCTCCTCCTCTGCCTCTTTCAGCCATTTGACAAAGGGAGCTGCCTTGGCATGGATCTCCTTGGCCAGTTCCTTGGAAACATACTTCTTGGATACCTTGAAACAAAGGAAAAATATATTTTTTATGATTTGTAGTTCATAGTTCATGACCCCGATGATATAAAATGCTCTATTAACCAAATGATAAGTAGGTTGTACCTTCTCTGCCCACATGAGAATGACATCCTCCTCCAGCAGGTCAGCATCATAGAAGTCTTTGAGAATGACAGGGACTCGTGGCAGCAGCTGACTTTGATGAAGCTTCACCAGACACTCGAAGCCTCCCAGCAGATACTTCTGAGCTTTCTTATCGTTGTGGCAGAACTACAGGAAAAGGAGGATTTGGCACTTTGAATAATGAATAAAAAGCACTTTATTTGTTATCTTTCACAGAACCTGTAGATCATTTAAATGGATTCGACTTCATTTATCTAAGCAATGGATGAAAAGTGGTAGATATCAAAGCTGCTCATTTAGAATTGCTATTTATAGCCGAGACTATATTTAGCGAGTCTTTACACTAGCATCATAGCTTGCCAGCAAATCTCTGTGTCCTGCTATAAATACTCATCTATCACTAGGCCCAGATGGAAACTTTGTATTTTGAATCCCGATTTTGGGGCAAAATCTGTGAAATTCTGGGTGTAAAATGTTTTAAATAGAGCTGAGAGTACTAATCAGCAGAATGTGTCAAATAGCCCTGTACATGCAGATCCTGTGTGGGCTGGTCCATCATATTTCAAATTATTATTATTTTTAACATACCCGCAGGAAGTGACGTTTGTATTTCTTGATCTGGTCTCTGATGTTCTCATCAAAAAGCAGCTCGCTCAAGATAAGTGGCCCCATGGCTCTCACATCCAGCCTTTCTGCTTCAGCCAGGATCTCCTTATCAGCGCAGTCTATTGCTCCAGTGTCTTTCTTTTGCTGATCAGAGAAAAAAAATCAGAGATGCTTTTCGGTTGTTTGAATTCTAGTGGCACTGATAGACCCTTTGGTTATTTATAACTACATGTTAATTTAAACCTACTACACAGGTACAAAAGGTAAACTACCATTCAAAATATGGAGGTCAGCAATTTGTAAATAATTTTATTTATTTGAAAGAAAGCAACACTTTTTGATGTAATAAACTGATCAAAGATGACAAAGACCATTTAACAAAAGATTTGTACATAAAATGTCCTTTTGAAGCTTTCGATTCATCAAAATGTGTAAAAAAAAAAAATGCACCAGATTCTCAGCGGTTTTCAACATGGATAAATATTTCTTAAGCAGCAAATCATCATACAAGATTGATTTTCTACATGATCATGTGATACTGAAGACTGGGTTAATAACTGCTGAAAATATTTGATCAAATGCATGCAGCCTTGAGTGCAGAAACTACTTTTGACCAACCCCAAACTTTTGAACGGTAGTGTACTCCACCAGATACGAAGATGTTTTTATAAACTGATTTCAGATTGGAAACACAACAGTGACATTATTTACTTTGACAAAGTTGTAGAAGATGTTGACCCTCTCTTCCAGGGTTTTCTCCAGGTCTTCGCTGAGGGTCAAGTTCTTAGCATGGTTACTGATCTCCTCCATACGACGACGCTGGGCCTCCTCTGTGGTTTCCTCTGCCCAGTCATCATCGTCTTCCTCACCATCCTACACATCAACATACTCGTTACAAATTGTATCAATAATACATGTATAGTTATTCATAGGTATTTCTTACCACAGCATCTGGTGCATCGATGTCATTATGGTTCCCAGCCTCACCACTTCCCGAGCCATTCTCCTTATCCTTCTTTTTGTTTTTCTTCTCTTTCTCCTTCTTCTCTTTCATACAAGTACTATCAGGCTCTGCATTTCAAACAGGTCTACAATTAATGGGGGTTATAAAGCTTGTATGCAATTCTAACATTAGAAATGTAAAAATCAAGTAGTACTATATCTATTTCCAACAAACAGGAGGCATAAATCTAATGCCAAATATAGTGAATAATAGTAGTTCATGCATTTTAACAACCCACAGCAGAACACAACTCACCAGGTGGGTTTTTGAGGATGAATGTGCACAGTTTGTGCCGAGTGTCCAGCATTCCCCGATTACCACAAGCCTTGCAAGCGCTTCCGATGGTCTGCTTCTTTGGGTTAACATGCTGAAAGACAAAGACACTAACTGAACAACAGATACTACGAGGAACATTTCTGAAAATGAAACAACAGTTGAATAGCCAAAGATTACAACAACAAAAAAACACAACAACAACAACAGGTATTTAAAGACTTTGCACTGAATTTTAAGGCTGTGAACATTAGAACCAGTGTTGGTATTGTAAGATTAATCCTAAAAATCAGTGTAATGGCAAAAGTTTTTTTTAGGGTACATCTTGTCATAATTAAAGTTGTTGCTTTGACACTAACCAAAGATTATGTTCAATTACTAAAACTAAAATAATAATAAAGCTAAAGAAAACCATAATTATTAAAACTAATATTAAAATAGGGACTATAGAAGACCAATGCTTTCACAACCTTGGCTATTTTGTCATCACGTATGTAGGCGTTATGGAGGACGAAGGACAAAATCGATTGTACCAAACATCCCAACTGACCTTGTACTTGAATCAAAAAAAAAAAAAAAAAAAAAAAAACAGCAAACAGAATCTTTAATTTTTAACCATGAGTTTATACAGCAAGCACAGCTGATTGTCTGTTTACCAGGTCAGTTTCAGGGTTGTCACACTCGGAGCACAGCACAAACTTGCGGATGAATCCGTCCAGCATGTCCTGCAGTTTGTTGGCTTCATGGGATCCGTTTACGATGTAGCGGTCATTCTTTGCATCAAACTGAGTCTGCGCCCCCAACTCACAGCCAAAAAACTTAGTCGGATCTGAGGAAACAGCAAAGGGAAGAACACATACATTACTGTACCGTAATAAAACACTACTGAAAGAATAACAGTTGTGATATAACCAATTATAAACCCAAACTTACAGGTTGGAGGCCTATTCAGTGCCTTTGCAACATCAACCATGTTGACAATGACCGTCTTGATTCCATTCCCTTTGCCTTCCACCTGTAATTGACAGTGGGAAAACTTTTTTTTTTTTTAATCTTCTCCAACTCCAAATCAGATAGTTTTCTTACTGCTTACACACCAGTAATAGAACACTTATGTGCAGAAATAACTAATGTATTTTTTAGTTTGTTTACATGTAGCATTTAGACCAAAAACAGTGTCTCTAGTACCTTGGCAATCAAACGGGGCATCTTGTAGCGGTAGAACTGGTCCGACACATTGCGGTTGACATTGACAGACATTTTGAGTGATCTGAGCTATCACTATCAGCAAGATAAAAAGATCCTGAATGGAATTTTTTGGGTATCTTCTGTCTGGAGAAGAGGGGATGACATAAACAACTGCAAGTGTGCTCGGTCTCTGACATGAAAAAGGTCTTGCCACAGAGGCTGCAAACTCCTCGCTCGTGGACTAGGTTTCCCCCGCTCGCGTTCCAACAGCTGCGCAACAGCTCTGAAAAGCAAAGTGAAATACACGGTCTTACACAGTTCCTCGTAATCTGATCATCTATTGGCGTTCCACTTGGTGACATTTGGATTTTCTAAATGTTTTTGTTGGTAGAAGACATATACAACAGCATTACATCAAGACTGTAACCTTACATCCTGGAGGACCAAACCAATGATGCGTGTCCATTTTTAGGTCTAAGGTGGTTATGGCACTGGTTTGTATCCACATTATATGTAAGATTTTAAAAAAAAATGCAACATCTACTATTAAACGCAAACAAACGCTTGGTAGTGAATTAAAAAATAAAACCAATCATGTAGCCAAGGCCTTGACCAAGAGCCTAGTTACCCACGTCATCGACTGCGTCAGCAAGTGACTCAAGCCAACCGAACACGTGGTGAGGAATAGATTTAAGAGCCGTGAGTTACGTGGCAGACGATCTTTCCAAAACCAAACATATAAGGTCACAATCATGTAGTATTAAGCGCGTGTTTGTTGGCTGGTCGAATTGAAAGTATATCAAAGCAGTTGTTTACTTAAAGGGGATTGTAAACGGTCAGAAACAACGTCACCACATTTAAAGGTGCTTTAATATCGGTTTAGAAATTATATGTACGTAAGCTACAGCGCAATATCGAGTCACCCGTGTTGCACCCAAGGTCGATAAACACATGGTTAACTCACCCGTTTGAGCTCAACCCACTCCGCTAGTTTTACATCGAATACCAACGACAGCGCGTAAATTACACTAAATGATTAAAACACAGCCCACGTAGACGTACACTCGCTTTAACAAACCTCAGATTGGTGAAGCTGTGATCGTCGCGCTGGTGCAGAGTGCGTCACGGTCAGCGCGCGGTGGATTGCGCAAAAGCGCCGCGACGCCATTTTGTTACCCTCAGTCAAGCTAGTTGACACCCATTAGCTAGTAACAAAAGCCTCCGAAAGCACTCGTTTCCGAGACTTGGGTACTCAAGACTTATATACAGATGTGTAACAGACACTGACAAACCAGTTTATGCAAATGACCGATCGGATACTCACCGTTTACGTGAAATAAAGACATAAACACAACGCTAATCGTCCACTGACGCAGTGAAGGGTTGACAGCGGAGAGCCTGGAGATGTTGGGTCGTGATCCAGAGATGTAACACGACACAACGGTAAAGAAAGATTAGACCTGGGAGTGCTGAGCAATGCAGCCGATCAGTCGAGGAATATCAGATCTCCGGAGAAGAGCTGGAGTAGAAAAACAGACGCAGATTTGTCAAATGTAACTTGGCAACAACTCTCCAGTTCGCCGTCATAAGAAAACAGACGGTTTTCCAAACGATTGCTTTGGCATCTGCTAGACCCAAACACTATAGATATAATCTAAGACGTGTTAATTTGCTATCAGAAAGTGTTTTTATATTACTTCAGGTCACCTCTTACCTTTCCAGAGCCTTCTTTGCTCCACGCAAAGGCAGAATGAGTAATGAGCGCTGATGGTGGGCGTGTATCTCAAGTGGAAGCCACGTAGCCCCGCCCACCGCGGTCATTCATTGGCTAAAATTATTAATGTATTAAATTTCTTAACGTTGACTCGCTCCTTTCAATGTCAATCATCACGGAGTACCACATAATCACTATTCATTTCAGTTTACGTTCTACTAAAGCAACTCATACTGTACAATAGAGAGTTATATGTTACGTAAGTTAGCCTACTTTTGGCATCTAACATCTAACTAAAAGAGAATTCTGAGTAAAAGTAATACAGGAAGTTAAAGTTAAACAAAAATAATAAGAAAATAACATTTAGGTTACTGTGTTTGACACAAATAGTCATCACAAAATCTTTTTTGTTTATTACTGTTGAGGTAGAGTGTAAATTAATGTTGTCACCACATGAAAATTAAATTCACAAAAAGATGAGAAAGCACCTTAAAGTATGACTGGTGTCATATGTCTGTAATGCTAACATTAAGGTTCTACTTGTTAACTATTTAATGCATTAACTAACAATAAGCAATACTTTTGTATTGAGATTGCATAATCACACAATAGCAATAAAATATGTTTATTTATTCTTCCTAATTCCTTTTTATTTCATGTGTTAAATGTTTATTTTTTAAATAGCTTACCGTTTAAATACACTCAGAACACCCCCCCCCCCAACCCCGCCCCAAAGAGAAACCAAATTAAACTGTTAAACTAAACTTAAGCAATAATGCATTCTAAAATATGGAAATACTGAAACCCACAAACAACAGACAAATGTAATGCAATACAACTTATATGCACAGATGTCCAGAAAAAGAAAAATATATATAAGTTACAAAATAAAGTTCACACACAATCTAACCGATTCACTCTCTTAACAAGAAATTATTAGCATACATTTCTTATTACAGCCTCTACAATAGGAGCATACAAATACAGAGTTAAAATACATTTAAGACACCACCAACAACAATTACAACTAGACATTACCAGACCAGAGACACCAGACATGTTAGACATGACTATGTCAAGGAATTATATAATATACACAATCTTAATCTTAACCTTATATTAGTCAGGTGGCAGTGCATTTGAACTCTCAGTTAACAAAAATAATTTCAGGTTTAAGAATTGTTTCAGAATTCCATCAACCAGGGACAGGTCAACGCATGGGCCTATACCGGGAACATGCCCAGGGCACTAGGCCAGATCCAGATAAAAACAGAAATACCGCTCCTCCCGGAATGCATCTTATCAATGCAATGGCCAGTCAGAGGTGTTATGATGAGTCATCGCTGAAAAGGGTTAAGGCTAGAAGGGATACGGCTAAAACTATTCTGGGCATTGTTTTGTTCACTAACTATGCTCACAGACTGAATTCGGATATCCGGTTGAATTCTCTCATCAGAAAAAACTAAGTGCAGATGTGCATATGATGTAATATATTTTACAGTGTAAACTGCTTCAGTGGTTATAATGGGAGTTTTTGAGAGTGCTTGAACTCTGGCTGAAGCCATGCTCTTTGATAATATACATTTTTATTGCTCTCTTTCTGTACAATTAAAGTGTTATAATTAGTAACGTATAATGTTTTTATTAAATTCATGTTAAATACAAAGTCAGTCATATTAAAAAATCAGCAACCCATATCAAGTAAATATATGGGGTTTATGCGTAGTTATATTACACTAACATTAGACTTTGTCCATCGCCCATTAGAAGGTAAGGTGCAAAATGCATTTACTTATATTTGAGAACGTGCATGTTCACAGTTCATGGCTTTGGTTAATGGTCACATGACATACAGCTAAACAAATAAAACATTACATTTTTAGTAAGGGTTTATTTAACTGATGTTCATTTAAAATTATTTATTTGTTTTTATTTTACATTATAATTGTAAGAATTAGATGTTTTGTTTCCAGTCAAGACTTGGAGAAACTTGTTCATGCCTCTATCACTAGCAGCATGGACTATTGTAAAGGTCTCCTCCTGTGTGGATTTAATGCACTCTATGTTGTTTATTACAATGAACGGAATATATTTTCTTGCAATTTATATTTTTATATCAATATCATACAAGAATATCCTATTGGAATCAATGTGATGAATGAGTTAGGTCAAAAGTAATCTAAAAGTAATCAAAAAGTACTACTAAAAAAAAGTCTGATTATCTAAAATGTGCAAAGTAATGGATTATGCTACTAACTACAGTTTTTGTCGTAATTTGGATTCACCTGACTATATGTCTCTTTAGAACACTCTCTGGTTCTCAGCCTTTTTAACCCCAGAGTTTAATGTTGCACATCTTTAGTAATGTATTATTATTTTAGCATTTTAATCACTATTTTGATAATATTACAAAATCTTAATCATTTTAAGATTTAACCACCCTGGAAGTTTGCTGAGCCCCCAGTGGACCCCAGCACCCTGTTTAAAAGAGGTTTGATACTCTACATGGGTGAGTAAATGACAGAATGTGAATTTTTTGGGTGAACTATGCATGGAAATGTGGACATTTCATGCTGTATTAAGCCACATTGTCAATCCTGCATTTTATGCAATACAATAGCCATGAATTAAATATGAAAAGAAAGCTGATCTGTTTTACGTTACACAATACTAACACATCCTATCAGTAAGATGAAGCAACTGGATATTGCACCAAGACAATGATCCAAACCACACGAGTAAGCTCCCCAACTCTGCTCCAATAATAATAATAATAATAATAAAATAATAATAAATAAAATACAATTAAATTAAAGTTTTGGCATGGCCTTGTCAAAGTCCTGACTCTGAACCTTTGACTTGTAGGTACATGCTCAAACCTTTCCGTGTGGCTGAACTAGTCCTGCATAGAAAAGTGTGGCAAAATTCCACTACCACACGGCTGTGAAAGACATTATTATTTGAAGCATTTGATTGCAGAAATTGCTGCTATAGGTGGCAATAAGTTTTCTCATCATGGATGATAGGTTTAGATAACTTCTATTCTTTTAATTGTTTTATTGCATCAATAAAATAAAAACTATGTATTTACTCATGTTGCCTTTATTTTATGGTGTATTTTGCTTGAAAATCTAAAACTCTGTAGTATGACGTACAAAAAAAAAGGATACAGCAAATACATTTTCAAAGCACTGTGCATGTAAAATGTATAATTTGAGACACTGCTTAAACTTGCTGTAACTGTTTCCGATACTTCAAATGGACCACAGACATATCCTGTGCATATTACTGTAGCTTCATGGTTGAATTTGAACATTTACAATAGTGCACCTGTACAGCAGGTGACTTTTTCAGAGATCTAAATCAAACAGATTGCAGAATCTAAAAGCTCTTTACAGTATCTTTACACTTACAAAAATGCTTAACTTTAAAAACGTAAAGTTTTGGAGGAAGAAAAAAACAGTCAGGAATAAAGATGAGCAGTATCGTCTAGTGAAAGGCATGCCAACGGATGACACAGAGACCACGGATGGTAAGACAATACTTTACAGTAAGGTCTCATTTGTAAATGTTAATGTTAGTTAATGCATCACCTAACATGAACTATCAATGAACAATACATTTGTACAATATTTATAAATCTTTGATAACATTAACATCAAAAGAAACCTTAGAGTAAAGAGTTTCCATTATGTTTCAATAAGTGAGTAAAATAACAAATTTTTTTGCACTTCAAATTTAAATCTTATAATCAAAAAAAAAAAAAAAAGTTTCACATTTGAGTTGAAAATTAAGAAAACAAAATTCATGCACATGCTTTCAGCAGCAGAACAGGAAAGCACAGTCGACTCTGCGATGCCATCCTGTTCATGTGTTGAAGTGAGTGGGGAGACAGGGCTTCATATTGTCAGAACAATTCTGAATGATGAATTAAACCCAGCAGCAATGCCGAAAAACTTTTCTCAAGAATTGCGCCATAAGTACCTTGAAGAAATAGATCAGTTTGTGGAAAATCACTTTCCCAAGCTGCCAGCAGAGGGACCACAAACATCTCAATTAGAGCAAATAAAAGACTTTCAAAAGAGAACACAGAGCATGATATATGATGAGGTGCTTAGATTAACCCCTGCACTGAAAGATGCTGGGCTGCTAGATCATCTGAAGGACTGCTACAGCCGTCACATCTTCACCAACCTGGACCTGCTGCTAAACAGAGATCTGTCTGTAAAAGAGATCTTCTGCCTTCTACTGTGGGGAAAATGTTTGTACTTCAGGTATGCACTGCAACTTTGTTGTAAATGTAATTTTGTATACATACAACACACAATTTATATTTGAAATTAACATTACTGGTAAAAAGTTTGGGATCATGTCTTTTTTTAACTATGACAACTATAATAAATATTTCTTTAACAAATCATATTTGAAGAATTACTGAAGGATCACGTGACATTGAAGACTGGACTAAGTTTTACAATATAGGCATAACTGTTTTATTTTTGGTCAAACAAGTGCAGCCTTGGTGAGCATGGAGACTTTTTTCATAAACATTAAAAATCTTACAAGCCTCTTGAACAATAGTGTGGCTATACAGTATATGTGCTGTGTTCATTCTGTTTCAGTCCAGACCCAAAACTGACATTGTACGATCCTCTGCTGTTGACGGGAGTGTTTGCGAAAGCAAACCAAAAACTACTGCAAGTACTTAAGGTAAAAATTCACAGTATCCACTTTATTTTTAATGTAAGAGCAGGCTGTACACTCTTAAAAATAAAGGTGCTTAAAAGGTTCCTCACAGCGATGCTTTAGAAGAACCATTTTTGGTTCCATAAAGAACCATTCAGTCAAAGGCTCTTTAAAAAACATCTTTTTCTTACCTATTTATAATTTGAAGAACCTCCTTTTGCCGCAAATAACCTTTTGTGAAATAAAGGTTGTTTATGGAACCATTTAGACAAAAAAGTTATTCTGGCATCGTGAAGCCCCTTCACGATGACATTCGCTTTCAGTTATTTTAGCTGAACTAAAGTAGCCGGCTATGCTGCTTTATATCGCAAACTGTTATTTCATATAATGTTATTAACTCTTTCCCAGCCAAACACTGAATTTTCCATTATTCATGAGACACTTACCTAAAGGATTATTAGGAACACCATACTAATACTGTGTTTGACCCCCTTTCGCCTTCAGAACTGCCTTAATTCTATGTGGCATTGATTCAACAAGGTGCTGAAAGCATTCTTTAGAAATGTTGGCCCATATTGATAGGATAGCATCTTGTAGTTGATGGAGATTTGTGGGATGCACATCCAGGGCACAAAGCTCCCGTTCCACCACATCCCAAAGATGCTCTATTGGGGTGAGATCTGGTGACTGTGGGGGCCATTTCAGTACAGTGAACTCATTGTTATGTTCAAGAAAACAATTTGAAATGATTCGTGCTTTTTGATATGGTGCATTATCCTGCTGGAAGTAGCCATCAGAGGATGGGTACATGGTGGTCATAAAGGGATGGACATGGTCAGAAACAATGCTCAGGTAGGCCGTGGCATTTAAACGATGCCCAATTGGCACTAAGGGGCCTAAAGTGCGCCAAGAAAACATCCCCCACACCATTACACCACCACTACCAGCCTGCACAGTGGTAACAAGGCATGATGGATCCATGTTCTCATTCTGTTTACGCCAAATTCTGACTCTACCATCTGATTGTCTCAACAGAAATCTAGACTCATCAGACAAGGCAACATTTTTAAACATATTCATCCAGTATACTGGATGTTTTTCCCTTTTCACCCCATTCTTTGTAAACCCTAGAAATGGTTGTGCATGAAAATCCCAGTAACTGAGCAGATTGTGAAATACTCAGACCGGCCCGTCTGGCACCAACAACCATGCCACACTCAAAATTGCTTAAATCACCTTTCTTTCCCCTTCTGACATTCATTTTGGAGTTCAGGAGATTGTCTTGACCAGGTCCACACCCCTAAATGCATTGAAGCAACTGCCATGTGATTGTTTGATTAGATAATTGCATTAATGAGAAATTGAACAGGTTTTCCTAATAATCCTTTAGGTGAGTGTGTGTGTTTGTGTGTATATATATATATATATATATATATATATATATATATATATATATATATATATATATATATATATATATATATATATAAAATATGTAACTTATCTACATTAAAGTGTTCTGCGGGCCATGACATTTTTGTGGAAATCATCAAAAATACTTTGTTCAAAAACACTGGTGGGGAAAGAGTTAAGTATCATCAAGAAGGCCTATAATAGTAACCATGAACATTACCCTGTAATGAAAATATTTTTACCATTTACTGTTGCTTCTCTAGATATTGCAGTCAATGAAGTGTAATCTTTCTTTTTTAAAATCTTTTTTTAATCTCATTACACTGATTCATACTGCAGTAATGTACTAAAGGACCCAAAACAAGGTGTAAAACATGTATCTCTGCCCCATTTTATCTGTCACAGAACGATATCTCCACGTATCTACAGAACATCCTGTACTATGATAAGGAACATGGACATAATGAGGACTCAATGGATGAAGAAACTTTCATCAGAGTTCACTTAGATGTCATTCAGGTAGCTCTAAGAGAGAGAGAGAGAGAGAGAGAGAGAGAGACAGAGAGATTGTGTGTGTGTGTGTGTGTGTGTGTGAGAGAGAGAGAGAGAGAGAGAGAGAGGGAGAGAAAGTCCAGGCTTATTTTTATATACTCTTTTAAAAAGGTATCACAGGGGATATAATAAATTCCTAATCTGTTTCATGTTTTGTTTTCACAGGTCCTAAATAATGCTATTTTAGATGCTCAAGAGGTTGGTCTGACTTTGATGCATGCCATACAAATACTCTGTAGTGAGGAGCTGCATGGTTTTGTTCAGAAGTAGGTTTCTCCTCATATTATCTAATATTACACCTTTACCTAAAGTTTAAACAATTCTCATTTAATGAGTTTCCAGTTTTGATCTTTTTAGTTTATTGTTGGAGCGGTGAAGTTTGTAATCCTGTTCCTAATATAAATATATTTTCTTAGGTATGCGGATGCTGAGAATGAATGTCTAAATAAACTAAAGTTTACAGAGAAAAACTCTCTGCTTCTGTTTCGGATAATGAACACCTGTATGCAACTCAGGTATTTACTAACTAAGTGATCGATTAATATATGTCTCAGAAACTGTAACAGTGTATAGTTAAATCTGCACTAAATGAAGAATAGTTTGATTTAATCATATAGTGCCAGTATAATTGTGGGGACATTAAATGAGACCTATTATGACACATTTTAAAATATGCATGTATGGCAGCCCGCATGCGATTATGCGTGCTCTGGTGCATGCTCGACCAGGTGAATTGAATTGGGGAAATTAGAAGCTCGCGTCCAGTTCAATCAGTGGTTTCAAAATATGCGCACCAGTCAGTTGTCTGGGGTGCGACGGACAGGGAGGATGGCAGAGGCACAAATGCATTCACTGAGGAACTGGGACTTTTGATCATGAAGGGCTATCGTTTTTTCACCTGTTACTCCCGATCATGTTACATTGGTACCTGTTCAACTGGTCAAAATAAATATTTTCTTAGTGAAATCTGAAGTCTGGTCCTTTTCAAGTGTGGGCACCTCTCAGCTAGAAGAACACTTGACATTTACACTATAGGCAGAAACCATGCAATGGATAGTATAAGTGCAATGGATGGTAAAGTGCATAGAAATTAATTCAGTGTGCAAATGGATTACTCAGTATTCTGGATGAAAGTGTGAAAAGTGAAAGTGACATGACATACAGCCAAGTATGGTGACCCATAGTAAGAATTTGTACTCTGCATTTAACCCATCCAAAGTGCACACACACAGCATTGAACATACACCCGGAGCAGTGGGCAGCCATTTATGCTGCAGCACCCGGGGAGCAGTTGGGGGTTCGGTGCCTTGCTCAAAGGCACCTCAGTCGTGGTATTGCCGGCCCAAGACTCGAACCCACAACCTTAGGCACTGGTGAGCCTTCTTGACCAGGCTGGAGGTGTTTGTAGTCCAGGACCGGTCTTCCGAGATGGTGGTTCCCAGGAACTTGAAGCTGGAGACATGTTCAACAACCATCCTGTTAATGTGGATGAGGTCATGCATGCTTCCTTTCTTTCTCCCTGAAGTCCACAATGAGCTCCTTTGTCTTGCTGGGGTTAAGGAGCAGGTTATTGTCAGTGCACCATGTGGCCAGGTGCTGTACCTCATCCCTGTAGGCAGTCTCATGGCAGTTTCATCGTTGTCTCTGATGAGGCCATTCACTGTGGTGTCATCTGCAAACTTAATGATGGAGTTTGATCCATGCAGAGGCTTGCAGTCGTGGGTGTAGAGGGACTAGAAGAATGGGCTCAGCACAAGGCCCTGTGGTACGCCGGTGTAGAGTGTGATGGTGGTGGAGCAGGTGTGACCTGACCGAACATGCTAAAGTCTGTTGGTCAGAAAGTCCATAATGCAGTTGCAGAGGGAGGTGTTAATGTCCAGGTCTCCAGGTTTTGTGGTCAGCTTGGAGGGAATGACAGTGTTAAATGCTGAGCTGAAGTCAACAAACAACATCCGTACATATGTGTTGTTATTGTCCAAGTCTGTGAGTGCAGAGTGCAGCACTGTGCATATTGCATCCTCTGTGATCCTATTTCTATGATAGGCAAATTGGTGTGGGTCCAGTGTGGGTGGGAGGCAGATCTTGAGGTGTACTAGGACCAGTTGCTCAAAGCACTTCATAATGATTGTGAGTGCTACGGGGAGGTAGTCATTTAAGCACATCGGGGAGGAGTGTTTCGGTACTGGCACAATGGATGTGGACTTAAAACATGTTGGCACAGTTGCTTGGGTGAGGGACAAGTTGAAAATGTCTGTAAAATAAAGAGTCTGCTCCAGTTGGCCACACTTTGATGGTCCTCACTGATGGCTTCACACGGTTGATGAGGGGGGAATACTTAGGGGTGAGAAACAAAGAAAGGTGATTAGACTGTCCGAGGTGGGGGAGTGGGGTCACGATGTAAGCTCCATCAATGTTTGTGTAAACATGATCCAAAGTTTTGTCTCCTCTGGTGTGGCAGTAAACATGCTGATGGAATTTGGGGAGCACCGTCTTTAATTTGGAGTGATTAAAATCACCCACGACAATAAAAGCAGCCTCCAGATGAGCAGTCTGTTGTTTACTAATGGCTGCGTAAAGTTTGTTCAAAGCAAGCTTGGCATTAGCATCCGGTGGTATATAGACTGCAGTTATAATTGTGTTAGTGAATTCCCGCTGCAAATGAAAAGGTCTACATCTAACCACGAGACATTCTAGGTTAGTTGAGCAGCTGAGCTGCTGCTCCCCACCTCCTTTCCTGATGGAGATAGGGCTGTGCCTTTGGAGCTTGCCTCAGATACTTTGCCAAAAACATGCTTGGTTTTGATTATCATGTCTATTGTGCTTAGATGAAATCATATGAGCGAAGCATCTGAAGCATGCCCACAAAAGAGGCTGTCACATGGCATGCGAGTACTGAACTTCTGTCATGACAATTCTTGGAGGGATTGACATGGTAATGTACAGTACATGATCATATTAATGTGTTTGGTGTTGGTCAAATATATCTGCTACGCTGCTGTGGCAGAGCAAGTTACAAAACTTGCTACTGGCAAACATCCACAACATGCTGCTGTGAGCATGTAAGAAATACTGCTCCTGCACATATAACATATATGAAATTAGTGCTTTAGAACTTGAGTCCAGAATCAAGACATTTTTGGCAAATGGCAATAGAGCTCCACTGTGCCAGGCCAGGTGCTCTTGAGACTAACACCATTAACACCAAAGCAGATCAATACCCCAGGAGTTTAACTGACTTGACGCTATACTCTTATTAAAATACGTTCATGTAATTTTTTTGAGTGGTGTTTTAATTAACAAATAACTTACACAAAGTTTAAATGTAAAAAAACTAAAAATCAGTAAAGGCTGTGGAACCACATGAATAAAGTCTTGAGGCATGGAATACACCTTTATTTCCATTTAAAAAAATAATTACATAAAACTTTAAATACATTTTACATTACATTTACTCATTTAATTATTTACATTTACTCATTTAATCATTTAGCAGACACTTTTATCGAAATCGACTTAGGGTGTACTCACACTAGCCAGTTTGAACCGTGCCCGAGTGCGTTTTACCAGCAAAGCGCGGTTCGTTTGACTAGTGTGAGTGCTCCGAACCGTGCCCGGTGCGGCTCAATTAGCTGGCCCTGGCCCGCTTGGAAGAGGTGGGCCAGAGCACGGTTCAGTTGGACTCGGGCGCGGTTCGCATGCAGTGTGAGCGCTAACCGTGCTGGAGCACGGAACAGGACGCGTGGCGTCACGGTTTTGCGACGCTCCAAAAGTGCAGCTGCAAAGTCCTTGCTGCACTTCAGCTGGTACCTTGCAAACCTCCTCATA
The DNA here is from genome assembly GCF_963082965.1 of Carassius carassius. Classification (NCBI taxonomy): domain Eukaryota; kingdom Metazoa; phylum Chordata; class Actinopteri; order Cypriniformes; family Cyprinidae; genus Carassius; species Carassius carassius. The sequence continues at coordinate 22,062,910 of NC_081768.1, forward strand.
CGAGCAGCACGATTACGTGAAAATTTTCGCGCCACTAAGGCGACACATCTGTTTAACAACAGGCTGTGAGAGGGCTGTGGACCAAACGACACAAAATTATCCACAAAGAAAACAGAGCGATTGACTCCATTGTGTTCAGAGAGCGCCGCTCTTCCTGTTTATCCCGAAACCATCACGCACCATAATGACGTAAGCGTGCTCCGGCACGAATGCTGAAACCCTCCTATGTGAGTGCAGGCCAGAGGGGGAGTGGGGAGTACAATCGTACTCAGGCCCGGTTCATGGCAACCGTGCCTAGTGTGAGTACACCCTTACAAATGAGAACAATAGAAGCATCAGGTCAATAAGAGAACAACAACAGTATACAAGTGCCATGAGTCTCAGTTAGTCTAGTATAGAATGCATAGCCAGTTTTTTTTTAATAAATGAAAAGACAAGAAAAGGAAAAGTCCTAATATTAGTTGGTTAAGTGCAGGCGAAAAAGATGAGTCTTTAGATGTCTTTAGCTGGGCACAGTCCAGGAAAAGGTCCGTGAGAGTGATTTTGAACTTCTTTGGGATGACACCACAAGGCGCCGTTCACTTGCAGAGCGCAAACTTCTGGAGGGCACATAAGATTTAACCAGTGAGTTTAGGTATGTTGGTGCCGTGCCAGTGGTCGTCTTGTAGGCAAGCATCAGTACCTTGATGGTGTGACTTTGAAACATCAGCCCTCCAAGACACACTGAAGGATCTGTCAGAGAGGTAGGACTTAACCCACAGGAGTGCGGTTCCAGAGATGCCCATCTTTCTGAGGGTGGACAGGAGAATCTGGTGATTAACAGTGTCAAAAGCAGCAGACAGGTCCAGTAAGATGAGTACCGAGGATTTTGAAGCTGCTCTTGCTAGTCACAGGGCTTCAGTAACCGAGAGCAGAGCAGTTTCAGTTGAGTGGCCACTTTTGAAGCCAGATTGGTTGCTGTCCAGGAGGTTGTTCTGTACAAGGAACATAGAAAGCTGGTTATACACAGCTCGCTCAAGTGTCTTTGCAATGAATGGAAGAAGGGATACCGGTCTGTAGTTTTCAAGAAGCGCTGGATTTAGAGATGGTTTCTTGAGCAGTGGCCTTAACCGAGCCTGTTTGAATGTTGAAGGAAATGTTCCAGAGTGAAGAGATGAGTTGATAATGGGAGTAAGCGAAGGTATGACTGAAGAAGAGATCGCTTGAAGGAGGTGAGTGGGGATCGGATCAAGTGGACAAGTAGTAGGATGATTGGACAGAAGTTTGGAGACGTCCATCTCTGCGAGTGGGGAGAATGAGGAGAAAGAGTGTGCGTCGGTCATTGTGAAGTTGTCCTCAGTCTGCGGTGTGGAGAATTGGTCACTAATAGTTCTTGTCTTATTTGTGAAGAAAACTGCAAAGTCATCCGCTGTAAGAGTCGAGGAGGTGGTGGCGGCGGATTAAGAAGAGAAGAGAAAGTCTTGAAGAGTGTCTGAGCGTCACAACAGCTGTTAATTTTGTTGTGGTAGTAGGATGTTTTAGCCGTGAAGACATTTGCAGAAAAGGAAGAGAGGAGAGACTGATACACACTGAGGTCGGTAGAGTTTCTTGATTTCTGCCATTTCCTCTCTGCAGCCCTGAGTTTAGAGCGATGTTCACGGAGAACCTCGGACAGCCAGGGGGCAGATGGGGCGGTGCATGCTGGTCTAGACAACAGTGGGCAAAAGTTGTCCAAGCAAAATGTTAAAGTGGAGCAAAGAGTGTCCGTAGCGCTGCTCGTGTCCAGAGCTGAAAACTGAGAGAATGCAGGAAGTGAGGATGAAACCACAGAAGATAGGCGAGATGGAGAGAGTGAGCGTAGGTCCCGTCGAAAGGTGACCTGCGTTGGAGTGTGAGGTGCTTCAGGAGTAAGTGCTAGGTTAGCAGTAATGAGGAAGTGGTCTGGGGTGTGCAGTGGAGCAACTGAAGAGTTGTCCACAGAGCAACAGCGCGTGTAGATGAGGTCCAGTTGGTTGCCTGATTTGTGAGTCGCTGTAGTAGACACTAGCCTGAGATCAAATGAGGCGAGCAGAGTTTTGAAGTCAGCAGCCTGGGGTTTATCTAGGTGGATGTTGAAGTCACCAAGCAGTACCAGAGGAGTACCATCTTCAGGAAAGTTTGATAGCAGCACATCCAACTCCTCCAAGAAGTTTCCCAATTGACCTGGGGGACGATAAATGACCACAAAGTGGATTTTAACAGGATGGGTTACAGTAATGGCATGAGATTCAAATGAACCAGTACCTGTAGGTGATGGCTGAAGATAAAATTTCCATTCTTTTGATATAAGGAGACCTGTACCTTCAACCCTCCCAGTGGTACGAGGAGTGTGGGAACAAGTGAAATTAGTGGAGAGGGCTGCAGGGGTGGCAGTATCTTTAGGTTTGATCCATGTCTCAGTCAGTGCCATGAGGTTGAGACCGGAATGAGTAGCAATAGAAGAAATGAAGTCTGCTTTGTTAACTGCAGACTGGAAGTTCCAGAGACCAACTGGAATAGAGAGCGTAGTAGTAGAGGTCAGAGGTACAGGCCGTAGGTTTGACAGACAGGCCTTCCTGCGATGTACGCAGTGTGCTCTTCGAGTCTTAGTAGTGATAGTAGAGATCTGAAAGCACAGAGTGACTACAAGTGTAAGAAATATTTGAGAACAAGTTATACAAAAAGTAAAGAAAGGGGGGGGGCAATACTCAAGTGCACTGTCAGTGTCCTTGCTCGGTGGAGTCATGCAGGTAGAGTCAGTCTTCACACGAGGGCTGCCTGGACCGCTGCAGCGGTGAAACCTACCTCTTTTGTATTTGCCTGATTACCTGTGACTGAAGTCAGCTGGCCATGCCTCACTATTTAGCAGATCGAAACTAGTAGTCCCACGATAGCCAAACGCAAAACCAAGCGCCACTTTCAGCACATATTTACCAGGGTAAGACACACACAATTTAAACCCAAAAACTTTCCAAGCAATTACAATCACACAGTAGTCTAATGAGAAAATGAGACTAAACACTCAGACGCTGCTGTCCTTCTCTGCAGCTCGACTGTTTCTTCTGACAAGTGCTTTCAAAACAGCTAATTAAGTACTTTCACTGGCTTTGGCCACGCCTCACTATTTGGCAGATCGAAACTGGCAGTCCTGCGATAGGCAAACTCAAAACCAAGCGCCACTTTCAGCACGTATTTACCAGGGTAAAAAAATAAGAAAAAGTTTCTTGTTTTCATGTCTTTCATTTTGTAGTTCGATTTATGTTGTTTGTATCATGTTTCCCTTGCCCTCTTGTCTTCTTGCTATCGGTTCCTCTTGTTCAATGTGTCATGTTTTGATTGGTTTTTTGTCTTGTCATGTGATTAACAGTTTAGCTCTTTTGATTGTCTTTGTCATGTGACCCTCATTGTTCACTATAAGTAGCCATGTCGTTGCCTTGTTCCTTTTCGTGTATTAATGTTGTAACCTGCTGTCGGTCAGTCTAGTCTGTTCATGCCACGTTAAAGGGTTAGTTCCCCGAAAAATTAAAATTATGTAATTAACAGAGGTGGGTAGTAACGAGTTACATTTATTTCGTTACATTTACTTGAGTAATTTTTTGGGGTAACTAATACTTTTCGGAGTATATTTAAAGATGGGTACTTTATACTCTTGAGTAAATTTTTGGGGAAAAATCTGTACTTTTACTTCGTTACTGTGGGCGACGCTCCTCTCGTTACTTTATCTTAATGCAATAAATGTTATAAATGCTTCAGTTTATTCCAAACGCGCGGTCTACTTTTCTCTGGGCAATGAGCGATGCCCATTCGCGAATGATTCATTCTTTTGAGTCAATTCTGTTCAAAGGCTTGATCAAACCAATTGGCAAACGAGTGAATTGGTTCATGATTCACTTTGAATGAGTCGTTCAGTTCCCTGCCGCACGTGCTGAGCGTCTGAAGCGGTTCACTCGGAGTTGTAACGTTTAAGAACATCAGCAGTGTTGAAAACGTGGCTGGAACTGCACTGAATTGAAAGCAAATCTGCAAAGGCTATTATTTGCTAGCGATGGAGATCCTTATTAGATGAACACCGCGTGTGCTGTCTACTGTTTAACAGGTAATAACTTGGGCTACATTCGATTACAGTACACGATAACACTGTGACATTAGTTTGTTGTACGTGTGTGGCTTATAACAGAGGGGAGTCAAGTTGAATGCAGCTTCCAAAAGACAAAAAATAGCCGATTAAGATTTTATTAATTTTAATACAATCACACTGGTGCGAGCAGTGTTGCCAGATTGGATGGACGATTTCCAGCCCAAAAGCTCACAAAAACCCGCCCACTCCAACAAAAAAACGCCCAAAACTTTAACTAACAAAATAATGTGATACAACATGTCAGTCCAAAGGTGTTAAGAGCCATTTTAACTCTAATTTTAACTCTCATTTTAACCAACTTATCTAACTTTAACGTTAGATAAATTTCCCATGGATCAAATGGTGGCAAATACATTAAAGACAATTACCGAATATGATTAAAATAGGTTATGCAAGCAGTCACCGTCAAAACATTTTATTGATTTACAATTGATTTACCGATACCCTCGAAAAAACATGCATCATTTTCAATGTCAACAGTCAGAATTTAAATGCATAAGTGTCCAGTATAAGTGATAGGAAAAAGCAACGTAATTAGGTATTTCACACTTGTTTATGCACACATATAACAGTCAAAACTGTGTTGTCATTCATTGATAAATACTGTATGAAAATTAACAACAACAATAATAATCGTCATCCGAATCCATGAGTTTATCACTGAGGTGGTATGTAAATTTATTTTCACAGCGGTCCACATGAGAAACAATACCGTCCTAATAGGGGCTTTATTCTTTTGTGAAGTTCATATTGTAGAACATTACATTTGCACAGTCAAAACTAAGAAGATATACCAATCTGTACTGTTTAAAAGATAAAAGACAAGATCGTTTAGATATAGATTAGATATAAATAGATTATGTTATAAATTAAGTAATTTAACTGTCCTCTATTTTAGGAGTTGCAGTAATATTAGAGTCTTGGTGTCATCTTTCCCTCAACAGGTGTAATTCACGTTTTGAGTATTAAAACACTCTTCCACTCTTTACCATGTAACAAATATTCAGGCATCATGATCACTCAAACAGTTCATACATTTAAAATTAGATCTGTTATTGCTCATGAATCATCACGTGTGTCTGTAGATCACTAGTGATTGGCTAAAAGTACGGCCGCGACGTCCACATCAGCATCAGCACCTCTGCACTGCAGTTTATAACAACGTGATGACTGTTCGGATGCAGTATATGCACACTTGAGCTTGTTTGTTAGCCAATTAGCCTATACAATTTATATTTTTGAAAACCGCCAAGCTGACCCCAAACCAGCCCAAATTTTGTCCACCCGCCCAAGACAATTTTTACCCGCAGAATCCAATTCAAAACCGCCCAATTGGGCGGGAAGCCGCCCAATCTGGCAACACTGGGTGCGAGTACGTTCAGCGAGTCATCATCAGCTGCTAAATTCAGATCTGTGTTTGCTTGCTGGCGCTGCCAGATAGATGCGTTTTTACAGCACTGCGCATTATAACCAATCACACATGATTCTTTTGAGCTTATTAAAGCATTGGCCAATCAGAGGCGTTCAGATGAGTCATTGCTAAGATGCCGGTGCTTCCTTCACTCGCTCACTGACTGAATACCTCTTTCTGGCGAATTCTCTTGTCAGAAACAACAAAGCGCAGATGTGTGTACGAATCTTTAATTAAGATATTGATTTCACAGTGTTAACAGTTTCAGTGATATTAATGGGAGTTTCTGAGAGTGATTGAAATCTAGACTGTCAGTGAAAATTATCTTTAATAATGTAAATGTTATTTGCTCTCTTTCTGAACAATGAAAGATTAGTAGCAATATTTATATCACATTAACTTTCAATGTTAAATTCACATTTAATATAAAGTCAGTCGTATTAAAAATATGTTATGGCATGACACCTATATCTGTTACTTAAGTAAACTGACAGGGTTTTATAATAAATTACATAAATTGGAGTAAAGGCTGATGAAATATATACATTTATACAGACACACATACATTACATACATTTTATCTATATATCTAAATAAAAATAGGCTCAGTATATATGACCCAAAGTAACTAGTAACTAACTACTTGAGTAGATTTTTTATCCGATACTCTTTTACTCTTACTCAAGTAACTATTCAAGACTAGTACTTTTACTTTTACTTGAGTAAATATTTCTAGAAGTACTTTTACTTTTACTTGAGTACAGTTTTTGGGTACTCTACCCACCTCTGGTCATTAATAACCAGTGTTGGGAACGTTACTTTAAAAAAGTAATTAGTTATAGTTACTCACTACTTGTTCCAAAAAGTAACTTAGTTAGTAACTGAATTACTCTATAATAAAAGTAACTCGTTACCAGGGAAAGTAACTATTTGCGTTACTGTAAAAAAAAAAAGTTGCTATATGTCAAAGAATTTTTTTTTGTTTTTAAGCAGTTTTCACAAGTCAGTTGAAATAAGTAGAACAGACAGGTGTTCGTACATAACTTTTGAGATTTTTTGCACGTCAACAGACAGCAAGAGTTTTATCCTGCACTCTTTGTAAGAAAAGGGTTTTTGGCCACTAGCTTTGTAGATGCGTGTGTCACACATTACATGCACGTTCTTGCCGTTGACTACAATGAATTTGAAGTAGTGCTTATATCTCCACCTTGAAAATGCCAACTTTTCATCGGATTGCTCCTGACTCGCCATTTCTCCTGCTGCTGCGAATCTCTGTGTAGCTGTTGCGTGTGTGTGACTGTGTGTGTTTGTCGCCGCTGGCGTGTGTGTGTAAAAACACTGGCTCTGATTGGCTACCATGAAACGCATGACTCTGCCATAGCCAATCATAATCACTTATTTCGTTATTAACCCACCTGCTCACTCGCTGTGTGAGCCAGGGGTGCGTTCGGATTGCATATTAAATCAATGCATAGTAACGCGCCGCATTTAACGTTCAGTAACGTTAACGGCGTTGTAACGATGGGAAAAGTAATTAGTTAGATTACCCCGTTACTGAAAAAATAACGTCGTTACCTAACGCCGTTCTTTTAAACGCTGTTAATCCAAACACTGTTAATAACTCACCCTCATGTTGTTCCAAACCCGTAAGACCTCCGTTCATCTTCGGAACACAGTTTAAGATATTTTAGATTGTCCGAGAGCTTTCTGTCCCTCCATTGAAAACGTATGTACGGTATACTGTACATGTCAAGAAAGGTAATAAAAACATCTTCAAAGTAGTCCATGTGACATCAGAGGGTCAGTTAGAATATTTTGAAGCATCAAGTTCAAAAATCCAAAAATCGCCAAAACTATGACTTTATTCAGCATTGTCTTCTCTTCCGGGTCTGTTGTGAGCAAGTTCAAAACACTGCAGTTTAGTGATATCTGGTTTGTGAACGAATCACTCAATGTAACTGGATCTTCTTGAACCAGTTCACCAAATCGAACTGAATCGTTTGAAATGGTTCATGTCTCCAATAAGCATTAATCCACAAATGACTTAAGCTGTTACATTTTTTTTCAATATGGCTGACACTCCCTCTGAGTTCAAACAAACCAATATCCCGGAGTAATTCATGTACTCAAACAGTACACTCACTGACTGAACTGCTGTGAAGAGAGAACTGAAGATGAACACAGAACTGACCTACTTTCACTACGTGAGGTCTGCTGGTAAGAAAGTCTTGAATCCAGTTGCTGAGTGAATAGTTTCGACCAAGGTCTATTAGAGCTTAGATCGGGCCCAACAAATCAAGCCCGACCCACGTTGTGTCCGAGCCCGGCCCGGCCCGACACGTTCACTGTAATTATGAGCCCGAGCCCGATTTAAACCCGACCATTTGTAATATGTGGGCCGTCATAACCAGGGGCGGCGCCAGATTTTTATTTTTTATTTTTACCGCAGGTGCTGCTGTGCTAGATTATTTAGGCTACGGGGGAGCTGCGCAGTTATATATATATATATGCGTGCCGCATTTAATGCACGAGACAAAGCCAACACATATGTTGTCACTCCCCACGACTAGTTTAAAATGTTTCCATACCTCCGATTTTCCTCCAGACTTGCTCAAAGTTAATTCTCCTGTTTTAATTTTTTTCTTTGCTTCTTCAAGCTCCATATTGCACTTATTCTACTGAATAGTACAGCACGCACAGCAGGTGTGATGCATCACGCGTGCGAGACTGCGAGTGGACGAGACGCTGCGCATGACACGTGACGTGCTTTATCAAGGGCCGGGCTCGGGCTCGGGCAGAGAATCTAAGCTCTAAGGTCTATGAGTTTAGAAGCTAGATTGCTGGTGACTATAGTATTGAAAGCTGAGCTATAGTCGATAAAAAGCAGCCTTACACAGTTCCGATTATTGCTGTCCATGTGTGTGAGAGAAGAGTGCAGGATGTGAGACATGGCATCTTCAGTGGATCTATCGGAGTGATAGGCAAACTGATAAGTGTCTAAAGCATCCGGGATGGAGGAGCAAATTTATCTGCGAGTCTGCGCTGATCGGCAGAGTCACACTGCTTATATTGTTTTCAAAGAAGCCGTAGAAAGAGTTTAGCTTGACAGCTTGACAACTGAACTTTAAGTCTTCTTAGGAAATCTGACTGAAATCCTTCTTAAGGAGTTCTGACTGCTCTTTCCGATTATCATTCTTCTCCACATTGATGATGATTTGATTTGCAGTCTTGTGCTTCATTAGAAGCTCCTTGTTTTTTAGGAAAAGCAGCATGTAGTTGTAGTCCTGCTACTGATGTTTCCTATAATGGAGTCGCCCACTATCAGAGTTCTGTACTCTCCTACTCTCCGAGCTGAATGCCACCATTTATTTAACCTTGCCTGTTAGTAGCAATGTTAGATGCCGGCGTGTACAATCAATGTTCAATCACATTTTGGGTTTGATGACAAGCTTCAAATCAATTCTCAAGATGTATAGGGTTTGGAAGAATACCAGTGTTTGCAAGCATTGTCATAGCCGTATATGGGGTAGAGGATGCTACGGCAGCAATATGAGGCAATCTGATGTATTGAGTGCCTTTGGGTCTCTCTTCCTGTTTGTGCCATCGATTTGCATTTCGGTCAGCTTTGGCTGGTTCTTCTACACTTGGTATAAACTGTTAAGATTCACAGGATTCACCAGCTGTATGCTATGAGGGTCTGTGATGATGCTCTTTTGTGTGTTCCACCTGTTTTTGGAAGTCCAGCAAGTAACTTTGTTTCAAGAGCAGCAATCCTTTGTAGAAATCTGTGGCAGTTCATGCAGCAAGTATATTCCAGAAGAAGCATTTTCTGTTTGAATGTAGGCAGCTGTGTTTTCCCGTCTTTTGAATGTAAACTGCTGGAAGTAGGTGGCAGAGAGTCTACCTTTTCGTAGTATTATTCCATTCCAGAAAAGTTTTTAGTTTTTAATGCTAGAAATGTGTTGTTTGAGCACTGTGCTGATCTGCTGCAGTTAACATCTTAGAAAAATCTGAGAAAAGTACATAAACAGGGAGTAAAGCGTGGAGCAGTTAGCAAGAGCATCCAAACAGTAGCTCACTTTCTCTCTATAATTTATTTGCTGTTTGAATAACTGTGGATCTTCCATCATTTCACTCCTCTTTATCATCAAACTTCACTTTTGTCATTGTTTAGAACCTTTCCTGGGTTGGTAGATGCACAGAACACCCGATCATAGGACTTAAACATGGGAAAAGTTAGATTTTAATGACACACACCTTTAAGATAAAGTGGCTAATACTTGACTTCCCATATTTGACTAAAATATTGCGTCAACCATAAGACAGAAACTTTAAGTAAATTAAAACAGCTTTTCTACATCACTGTTATAACTAGTGATTATATCTTGTGAGTATATTATTGTAAAAAATGTGCTAAGTAAAATACATTTGTTGAGTTTTTGATTTTTTTTTTTGCACTTTTAAGCAGCTGTTCCCTATATTGACTTTTCACAAGTTAACCTTAACTGACCCTTTTCTGCAGTTTAATCATAAAACCATTTAATTTATTTATTTTAACTATAGATGCTATGCTACACAAATCAGTCCAGATGTTAACAACAGTGACCATGACTCAAGCACTATATGCATACTACAGACACTGGAAGATAAAGCTTCATCCATTGTACAGAAGATCATGAACTGCTTAGCACTGGTATGTTTTGAATATTTTTTTATTTTATTATTAATTATTTTTACATCTGTGTCTATGATTATCTGTTCAGGAGAAAAGATAAATAAAGCATTTGAGTACACAGAATTGTGAGATCGATAAAATTAATTCATCCTTTTATATCAGACTATCTCTCTGGGTCACTGATAAAGGATACTGAAACCTTTCTTAACACATTTTATATCAAACTAACAGTACTGTTCCCCTTTATTTGTTCATTTGTAGGCCTATTTAGAAAGATATTTCAAGAAAAGGAATAGGCATATTGATATCCTAATGGAGGCAATTAAAAAGCAGTTTTCATCTCTGCCTGAGTCGGCCTCAGAGATCAAAACGGTACGCACAGTGTATGACCTTAAAACCAAGCAAAAAGATTCAAGCTCGTTCACCCTCGGTCTCTCTAAAAATCGTTTTATTCCTGACAGGTCATTGTGAAAATAGCTTATGACAGTGTTTCCAAAGTGTACCTGAAATGCCTGATGAAGACAAAGTTCAGAAACCTGGAGCAGTGTTGGGGAAATGCTGAGGAAAAGATAAAAGAGGATGTTCAATATTTTCAAGACACTTTCTCTGAACTGGTGAAATAAATTTTTTTTTTTTACCAACTAACTCTTGTTTTTAAGGGCTGATTTCCTGATGCAACTGACCCTTGGAAATAATGATAAAAAAAATATTCAGCATAATTGTTCCATGTACAGTACAATCGGTTGTGTGGTATCTAATAGTTTAAGGCTCATATTGGTCCACAGCTACTCTTAAATCTCTTGTCTCTCTCTATGAGTGTGGTGTTTATGGCAAGTCATTTTAGTCCTTGACTTTGGACATTAGACAACAGTGTGTTTTTTCATTCATTACACAAATAAAATGCTCATGGATTGACTAAAGTGATTTTTGCCTCCAGAATGTCATTGCTGACCAGCAGAACCATCTGCTTCAGAGACTCAGTGAAGTTTTGCTTTACAGTGATGTTGAAGCACTGAAGATTACCTGTTGTTTTTTGTTCAGAGATTTCCCGCAGGAGAGGTAAACCTAGAACAACAATTATTACTTAAAAGTAGCTGTGTTCATTGTGTGTGAGTATGCAAGCAGAATGCGTTATGTTGTTTTCATCAGTGCAGTGAATTCTTCTTCTCAATGTTTTGCAGTGAGCAGTATGTACCTGGTCTGCTGCGCTGGAAGGGGGATTTATCGGAGCGACAGGTGAGGGAAGTGCTGGATGTGAGCCGGGAACTTGGCCTGTATCAAAATGATACACATGTCAACTGTTGTCCTATGAAGGGACTTTTTTCACATTAAATACAAAGACTGCCTTTAATAATGGGAACTGCAGAAGCACAGTGGTTTACTGCCTCTGAACCAAACAGAAATAAATGCAGGCCTATCAAGATGATTGACTTAATGTGAAATGGGCCAAAATGTTTCCAAGCAAACTTGCAGGACTGATTCACATTTTTCCAGAACTACTGATGCTGAAAACGAAGGTTAGCTTATATTTTAAAGCAAATATATTTGCTCTATGGTCATTTTGTTTAATAAATAGATAAAAATGTTTTAGTTTTATTTGTTTAATCCTCTTTTATGTTATACAGTTGGTAAAAGTATACGAGAGATGAAGAATGTTCTCCAAACATTGTGCTATTTCTGCCTTGTAGTATTCAAATCTAATGTATATTCTTTTACAATGTCCTAAATCTTCTCTTTCTCTCCTGTTTACACTGAATTCAGGCATCAAAGCTTTTTTTCCAGTCTGTCTGAATCTGAAATAGAATATTTACAAACCGAATTCCGGAAAAGTTGGAACGTTTTTTAAATTTTAATAAAATGAAAACTAAAAGACTTTCAAATCACAAGAGCCAATATTTTATTCACAATAGAACATAGATAACATAGCAAATGTTTAAACTGAGAAAGTTTACAATTTTATGCACAAAATGAGCTCATTTCAATTTTGATTTCTGCTACAGGTATCAAAATAGTTGGGAAATAGTATACTTTTTTGATCACCAGCCAATGTGGCTGGTAAATTTCTAAAGTTACCAGCCAATCAGAATTTCCACTAGCCATTTTTTTTCGGTAAAAATAATAAATTATGAGTGCCACTGAATGCATTTGATCATTTTATTAACATTTTTGGCATGAAAAACACATATAAAGTACATTTCATACAACAAAATATACACTGACTCAAATTTAAAATTATTAGTTCCCACCACGAAATTGCTTGTTTTGTTTTTTCTTTTGCATAACTTACATGCAGCAATCCTGACAAAGCATTACGACATTCTTGTAATCAAACACAAGCCATTCATGACCCGTCAGCCATTTGGCATTAAATGTTCTTTTCTTTGTTTCTCTGTCCGTAATCGTGGTCGTCTTTGACGTATTTTTCGTTTAATGATGCGCCAAATGTTCTCTATAGGTGAAAGATCTGGACTGCAGGCAGGCCAGGTTAGCACCCGGACTCTTCTACGACGAAGCCATGCTGTTGTTATAGCTGCAGTATGTGGTTTTGCATTGTCCTGCTGAAATAAACAAGGCCTTCCCTGAAATAGACGTTGTTTGGAGGGAAGCATATGTTGCTCTAAAACCTTTATATACCTTTCAGCATTCACAGAGCCTTCCAAAACATGCAAGCTGCCCATACCGTATGCACTTATGCACCCCCATACCATCAGAGATGCTGGCTTTTGAACTGAACGCTGATAACATGCTGGAAGGTCTCCCTCCTCTTTAGCCCGGAGGACACGGCGTCCGTGATTTCCAACAAGAATGTCAAATTTGGACTCGTCTGACCATAAAACACTATTCCACTTTGAAATAGTCCATTTTAAATGAGCTTTGGCCCACAGGACACGACGGCGCTTCTGGACCATGTTCACATATGGCTTCCTTTTTGCATGATAGAGCTTTAGTTGGCATCTGCTGATGGCACGGCGGATTGTGTTTACCGACAGTGGTTTCTGAAAGTATTCCTGGGCCCATTTAGTAATGTCATTGACACAATCATGCCGATGAGTGATGCAGTGTCGTCTGAGAGCCCGAAGACCACGGGCATCCAATAAAGGTCTCCGGCCTTGTCCCTTATGCACAGAGATTTCTCCAGTTTCTCTGAATCTTTTGATGATGTTATGCACTGTAGATGATGAGATTTGCAAAGCCTTTGCAATTTGACGTTGAGGAACATTGTTTTTAAAGTTTTCCACAATTTTTTTACGCAGTCTTTCACAGATTGGAGAGCCTCTGCCCATCTTTACTTCTGAGAGACTCTGCTTCTCTAAGACAAAGCTTTTATAGCTAATCATGTTACAGACCTGATATCAATTAACTTAATTAATCACTAGATGTTCTCCCAGCTGAATCTTTTCAAAACTGCTTGCTTTTTTAGCCATTTGTTGCCCCCGTGCCAACTTTTTTGAGACCTGTAGCAGGCATTAAATTTTAAATGAGCTAATTAAGTGGATAAAAGTGTAAAATTTCTCAGTTTAAACATTTGCTACGTTATCTATGTTCTATTGTGAATAAAATATTGGCTCATGTGATTTGAAATTCCTTTAGTTTTCATTTTATTAAAATTTAAAAAACGTCCCAACTTTTCCGGAATTCGGGTTGTAAAAAATGTGTCCAACCATGAATTCCTGTAGCCTTTTTATATTCACATTTGAACTTGAAATAATCAGAATATATAAAGCGAACCTGTTTACTGGAACTTTATATATCTTCTTAAATAAAATGCATTTAAATCAGATGTCACTTTATATCTTCAGCTGCCAGTAGTAACTGTTCTCAATATTGTTTTTTTTCTTTAACTAGTTTTATAACAACAGTAAACAAAAACATACTAAACTAAATATAAAAAAGTCAGACTACATTACAAATGACATAAATGCCTAAAATGAGTACACAGCAGAAAGATAAAACATACAAAAAAGGGAAGATGAAATCAGTATTGAAAACGTACTCGGTTACTAAACGTAACCTCGGTTCTCTCTAGAAGAGCGAACGAGTACTGCGTCTTAGCTAAGACGCTACGGGAAAAGTCTCTTTTCACGAAATACTGAAGCAAAAAATTATCCTTAATTTTGTACTTTTGTAAAGCGCATTTGCAGCAGTACACAGCCATAGGCGAGACGGCTCGTTCGCTCATTGGCTTGTTCTGCGGCAACTGCACAGCCTATCGAGCGCAGGCTGATGCAACATCAGACAAATAAGGGCGCTTTGCGCCCTTCTTGCCACTTCCCGCCGAAACAGGTGTGGCCCAACCTATAAAATGAGCTCGAAAAGGCTGACTCACCTGATTTATTTCATCGCCGAAGCGAACCAGAGTGAATCGTACGCACAGCAGTACAGCTGTCTTAGATCCAGTATGGGCCTGAGACCCCCGTCTCTCTTGGGCACCAGAAAGTATCTGCTGTACAGCCCCCCCTCGCTTTGAGCTTGAGACACAGGCTCTACAGCCCCTTTGCTCAACAGTTTTGATATTTCGGCCCGAAGTATGTGTGCTACTTCTGTTTTGACCGTAGTTTCGACGCGTGCTGAAAAGCGTGGTGGGCGTCGAGAAAACTGTAGCGAGTAGCCTCTCTTTATAATGCCTAGCACCCAATCCGAAACCCCTGGAAGCGCTGACCATGCATCTGCATGAATGGCTAAGGGCTGGATGCGGAACGCGCTCTGTTGACTGGGCAACGGCGGCGCTCGAGTGTGCTGCGCATCTGAGACGGGGAGCGCGCTGATCACAGCGGGCAGATCGCTCTTCCTCGACCCCGTTCCGGTGTTCTGACAAATAATGCTACCTATCAGATTATGCTACCAACACTGTATTTATCATACTGTAAGGGTAGGTTTAGGGTTGGGGTAGGTGTACATGTTAATAAAGCCTCACACCTTATTAATATCATGCATGAAGCAAAATCTGATAGGTAACACTTTTCGCTATCGAATTATGCTACCATTGGTTTTAATGGGAGGTAGCATTTTTCGACAAGGCAGCACAAATCGACAGAACACCGGCGCTCAACCGACTGGGGGAGGCTGAGCGGGTCCCGTGGGACTCGATATATCTGCGAGTAACCGTGGGCTGCATGTGTGCACTTTTACCACTTTCAACTCGCTGTCTGCCTGTGCAGAATGTACGTGCATGGGCCTCGTTTTTACAGAAGCCCCGCGAAGATCTTTGTCGATCTTATGTGCGCTAGCCCTGTGTGCAGGGCTGTGCTTACATGTGGAGATGGGCACTGGGTAGTGGGCATCGTCACTGCATTTATAGCACCATTGGCCATGGCCTGACAAGCGTGCACGGGTTTCGTTTTTACAGAAATCACATGACGTGTGTGACATAGTAATTGTGGGCACTGAGGGGTGGGCACGTTTACTATGCAGTGTGCGCGACCGACTTGAGTCGACATTATGGGCGCAGGCCCTGTGTGCAGGGCTGTGCTTACATGTGGAGATGGGCACTGAGGAGTGGGCATCGTCACAACATTTATAGCACCATCGGCCGTGGCCGGAACACCAGAAAAAACACTCTTTTTGTGAAACATCTGGGTAGCCGTGATAACGGCTTTTGTGTGCAGGCAAGCGGGCACTCGTGCACACTGAGGCAGTCACAACTCTTGGAACTGCAACAGCGGCGCGCTTGGGTGAGAACTCGGCCACAGCGGAACTCGAACACCGGCGCTTTCCCAGCAGTGCTAGGATGCTTTCGGGGCTTCTGGCTTCACCGCAATCCTCTGCCGCGGCTCCCGCGGTGCGGTGCCGATCTGTCTCGCGGATCTGAGGAGTGCTTCGGATCTCTCCCTCCGCGCTACTAAGTCCGCTGCACAGGCCATGGGACGGGTTATGGCTTCCGCTACGGTGGCTGAGAGGCATTTGTGGCTGACGCTTTCTGACATCAAGGAGTCTGAGCGCGCTGCATTCCTTGACGCGCCGCTAACTCCTGCCGGCCTCTTCGGACGTTGACGGAAGATCCCAACACAACCCTTACGGAAATTAACGTTTTAATATATTTCTATAAATCCAGAGAAAATAGTTATTATTGTTTAACTGTGGTAACCAAAAATTTAAAATGATTTTACAAATTGAGTTATTTAAAAATAAATACAAATCCATTTGCAAAAAACAAAACAAAAAAAAAAGGTTATTGTATATAGGCTAATAAAAGCATGGTTAATTTTTGTAAGGGAAAACATGACTCGTGTACAGTATTAGGATTTTTCTATAAAGATATTGTAGTATTGTAGAGTATTGTATTGTAAAGTATAGTTTTGTTCAATCTTGAGTATTAAAGTCATGAGAGAGATGGATAACAGGGCAAAATAAAGAGACTGAAGAGAAAAATGGAAGTGAAGGTACAGTTCAGGAGAGAACTTATAATTATTTTGCATGTCCCCAAATTAAAGATTTAAACCTTTTTTATGTCAGGTCCATACAAAAAATAGTTTTGTCCGTGAATTTGTTTGTATGAGTTTGAATTTTTCAGTCTGAATTTTTTTCCCAGTCCGCCCCTCCGGTAAATTAATGGCAAAGACATGGTTTAATTTACTACACATAGGCCTACTGAAGCTCGCAGTGTTTTCAACCCCTGCCGTCTCAATATAGGAGTACACGAGCACATAAACATAATTTCTAGAACTGCTCTGTGTCACTTCATGTGCATTTTACTTATTTTGAGAAAACTATCATCATATCATATACAAAGAGACAGCAGTTTAAAAAAAACACCAATGTTTCAGGAGTTTATTACACAGAATACGACACATGCTTATTAGATAACTGTATTTGAGTTGATGTATATGCTTTTATTCATTATTCTTTAATTTTCACAAATTTAGAAAAGTAATCAAAAAGTACTCAAAAGTAATTAGTTACATTACTTTAATAAAGTAATTGAAAAAGTTACACTACTATTACATTTTAAACAGGGTAACTTGTAATCTGTAACCTATTACATTTCCAAAGTAACCTTCCCAACACTGGCGATGACGTCATGCGGCAGGCTTTGGATGGCAACGCCGCCTTAGTCCGCCGTCCAGCAGAGGGCGGTCAAAGGTGCGCTGCTATAGCCTGTTCCACCGGCGGAAGTAACAGGTAGCCTCTGTTCTTAGCACCGTCCAGTGTGGAGAATGCTGGCGAAACAGATGAGCGGATTCTCGCCGAGAATGGAGCGTCCCAAGCTTTCGCCACTTCTTCGTGAAGCTCAGGAAGAAAAGGGGCGTGCTTTGAGCTTGAGGAAGAGCGCTCATCCGGAAGATAGCTACCATCCAGCCGGGAACGTTAAGGGGGCGCTGGTGCAGACCACTCGAGGCCGAGGCTCAACGCGGCCAGCGAGAGTACACGCATCAGCTCCTTATCGATATCCCCCCGTCTGCTGGGCCTCTGAGCAGCGGGCGCGAGTTCCACGGAGCTCGCCCAACCCTCACTGCCCGAAGCAAGCAGAGAGCACGTGTCTTCTTCCTCCGACGCGGGCCGATGAGCAGAAATCAAAATTGAAATGAGCTCATTTTGTGCATAAAATTGTAAACTTTCTCAGTTTAAACATTTGCTATGTTATCTATGTTCTATTGTGAATAAAATATTGGCTCATGTGATTTGAAAGTCTTTTAGTTTTCATTTTATTAAAATTTAAAAAACGTCCCAACTTTTCCGGAATTCGGGTTGTATGTTAATATCTGTATTATTCTCTTTAACTTTTATTTAATTGACTAAATACAAAGAAAAAAAAATCCAGTTTTCACTGACCAACTTAATTTTGTTTTGTAAATATAGACAAATTTTTATTTTGATGGCGCAAGACACTCCAAAAAAGTTGGGACAGAGGCACGTTTAACACTGCGTCACATCAACTTTCCTTTCAATTACAATGTTTCATTGTTTGGGAATTAAGGTTACTATTTGTTAAAGTTTTGCGAGCAAAGTATTTATACAATCTCGCTTGATACAAGACTTCAGATGGTCAGCAGTCTGTGATTGTCGTAGTCTGATTATTATTTTCATGACTGTTTGTAGCGAATCAGTTCAAAAGGGAAATAGGAATAATCAACCATAACTAGATTACTTATAAATATAATAGACCTCTTAGTGTCAACTGTCTGTCAGTTCTAAGAATGTTAATTTCCTGGTTAAGGAATACTACTCAGAGCATGTAGCAAAAATCTGCATGATTAGGGACTTCAGTTATGAGCAAACAATGAACAACCTCAAGTGTGATACAAGACTTTATTAACTACATAGTCTAAAATACACACACACACACACACACACACACATACAGTTGGCATAGGAAGATGGGTTAAAGCTTAAGTAGTAAAGAGAAGAGACATGAAGCTTTGATAAAATTTGATATTCAGCAGATCTACAGCCTGTAGGAAACATCAGTTTCTTAGTTCAAACACAACTTTGTAAAAGGTGCATATGATACTTATGATAATGTATCAAGTAATAAGACTAAGTTTGATACTTGCACGTCTTGCCTGTTTGAAAAAGAGTCCTGATGCACTTTGGGGCTCCAGTTGGTCTCTGCTGAAGTGAGTTGACGAGAAAAAAACTGTTTGAATCAGAGGATCTTGATGAATGAATGAATGAATGAAGTCCGAAGCCTGGCACAAGCTTAGCGTGGTTTTGAGGGCTCTTAGCTCAGCATGTTCTTCTGGAATTCCTTAATATAAAAGAACCGCCCTGATCTGGTGATCAGTGACCTATATAGGGGGATGATGTCACATCCTCGGGATTCGAGTGAGCCAATGGGAAGTTTTACAACCTTTTGTCCTCAGGCATATGTTTCACATATGGTCTTTCATTGGATGTTGATGAAGAACTATTAAAGATTTTGGTAACAGAAATACCCTCCATAGGTACCAACATATAATATAAATGAACATTAAAATTGCAGCCGAAATCAGTGGCGGCTGGTGAAAAATATGTTAGGTGGGGCTGTCATATTCGGTTATTTTAAATAGCTTGGCCTTGGTAACCATGGGACACCAGGTCTTATAGCATTGTGGCTCCCAGGTTGTGGAATGCTTTTGCTCAAGACGTCTGTCAAGCATTCACCCTTTTCTCCTTCAAAACCTTTTTTTTTGTCTGAATATTACTCTTAAGCTCAGAATCTTTAAATTTTACCTTATTATTAATGTTTATGTTACTTGCTTGAATCTTTAACCTAACTTTGTAACTGAACTCTGTATATTTATATCTGCCCTTGGTATGGCTATCTTTGATGTTGAGGTTTATTTAGTTAAATTCCTTAACCTAGGCCTATATTGTAAAGTGACTTTGTTGGAAAGGCTATATAAATATCTGTATAAATATATCCCTCTATTGGCCAGCCGCCCCTGGCCGAAATGTTAATTTAAAAGAGTTTGTATCAATACATAAGTGAAACACTTTAAGAGGAAAAATAATGAAATGGGGAAATTGGGAGATTAAAATATATATAGTATAGTAAAAGGGTACATTTGTTTTTAAATTTTTTATAAATTTACTGTGAAAGCTCTACATTCCTTTGAGTTGTAAAATAAACTTATCTTAATGTGTGTCTTTGTTACCACAGTAACCAGAGGCCTGTTCTGAACCTGTTTGAGGTCTTAGTTGCATTTTGGGGGAACGGTCCATACAGAGCTGGCGCCAGCGCAGCACTGATGAGGGGGCGATGACAAAGCATAGAGTAAAAGTAAAAAATAAATAAAAAAAATCCCTTTTGTGTTCCATTCACGTATTTGTCGGACTGATATTACTACAACTATTAGATTTTTTTTTTTAAGTGCAAGTATAAGGGATGTGAAAAAATACACTCACACCTGGGTTTCCTTGTGCTTGCCTTTATCTTTTTGGAAATAAAATGCTACAAATCACTTTGGCTGAAGATTTATTACTGCAGACATTCAAGACCACAGCAGTGACACTCAAATCTGCTGGAGTACGGCCAAACTTGTATGATTCATATTAAACGTATAACAGTATACATGAAAACGGAAACAATATTGTAATGAATTAACCTTAGTATTCATCCGGAAGAAGGAGGCGGGAACCGGCGGACAATCAAAATGAAACTTTAATAATTCAAAATAAAGACAAAACAGCGCACCAGCCCCTCACGGACGACTGAAAATAAAAAATCAAAACACAACTAAAAGCCCAGGCCTGGTCCTCTCTCGTCCTTCACTGTCGTCGCTCCAGTTTTATATCCTTCCATCTCCTACGTGGGACTCGAGACCGGCAGTGGGTCGCAGGTGTCACTGATTTCCCAACCATTGCCGGCCTCCCTCCTTGTTCCCACATCCCTCGGCCCCACCCCACTCGCCACATAATAATAATAATAATAATTCATTACATTTATATAGCGCTTTTCTAGGCACTCAAAGCGCTTACATTGTCAGGGTTCTCTCCTCATCCACCACCAGTGTGCAGCATCCACCTGGATGATGCGACGGCAGCCATAGTGCGCCAGAACGCCCACCACACACCAGCTTACTGGAAGAGAGGAGACAGAGTGATGAAGCCAATCAGAAGATATGGGGATTGTTAGGAGGCCATGATGGTCAGAGGCCAATGGGCGAATTTAGCCAGGATGCCGAGGTCACACCTCTACTCTTTTCGAAAGACTTCCTGGGATTTTTAATGACCACAGAGAGTCAGGACCTCGGTTTAACGTCTCATCCGAAGGACGGTGCTTGTTGACAGTATAGTGTCCCCATCACTACACTGGGCCGCTAGAACCCACACAGACCACAGGGCGAGCACCCCCTGCTGGCCTCACTAGCACCTCTTCCAGCAGCAACCTAGTTTTCACAGGAGGTCTCCCATCCAGGTACTGACCAGGCTCAGCCCTGCTTAGCTTCAGTGAGAAACCGGTCTTGGGCTCCAGGGTGATATGGCTGCCGGCTATCGCATGACATACCCCCATCGCCCCTCGCAGGCCGGGGGGTAGCCTCGAGACTGCGCTCTACTCCCACCCCCCCCCCTCCCTCCGGGGGGGACCGCTCACGGGGACCTGCAGGAACCTGGGGGTAGGACAGACGAGGCAAGAGAAAAGGAGATGGAAGGAGGAGCGACAGAGACGACAGAAGGGAGAGAAAAAAAAAAAAAATTACGGTTCCCAGACGCACTGCTGCTCGGCCCTCCACCAGCTGGGCGATGTCCTCCGCGGTGCCTGGCGGTGTGGCACTGGACGGCCCTCGGCAGACGGCACGACACCCCTCCGCCGCCCCGGTGGACGGCGACGGCTCCTCCGGTTTTGGGCAGCCGGCAGGAGTCCCCCGTTCCCTGCTCCTCCGGATACCTTCACGGAGGCAGCAGGCTCCGGCCCCCTGGCGAACGGCGCCTACTCCTCCGCTCCCTCACGGACGGGAGCCGCCCCTCCATATCGTGGGCGGTCGGCAGCGAGCTCGCCCATCCCTGGCAACTCGCTCCAGTCCACCGCCTCGAGCGTCCATGGCGGCATCCTCCTCGCCAGCTCTGTGGCACCGCGGATTCACCACAGCGGCGAGGGATCTTCAGCAGCGCGTCCCTCCTTCTCCCGGGCTTCGGCACCACTGTAATGAATTAACCTTAGTATTCATCCGGAAGAAGGAGGCGGGAACCGGCGGACAATCAAAATGAAACTTTAATAATTCAAAATAAAGACAAAACAGCGCACCAGCCCCTCACGGACGACTGATGCGCACAAAATAAAAATCAAGACACAACTAAAAGCCCAGGCCTGGTCCTCTCTCGTCCTTCACTGTTGTCGCTCCAGTTTTATATCCTTCCATCTCCTACGTGGGATTCGAGACCGGCAGTGGGTCGCAGGTGTCACTGATTTCCCAATCATTGCCGGCCTCCCTCCTTGTTCCCACATCCCTCGGCCCCGCCCCACTCGCCACAAATATCTTTGTAATTAATAATAGAGTGTACTCATACAGGACAATAATTCGATAACAGGAAAACATCAATTGTTAACATTTATAACTAAAACACGGAAGCAAAATACCTTTTTGGAAATAAAATGGCAAAAATCACTTTGGCTGAAGATAAATTACTGCAGACATTCAAGACTAGAAAAATAGAAATTACACATTCACTCAACTCATAATACAAATAAATGTCAGAATGTTAAGACATAGACAATAACCGCTCGAATAGGGCTTGGGCGCCGCGTTGCATTCTGGGACGTGGCGGCCATATTGATGGCGTCACGAACGTAAACATACAGCAAATCAAACGAGAAGAAGCAGAGTTGGGAGAAAGAAAAAATATGTTAAAATATTTTTCCCAACAAAGAGTGGAGCACCGACTACGACTTGCTGCAGCACTTTTGCATTACAGATATCTTCGGCTACCTTGTTTGTTTTGTGAGCGCCTACACTTCAGAACAGTTCCCAAGCTACAAGTCATTGAAGTCTCATGTGCAGTTCACAAATGGATAGGTTCAGGAGTTGCAGATCATAAAGCCGGCAGACAGTATACAGTAATACGGACATAGGTAATCTGTGCTTCACCTAGCTGCTAGTTTAGCAACCGTTAGTGCTAATGACCATTCACACATGTACTTTTAACTATGTGTTTCAAAGGTGTAGTTATAAGCTGTCAACCCTCCCATTTTTTTCTGGGGTTCTCGCGTATTTGAGCTCTTTTCCCGCTGTCTTCCCGTTTTAGTATTTTCCTGTAAAATATCCCATTAGCCCTTCCATCTGACCTGTCAGTCTCTGTACTGTTGTCCTGTTGTTACACCCTTGCCCTTCCAGCGAAACAGATGTTTTCAAAGCATCGCTTTGCTTACTTGAAAGCAACCTTAGCGTGATGTTGGCCTTTTTTTTAAGATAGCGTGGTTGTTGTGAGAGCATGATTTCATGCCAATCTGTAAGCAAGTCTTACGAATTTTTGATGTCAGCAGAGTGATAGCAACAGAAAGATGAATGTTAAAAATTTCCCGTATTTTGGATGAGTAACCAGGGTAATTTCCCTTTTTTTTCATTGTTAAATGTTGACTTAAGCTATATAAATTAATATTCAGATGTTATATTCTACTTGGTTTCCGTGATCGCGCCTCCAAGCAGAAAAGCAGTTGAAAGTTAATCCATTTTCATTTTTCCCCCCATTGCGATTATGTGTTGCGCTATTACACCCCACAAAACAGCAACGGTTTACCATGGTTGAAATAGATTTTTAATTAATCAAATTAAGACACACGGCTGAGAGGGAGTACGTCTAAACACTGCGCAGTAGTCCGAGTAGCAGTAAAGGAGGCCATCAACATTGCTGCCACACCAAATAATGATGGCACGTCGCCCAAGCCCTATTGAACTCGCTCACACTCGTGTGATGCATGTGGAAATGCAGTACATATTATAACAACCTCAACAGCCGTGTTAAAGCGTTAAATGGATTAAATGTACATTCAAATACATGTATGAACACCAATGAATATAACCAAATGCTTATTTTATGAAATTCACACACATCAAAACTCTTAAATTAAGTACCTTAACCCCGTTACATCAGGTCTAGAGACATGTTTTAGAAGCTGAATTTCTTTTAACCTGAGCACGTGTCTTAGAATGATGTAGTCTATTATGCACGAGAATTATGAGCGAGAAGCTGCTAAAGACCTGAGATGAGAGCGCAGCATTCAAGACGTCGAGTAGCGCATTTACATTGAAGTAAAATGGAAAAGTACAGCAGTGGAATGAAAAATGCATTCTGAGTGAATTAGTCTATTAAAAGCTACTTAGCAAATACAAATGGCAAAGTATTGAATAAAACAAAATGGCCTAGCCACTAAATTAAAAAATCTGACATCCAGGAAATAAAAATGTGAGCTGTTTTAGGCAGCAGTTTTACCACAAATATAGACAAAGTGATACCACCACAACCAACAGCAATACTTAATTGTGTTTACAATGAAACACAAGCCCTGAGTCCACAGCCCCTTTGGTCAGATGAGGGGACGTTAGATATTATTTGTTAAATATAACAAATAATTGTGTGTCTGATTGATCCAAATGCTACACTGTTCATATATTTTCCGACAGATCTGAACTGCAGACAGGCCAGTCTAGCACATTCACTCTGAGTCTACGAAACCATGCTGTTGAAGCATATGCAGGATGAGAGCTGGCATTGTCTTGATCTAATAACCATGTACTTCCCATGAAAGACATATTCAAAGCAATATATTTCTCTGTATAATTACAATAGGACTCTATGTCAATGGTACTGTACCTTCTCACATATGACAGTCACCCAAGCTGTTTGCTCTGCTGAACTCCCATACCATGACAGACGTTTGCTTTTGCTTCTATCGCTGATGAAAGTCTGGATGGTCCCTTAATTTGGTCTTTGGTCTTAGTTAATGATTTATTAACATAGTAGAATGTAATTATTTATTAACATAGTAGAATGAAGCAGGGTGAGGCTGAAAGCTGTTGAAGTGAAACAAGGCCGCTGAATGAGCGTGACACATGGCTCGAAAGCAGCAGACCTTTTATTATGCCACAGTCAACCACTTTTGCTCCTTCCAACCATGAGTATGAGGGGGGGGGGGGTGCAGCACTTTTTTATCATACTAGATATATTTGAAAGTTCTGGTTTAATGCTACATTGTGCGGTCGTCACCGGTCTGTTAAAACGCACAACATATTAAAGTGTCTTTGGTGTTTCCATGTTTTCTAAAAAACAAAACCAGAAATCAAAGGGTTATGAGGTCATTGGCAGGTGACACAATGACAATGTGGACACGGTCTGTGTCATTAATTAAAATTGCTTATTTCTCTGGATTGAAACATTCTTTGAAACATTTGGGATAATGTAAGTACACAAGTCAGCAAAATATATAACACTGTTCTAGTGGTTTTTGGATATATTATAAAAAACATCTTAAAATCTTAAATCATAACATCTCTTTAACATCACAGCATGATGGCTTCTTCTGCAATGGCATCTGAGGGCTCAATGGTCATGCATAAAAATCCTCTGAGCTTTCCTGCCCTGCCCTGCCCTACATGTACTGAGATTCCTCTGTATTCCCTGAATCTTTTCACATTATTATTGATGGTAGTTGGTGAAAGATCTAAATTCATTGCGATTTTACATGGTGAAATGTGATTTTTGATTAGTTTGACACTTCTCTCAGGAAATATGTGTTAAGAGATTATGGAGTTGTATTAAAGGGGTCATATGATTTTGCTAAAAAGAACATTATTTGGTGTATTTGGTGTAATTAAATGTGTTTATGTGGTTTAAGGTTAAAAAACACATTATTTTCCACATAGTGTACATTGTTGGTGCTTACGGCTTCACTACCATTCGGACATTCTAGCTTACTGCTCTGCACTTTGCTTCTTATTTCTGTACTTTTCTCTGATTTTTCTATGATTTTTTACTTCAGCAGATCAGCACAGTGCTCAAACAACAGATCTTTGGCACAAATGCTTAAACCAAAAACTCTTTGGGACTGGAATAATACTATGTAATGAATTCAAACTTCGTATTCATCCGGAAGAAGGAGGCGGGAACCA
Source organism: Carassius carassius (assembly GCF_963082965.1). NCBI lineage: Eukaryota > Metazoa > Chordata > Actinopteri > Cypriniformes > Cyprinidae > Carassius > Carassius carassius. The sequence goes on from NC_081768.1 coordinate 22,088,655, forward strand.
GCGGACAATCAAACAACATTTTAATAATACAAAATAAACACAAAACAGCGCACAAGCCCCTCACGAACGACTGGTGCGCTCAAATAAAAATCAAAACACAACTAAAAGCCCAGGCCTGGTCCTCTCTCGTCCATCACTGTCGTCGCTCCAGTTTTATATCCTTATATCCTTTATAGGCTTGTAAATGACTATGACAAGGCTTGTAAATACCGGTATTCTACCTCCCCCTATACATCTTGAGAACAGATTTGAAGCATTAATGAATGCGGGTGAGGAATCCCCAAATGTGATCAAACATCTATCGGATCAGCAAGCAGCTAACACCGCTACTAACAGGAGCTCAAGGTCAAGCAGACAGCGGCATTCAGCTCAGAGCACAGCCGAGTCCAGGACCCTGATAGTGGGTGACTCTATTATTAGAAACATCAGTAGCAGGACTACCAAAACATCCTGCCTTCATCAAGCAACGGTCTCTGATGTGAACAAGGAACTTCAGAACATTCTGATGAAGCACAAGACTGCGAATCGAATCATCATCCATGTGGGGAAGAATGATATTCACAAAGAGCAGTCAGAACTCCTTAAGAAGGACTTCAGTAAACTCTTTGAAACACTTTGAAGACCCAAAGTTCAGGACAGGACAACATATCACAGCCACCGGAAACACCAGAGACACAGCCCATCTCACCGGACACATTATCCCTCGATCCAGCATCTCCTTTTCTGTTCTTCTAACAGAAAATGGAAGAATGGGCTAGTTGCATATCTCCGCCATCTTGTATTTCCGGTCTTGCGAGTGTGTGCGTAGATATTTCCGGTTGTGCTAAACGTCAGTGCAGAGAACCGGAGAAGTCAAAATATTACCTTCTATATGTTTACAGGATTTATAATATCACTTCAAATGCAAATAAGATATGGACTGCTATTATTACTATACTATAAATGTTAACAGAGCCAGTGGATTTGAAAACTTGTGTATGTTTGGGTCTGGTGAATGAATTAAATACATATGTTCCCTACTGTTCACGAGATGAAAGTTGAACTCATGTGTATACACAGCTACATAATGTATTTTTATCTTCCCAAATATGTGAATGTACAAATTACTTATTTCTCGAAAATGTTTGCATTATTTTTTTTTTCTATGAAATATTTACCTCGTGAGTTGTGGGCTGTGATTTATCTTCAGAAGTATCCATTTCTCAATTGTACACATACATCAGTCTGTTTCATCGTTATTTTCACAACATATTTTGTTATTTTACACAGTAAAAAATACGTGACTAATTTTAATATCTGTTTAATCTGATAATTAATGCAAAAGAATAACAATATACATGGCTGCTCATTGACAGATAATGATTTATGCTGCAGATCTTTCACAAAACAAATAAACATAGATAAAAACACACATGAATGCAAACAGCGATCTTTTATTTAAGGCAAACCTACCATAATTATATTACGTTTAATTGTACAGTTAGTTATAAATTATGTTATCAAATAAAGTTAATAAAACATGCTTTATCAGAAATCTCTGTGCGTCTTGTTTGACAGTCAGAAACATTGATCTTACATAACAGTCAGAACAAAACCAGCTCTTCGAAAATGAAAAGTATTGCATATTTGAGTGGTTTGTGTTTGAAAGAAGAAATCCCTGTGGACCTGACCTGACGCTGATCCGCATAATCAACAGAAGAATAAAGCAATCTCTGCTTTGTATCTTGATGAATTTCCACACAGAGGTACGCAACAATGTAGGGAGGATGTTTCCCCATGTTTTTGATATACCACTATCGGCTGTTAAATTTGAATATCATTAATTATATACATCTAGCCAAGTTTCGTATGTAAGTTTCCCTTACAGTCAATGCGAGAGTCGCAAGACCGGAAATAAGTATGCACACACTCACTCTGAAGCTCACCGCAGCATCTTGTGCAACTAGCCCATTGGTGTATGCTGGGACTAAACTCTCTCACTCATACGTTGCAAGCCCGCAAATATCAACAAAAAAACGGCGCCCCCCCCCCAACCACCAAAGCCTGTGGGCCATGCTCCTGTGAGAGCTCTCCGACCGCTGCCAGATTGCCAGGGCCAAAACCCTCTATCTGCTGAAGGTGAACCAAAAACAACTGATAGCAGCTCTCAGTGATATTTGTCGGGTCCCCGCTATAATAACAGCAACATTCACAAATGTTTACAGAACAAGCAGGAACCCAGTGTGCCTGTAGCTTTCTCTATTTCAGTTTTATCACGTAATAGAAAGTTTAAGGCCATCTCAATCCGAAGGGCAAACTCATCTAATCTGTGGCCTATTATGCATCAAACTAAAATTGATGTAAAGACACAACGCACTGCCATCAAGTTAGCGTCTTTACATATTCGCTCACTAAAAAATAAATCATTTCGAATCAATGACTTTATAACCACAAAAAATCTGGATTTTATTTTTATAAACGAAACATGGCTAGAAGACAGCTGCAGTGCAACAATCCTCAATGAAGCAGCCCCTCCTAACTTTAATTTCACGAGTGTCTGCAGGACTATTAGGAGAGGTGTAGGTGTAGCTGCTCTATTTAAAGATGTCTATCAATGCAAGCAAGTGTCATTTGGTCAGTACTTGTCTTTTGAATATCTAGGGATTGTGCTGAAAGGTGCTCCACGCATTCTGTTTATCTCTATTTACAGGCCTCCAAAATACTCTCCAGCCTTTGTTGAAGAGGTCACAGAAATGTTATCAATGATTTCCTCAGGGTTTGACTGTTTTGTTATTGCAGGGGATTTTAATATTCACATAAACAGTGCAGAAAACAAAACTACAAAACAAATGATAACAGTTCTAAACACTTTTGACCTGATTTAGCATGTGCATGGACCCACTCTAGACTTAATCATCAGAAGGGGTCTAAACATTTCATCCATTGTTATTAAGGACATAGCACTATATGATCACTTCTGTATTTTCTTTGATATATTAATCTGTGCTATCACTGAATCTAGATCTGTCTCTGTCAGAAGAAGATGCATCAACGAGAACACAAGTGTACTATTTATGGAGGCTATATCTTTAACACCAAGCATTTCTGCAGACTCTGTTGATATTCTCATTGATTCCTTCAACTCAAAAGTTAAGAATGTTATTGATGATTTTGCTCCAATAATAGTAAGAAAAAAAATAGACAGAAATCAGTTTGGAGAAGATCAACAGCAGTTCAGACTTTGAAAAGACAATGCAGAAAAGCCCAGCGGATGTGGCGGAAGACAAAACTTGAAATTCACTATAGCATCTATAAAGAAATTCTTCATGCTTTTAATGTGAAACTAGCCACAGCTAGACAGAATTTCTTCTCAAACCTTATAAACAGTAACTTAAACAACACTCATACTCTTTTTGCCAATGTTGAGAAACTGACAAACAGATTCCCAGTGAAATGCTCTCAGACAGCAAATTCAATGAGTTTGCTTTTCTTTTTTTCTGAGAAGATCATCAGTATCAGGAAGGCGATTAGCAAATCCTCAAGTAATGCAGAGGTCAGACAAATTCAGCCAAAATATCAAAAAGATACTTTGTCTATTTTTGAAGCAATTGATAGCAAAATTTTGGAAGACATAGTGCAGCACCTAAAATCGTCAACCTGCTATCATGACACACTTCCCACATCTTTTTTCAAAAGTGTGCTTAACTGTTTAGAAGAAGATCTATTAGAAGTGGTGAACGCCTCACTTCTTTCTTGGACATTTCCAAACTCCCTGAAAACAGCAGCTGTTAAGCCCCTCCTGAAAAAGAGCAATCTTGATAACACCATTTTGAGCAATTAAAAACCAATATCTAATCTTCCCTTTATAGGCAAAATCATAGAAAAGGTAGTTTTTAATCAGATGAATAAATACTTAAACTCAAATGGATACCAGGACAATTTTCAATCTGGTTTCCTACCGCTTCACAGCACAGCACAGAGACAGCACACATTAAGATAATAAATGATATTTGCTTAAATTGTGACTCTGGCAAAATATCGTTGCTGGTATTGCTAGATCTCAGCGCTGCATTTGACACTGTCGATCATAACATACTACTAGAGAGACTGGAAAACTGGGTCTGGCTTTCTGGGATGGTACTCAAATGGTTCAGGTCATACTTAGAAGGAAGAGGCTATTATGTGAGTCTTGGAGAGCATAAGTGTTTCTCTCTCTCTCTCACAAGGCTCAATTCTTGCACAGCTATGCTGATGATACCCAGATTTACCTAGCATTATCTCCAAATGACTACGGCCTCATTGACTCCCTATGCCAATGCACTGATGAAAATAATAATTGGATGTGCCAGAACTTTCTTCAGTTAAACAAGGAAAAAACTGAAGTCACTGCATTTGGAAACAAAGATGAAGTTTTCAAGGTCAATGCATACCTTGACTCTAGTGGTCAAACAACTAAAATTCAAGTCAGGAATCTTGGTGTGGTTCTGGAGACAGACCTTAGTTTCAGTAGTCAAGTCAAAGCAGTAACTAAATCAGCATACTATCATTTAAAAAACATTGCCAGAATTAGATGTTTTGTTTCCAGCCAAGACCTGGACAAACTTGTTCATGCCTTTATCACCAGCAGGGTGGACTATTGTAATGGTCTCCTCACCGGCCTTCCCAAAAAGACAATTAGACAGCTGCAGCTCATCCAGAACGCTGCTGCCAGGATTCGGACTAGAACCAGAAAATCTGAGCATATCACACAAGTCCTCAGGTCATTACACTGGCTTCCAGTTTCATTCAGGATTGATTTTAAAGTACTTTTACTTGTCTATAAGTCACTCAATGACCTAGGACCGAAATACATTGCAGATATGTTCACTGAATATAAACCTAACAGAGCACTCAGATCATTAGGATCGAATCAGTTAGAAATACCAAGGGTTCACAACAAAACAAGGGGAGTCCGCCTTTAGTTACTTTGCCGCCCACAGTTGGAATCAGCTTTCTGTTATGTAAAGCACTTTGGACATTGTGTATGAAATGTGCTATATAAATAAACTTGCCTTGCCTTGGCTTGCCTATTGTTTCTCCTATATGCCCCGCCTTTCTGAAATGCATCGTTCCCTTTCAAGGGAGCTTCGAACTGCATCCTCTAGAATGCGCTATGGGGAACACCTCGTCGTGACCTGTGTCTGAAGCATACTTTGAAAAAACACTAACTAGTTGGCTGGCGACAGCCTCTGACATCATTACCGGCGCGACTATAAATCAGCGCCAGGAGAACACATCACATCACATCATTCTCATTTTTTCTATGAAATATTTACCTCGTGAGTTGTGGGCTGTGATTTATCTTCAGAAGTATCCATTTCTCAATTGTACACATACATCAGTCTGTTTCATCGTTATTTTCACAACATATTTTGTTATTTTACACAGTAAAAAATACGTGACTAATTTTAATATCTGTTTAATCTGATAAGTAATGCAAAAGAATAACAATATACATGGCTGCTCATTGACAGATAATGATTTATGCTGCAGATCTTTCACAAAACAAATAAACATAGATAAAAACACACATGAATGCAAACAGCGATCTTTTATTTAAGGCAAACCTACCATAATTATATTACGTTTAATTGTACAGTTAGTTATAAATTATGTTATCAAATAAAGTTAATAAAACATGCTTTATCAGAAATCTCTGTGCGTCTTGTTTGACAGTCAGAAACATTGATCTTACATAACAGTCAGAACAAAACCAGCTCTTCGAAAATGAAAAGTATTGCATATTTGAGTGGTTTGTGTTTGAAAGAAGAAATCCCTGTGGACCTGACCTGACGCTGATCCGCATAATCAACAGAAGAATAAAGCAATCTCTGCTTTGTATCTTGATGAATTTCCACACAGAGGTACGCAACAATGTAGGGAGGATGTTTCCCCATGTTTTTGATATACCACTATCGGCTGTTAAATTTGAATATCATTAATTATATACATCTAGCCAAGTTTCGTATGTAAGTTTCCCTTACAGTCAATGCGAGAGTCGCAAGACCGGAAATAAGTATGCACACACTCACTCTGAAGCTCACCGCAGCATCTTGTGCAACTAGCCCATTGGTGTATGCTGGGACTAAACTCTCTCACTCATACGTTGCAAGCCCGCAAATATCAACAAAAAAACGGCGCCCCCCCCCCAACCACCAAAGCCTGTGGGCCATGCTCCTGTGAGAGCTCTCCGACCGCTGCCAGATTGCCAGGGCCAAAACCCTCTATCTGCTGAAGGTGAACCAAAAACAACTGATAGCAGCTCTCAGTGATATTTGTCGGGTCCCCGCTATAATAACAGCAACATTCACAAATGTTTACAGAACAAGCAGGAACCCAGTGTGCCTGTAGCTTTCTCTATTTCAGTTTTATCACGTAATAGAAAGTTTAAGGCCATCTCAATCCGAAGGGCAAACTCATCTAATCTGTGGCCTATTATGCATCAAACTAAAATTGATGTAAAGACACAACGCACTGCCATCAAGTTAGCGTCTTTACATATTCGCTCACTAAAAAATAAATCATTTCGAATCAATGACTTTATAACCACAAAAAATCTGGATTTTATTTTTATAAACGAAACATGGCTAGAAGACAGCTGCAGTGCAACAATCCTCAATGAAGCAGCCCCTCCTAACTTTAATTTCACGAGTGTCTGCAGGACTATTAGGAGAGGTGTAGGTGTAGCTGCTCTATTTAAAGATGTCTATCAATGCAAGCAAGTGTCATTTGGTCAGTACTTGTCTTTTGAATATCTAGGGATTGTGCTGAAAGGTGCTCCACGCATTCTGTTTATCTCTATTTACAGGCCTCCAAAATACTCTCCAGCCTTTGTTGAAGAGGTCACAGAAATGTTATCAATGATTTCCTCAGGGTTTGACTGTTTTGTTATTGCAGGGGATTTTAATATTCACATAAACAGTGCAGAAAACAAAACTACAAAACAAATGATAACAGTTCTAAACACTTTTGACCTGATTTAGCATGTGCATGGACCCACTCTAGACTTAATCATCAGAAGGGGTCTAAACATTTCATCCATTGTTATTAAGGACATAGCACTATATGATCACTTCTGTATTTTCTTTGATATATTAATCTGTGCTATCACTGAATCTAGATCTGTCTCTGTCAGAAGAAGATGCATCAACGAGAACACAAGTGTACTATTTATGGAGGCTATATCTTTAACACCAAGCATTTCTGCAGACTCTGTTGATATTCTCATTGATTCCTTCAACTCAAAAGTTAAGAATGTTATTGATGATTTTGCTCCAATAATAGTAAGAAAAAAAATAGACAGAAATCAGTTTGGAGAAGATCAACAGCAGTTCAGACTTTGAAAAGACAATGCAGAAAAGCCCAGCGGATGTGGCGGAAGACAAAACTTGAAATTCACTATAGCATCTATAAAGAAATTCTTCATGCTTTTAATGTGAAACTAGCCACAGCTAGACAGAATTTCTTCTCAAACCTTATAAACAGTAACTTAAACAACACTCATACTCTTTTTGCCAATGTTGAGAAACTGACAAACAGATTCCCAGTGAAATGCTCTCAGACAGCAAATTCAATGAGTTTGCTTTTCTTTTTTTCTGAGAAGATCATCAGTATCAGGAAGGCGATTAGCAAATCCTCAAGTAATGCAGAGGTCAGACAAATTCAGCCAAAATATCAAAAAGATACTTTGTCTATTTTTGAAGCAATTGATAGCAAAATTTTGGAAGACATAGTGCAGCACCTAAAATCGTCAACCTGCTATCATGACACACTTCCCACATCTTTTTTCAAAAGTGTGCTTAACTGTTTAGAAGAAGATCTATTAGAAGTGGTGAACGCCTCACTTCTTTCTTGGACATTTCCAAACTCCCTGAAAACAGCAGCTGTTAAGCCCCTCCTGAAAAAGAGCAATCTTGATAACACCATTTTGAGCAATTAAAAACCAATATCTAATCTTCCCTTTATAGGCAAAATCATAGAAAAGGTAGTTTTTAATCAGATGAATAAATACTTAAACTCAAATGGATACCAGGACAATTTTCAATCTGGTTTCCTACCGCTTCACAGCACAGCACAGAGACAGCACACATTAAGATAATAAATGATATTTGCTTAAATTGTGACTCTGGCAAAATATCGTTGCTGGTATTGCTAGATCTCAGCGCTGCATTTGACACTGTCGATCATAACATACTACTAGAGAGACTGGAAAACTGGGTCTGGCTTTCTGGGATGGTACTCAAATGGTTCAGGTCATACTTAGAAGGAAGAGGCTATTATGTGAGTCTTGGAGAGCATAAGTGTTTCTCTCTCTCTCTCACAAGGCTCAATTCTTGCACAGCTATGCTGATGATACCCAGATTTACCTAGCATTATCTCCAAATGACTACGGCCTCATTGACTCCCTATGCCAATGCACTGATGAAAATAATAATTGGATGTGCCAGAACTTTCTTCAGTTAAACAAGGAAAAAACTGAAGTCACTGCATTTGGAAACAAAGATGAAGTTTTCAAGGTCAATGCATACCTTGACTCTAGTGGTCAAACAACTAAAATTCAAGTCAGGAATCTTGGTGTGGTTCTGGAGACAGACCTTAGTTTCAGTAGTCAAGTCAAAGCAGTAACTAAATCAGCATACTATCATTTAAAAAACATTGCCAGAATTAGATGTTTTGTTTCCAGCCAAGACCTGGACAAACTTGTTCATGCCTTTATCACCAGCAGGGTGGACTATTGTAATGGTCTCCTCACCGGCCTTCCCAAAAAGACAATTAGACAGCTGCAGCTCATCCAGAACGCTGCTGCCAGGATTCGGACTAGAACCAGAAAATCTGAGCATATCACACAAGTCCTCAGGTCATTACACTGGCTTCCAGTTTCATTCAGGATTGATTTTAAAGTACTTTTACTTGTCTATAAGTCACTCAATGACCTAGGACCGAAATACATTGCAGATATGTTCACTGAATATAAACCTAACAGAGCACTCAGATCATTAGGATCGAATCAGTTAGAAATACCAAGGGTTCACAACAAAACAAGGGGAGTCCGCCTTTAGTTACTTTGCCGCCCACAGTTGGAATCAGCTTTCTGTTATGTAAAGCACTTTGGACATTGTGTATGAAATGTGCTATATAAATAAACTTGCCTTGCCTTGGCTTGCCTATTGTTTCTCCTATATGCCCCGCCTTTCTGAAATGCATCGTTCCCTTTCAAGGGAGCTTCGAACTGCATCCTCTAGAATGCGCTATGGGGAACACCTCGTCGTGACCTGTGTCTGAAGCATACTTTGAAAAAACACTAACTAGTTGGCTGGCGACAGCCTCTGACATCATTACCGGCGCGACTATAAATCAGCGCCAGGAGAACACATCATTCTCTTCTTCGTCTTCATTGACTGTTTTGTCTGAAGCGTGCATCTGAGAAAACGACCACGGTAAGAGCAATCTTTTTCTGTTTATCATGGCATCCACTAGCAGGACGTTCAGACAGTGTGTACACCCGTGTTGGCGTTATTTGACACCTGATGACACACACAGTCTTTGCGTCTCTTGTTTGGATGAAGAGCATGCACGATGCCCTTGAGGGGGCGATCTGCATGCATTGTGAGCGTTTTTCTATGAAAAAGCTCCGTTCTCATCTGTCTCTCTTTTCAAGGAAAGAGGGACAGCCATCTGCTTCCCGCGGTTCAGGACCCGCCTCTGCTGAGGCACGGAGGAGAGTGAGCTCGTGGGGATCGCAGGTGGATCTTGCTCAGTAGTTTAGAGAGGGACTTTCCCTTTCGCACTCTTCGGCTGCAGATGAGAGTGAACTTCAGGAGGAATATGTGTTGTCAATAACCCTTTCTGATTGAAGTTAGTGCTCTGCTGGTTTCTGCCCAGGAAGAGCAGGAGATGTCTGAGGGTGGCGAAGAAGTTGAGGCTGAACCTTCTCAAGCCTCCTGCCCTGCGTATGTGGAGCTGTTAGAGGTTATGGATCGTGCCACGGCAAAGTTGGATTTGCCATGGAAGCATGCCAGCAAAGTGATGCCGCGAGGTTGCTTCAACGAGCGTTATTTGTCTGATAATAGCCCTCCAGCCCAGATGAGCCTTCCATTCTTGCCTGATTTACATGCAAAAGTCGAAAAAGAATGGAAGAGGCCATTTTCTTCTCGCATTCATCGGTTTCAGCATAAAAGTTTTGGCAACATCAAGGCGATGGGCGAAAATTGGCTATGAGAGAATGCCCCCTGTAGAAGGGGCTAGCTATCTCTCTGTGGGGGAAACATCCCCGCTTAAATCTCCCTCTTTGCCCTCTAAGCCCCTCCAGGATACATCCCGCTTAAATGGCAGAGCATATGCAGCAGCAGGTCAGGCTGTGGCTTCGTTGCACACGATGGCAGTGCTTCAGGCTTATCAGGCTGATCTGCTGAAGGACCTGGATAAAGGCAAGGGCCTTTCAGCTGACCAGGTAGCCAATCTGCATCGCACCACAGACCTCTCTCTCCATGCTACCAAGCAGGCCGCCTCCGCCATGGGTAGGTCTATGGCGGCCATGGTGGTAATGGAGAGACAATCTTTGGGTGAACCTGGGAGATATCGGGAGAAAAGAAAGGGGCTTTCTTCTCGATGCTCCGGTCTCGCCTTCCGAACTTTTCGGTACCTCGGTCGATACGGTGGTGGAGAAGTTCAGGGAGGCAAGGGTGCGCTCAGCTGTTTTTAAATCCTTTCAATCCACAAAGGTCCAGGTCCGAGCCGGAACAACATAGGGGTCCTGGTCCGTCTTGGTCTGAGGATCAGAGATGGGCACAGAAGGCTAGTGTCACGGCTCGCGCTCCTCCCCCGCCTACAGGCAGGGGTAAGAAGAATCGTGGGTCACAAGGAGATAAGCAGTACCTGAGGGATATGATTCAGACGAGGCAGCGTTCTCGTCTGAATTGGAGCGATACCTAGGTAGCTACTCATTCCCTTTGGGTGTTTTTAACTTCTGCTTTTATCCTCCCCTGCCTAATTCCCCTGTAACCACCAGCTCTCCACCCGATCGAGGTTAGGTGGGAAATTTCTCGCATAACAGTCTCCTATGCTGGACCTATGATGTTTTTGGCTGGTTCTATGTTCATAGAAACCACCTTACTTATGGTCCAGACTAAAAGGAGGCCCCCCTTGAGCGGGGCTCCAGTGCAGGAGGGTATATACTTATGTGTATTAAATTGCTGGTGGTTATGTGCCTACTAACAAACTCTGTGAGTTTCCTTTACAGTGCTCACTTACAGCGTTTACTAAACACTCATCTGCACGGGCTGTCCGGCCTCGTGCTCTGGTATTAGGCGGCCGAGATCACATGCTTCTGCTGGAGCCTCGCTGATTATCAGAACTGGCACAGCACTGCAGGGAATCTCATGGATGTCAGGCCAGGTCACCCTGAGGGGCCTCCTGCCTGCTTAGTTGTGCTGTCACATCCAGTGGGAAGTGGAGGTGGTAGATACAGAAGTCTTCCTGTATATACCGCCTCAGGTGATGTTCCCCTCGCCTGAGGTTTGCAAAATTTGTGCTTGCCTCTCCCGTGCGGTTCAGCGCCTCTGCGATGCTTAGGAACCTTTAAGTACACAAGCTAAGCTCTGTGTACTTTCTAAAATCCTGTACGGTAAGGGTTACGCACTCAGCTTCATTCCCTTTTCGAGATGGTTACACCTTGGTTCCTTGGGCCCATTCAGCCAGAGTGTATTTGTTTATACACTTCAAGCATCGTTTCCCTCAACGTGAGGGGCTATCTGGGCGACTCTCGTGGTAGTCTAGCAGCGCTCCCCTTTTCCAGGAAGTGTCACCTATGAGTGCACTGCTCTGAATTTGGAGTTCTCCTCTCATATGAGACTGAGTTCTCTATTTTTTTCCCCATATCATTATAGCATTTTTTCACAGATCGAGTTGATGACTCTCAAGCATATTGTTTGAGATGCAACATTCCATCTAGGAGCTGCTCGATCAGAGTGCCACGAAAGCCCCTCCTTAGAACAGTATTTCAAAATCCATGTTATGGTAAGTTTGCACGCTAGTGCTCTGAGTTCTTTCGAAAATCATTTATGGTGAGGGCTTCACACGGTTGCTTCATGGCCTTTCTTGAGTTGGTAAAAGCCCCGTTCATCTTGGGCACCACTCAATTTATGTATCCTCAGATACCTATCTATCTAAACAGGGTGTTGCTATTAGGGATCTGTTGAGACAGCTCCTTCAGCAAGCTTATGCAAGAGTAAGCGGTAGCCCCTGTGTGACAGGCAAGACCTTGTATAAATAGTGGGTTCTTAGCCGTATCCCTTTAAAGGAATCCTTCCTGATTCCAAGCCTTTAGCTCTACCCTGGGCCGAGGCCCTAACAAATAAAAACTGGGTTTATAGCTTAGGCCTTTGGCCGTAAGGGATAATGTCATGGACAGCTGTCTAGGGCTGTCAAAATGGCTGAAAAACAAAATTCGAATTTTGTACTTATATATTATCAAAATTCTAATTATATTCGAATTTAAAATGGATAGTTTCAGTTAGGGTGAAAAAAAGCTTTTGGCTTCTCTCCTGATACCACAAGAGGCCGCATCCAGCAAAATATTACTAATGCACGTTTATTCAAAGCATTAGAATACATGACTGTGAAGTGAATGATATTTAAAGTAATGTTTATAAACTAATTATAATTAAGTTGCTTAAACAACTATAAACAAAACATCATGTATGCATGCATAGTTTAATACAAAGGGCGTAAAGCCAATCAGTACATTTTTGATTTAAAAGCATGAGATGCAGTGGGATGGGGTTACATTCGTAACCTGAGACATTTTTTACATGGCTCATTGGTCTGAAAAGCAAGGTGTGCTCTGATTGGCCAGCTATCCAGTGCATTGTGATTGGACGAATCCCACAAGCGTCTGACAGAAATGTTACACCCCTTACCATATGATGCCTGATCTCCTGGCACGACGAGACATAACCAGAGGTGGGTAGAGTACCCAACAACTGTACTCAAGTAAAAGTAAAAGTACTTCTAGAAATATTTACTCAAGTAAAAGTAAAAGTACTAGTCTTGAATAGTCACTTGAGTAAGAGTAAAAGAGTATCGGATAAAAAAATCTACTCAAGTAGTTAGTTACTAGTTACTTTGGGTCATATATACTGAGCCTATTTTTATTTAGATATATAGATAAAATGTATGTAATGTATGTGTGTGTGTGTATAAATGTATATATTTCATCAGCCTTTACTCCAATTTATGTAATTTATTATAAAACCCTGTCTGTTTACTTAAGTAACAGATATAGGTGTCATGCCATAACATATTTTTAATACGACTGACTTCATATTAAATGTGAATTTAACATTGAAAGTTAATGTGATATAAATATTGCTACTAATCTTTCATTGTTCAGAAAGAGAGCAAATAACATTTACATTATTAAAGATCATTTTCACTGACAGTCTAGAGTTCAATCACTCTCAGAAACTCCCATTAAAATCACTGAACCTGTTAACACTGTGAAATCAATATCTTAATTATAGATTCGTACACACATCTGCACTTTGTTGTTTCTGACGAGAGAATTCGCCAGAAAGAGGTTTCCAGTCAGTGAGCGAGTGAAGGAAGCACCGGCCTTTTAGCGATGACTCATCGGGACACTTCTGATTGGCCAATGCTTTAATTAGCTCAAAAGAATCATGTGTGATTGGTTATAATGCGCAGCGATGTAAGAACGCATCTATCTCTGGCTCAGCGCCAGCAAGCAATCACAGATCTGAATTTAGCAGCTGATGATATGACTTGCTGAACGTACTCGCACCGGTGTGATTGTATTAAAATTAATAAAATCTTAATCGGCTATTTTTTGTCTTTTGGAGGCTGCATTCAACTTGACTCCCCTCTGTTATAAGCCACACGTACAACAAACTAATGTCACAGTGGTATCGTGTACTGTAATCGAATGTAGCCCATGTTATTACCTGTTAAACAGTAGACAGCACACGCGGTGTTCATCTAATAAGGATCTCCATCGCAAGCAAATAATAGCCTTTATAGATTTGCTTTCAATTCAGTGCAGTTCCCAACGCTGCTGATGTTCTTAAAAGTTACAACTCTGAGTGAGCTGCTTCAGACGCTCAGCGCACGCGGCAGGGAACTGAACGACTCATTCGAACTGATTCATGAACCAATTCACTCGTTTGCCAATTGGTTTGATCAAGCCTTTGAACAGAGTTGACTCAAAAGAATGAATCATTCGCGAATGGGCATCGCTGATTTTCCAGAGAAAAGTAGACGGCGCGTTTGGAATAAACTGAAGCAGTTATAACATTTATTGCATTAAGATAAGTACCCATCTTTAAATATACTCCAAAAAGTATTAGTTACCCCAAAAAATTACTCAAGTAAATGTAACGAAGTAAATGTAACTCGTTACTACCCACCTCTGGACATAACCAATAAAACCCATTACAAAAGAACCATTTGCTGCTTCAAGTGGGACATAAATACTGATTATAATGACTTACTGACTTACTTATACTGTGTTTTTACGTGTTGTGTTGCATCGTGGCGAGTAAACATAAAACTATGTCTGCATTTTTGATAATTTTTGCAATATGTTTCTTGAACAACAAATTAGCATATTAGAATGATTTCTTAAGGATCAAGTGATACTGAAGACTGGAGTAATGATGCTGAAAATTCAGCTTTTTGATCACAGAAATAAATTACATTTTAAAATATATTCCAATCAAAAGCAGCTATTTTTAGTACAAATATTTCACAATATTACTGCTCCTGCTTACTTTGGATCAAATTAAAGCAGGCTTGGTGAGCAGAAGAGACTTCTTTAAAAAACATTAAAAGTCTTACTGTTCAAAAACTTTTGATTAGTAGTGTATATTTTTATTGTAGGCCTAATTTAGGTTTGTTAAATCTAGGGAATTTCAGTCATTTTAAGATAAATAACATTCTTTGTTAACAAACTGAAATGAGGTGTTTGTTTTCAACAAGGTTTACACTGTTCTGTTCATAACAGTTCTGTTCAGAGATATCAGAGTTATAAAAAAAGAGATATCGGGGAAAATTAAGAAAAGGGAAAGGGAACTGAAGGTGCAGTGCAAGAGAGAACTTTTTATTATTTTCCACTCCCCAGACTAAGGATTTAGAACTTTTTATGTGATGGCTATACAAATAATAGGGTTGTCTGTGGATTCAGAAATTGTTGTGGATGTACAGGCTATATACAGAAAAAAGGGGCAAAAATCTCTCCTTTTGGGGTACAACAGCATGTCACTGGAGCAACACCCTTAAAATTACATATTTGTAAATTTTTTCCCCTAATAAGTAGGCCTACAAATTAGTACTTTAAGGGTACAAATTACTAATCTAGAGCCCCTTTCACAATAAGATTCCGGATTATACATGGGTAATGTGTCCTGGCAATTGTTCCCAGATCATTAGATTTTGGTTCATTCACACTGCCAGTGATTTCTCGGAACCTGTGCATGTGTTCACGCACAACCTCTAAAGGTCCAGTAATGACACGTACATCAGGATGTGACGTGTAATGTACGAGTCGAACTTAACTTGGCGAACAATCTCAGCTACAGCATGGAAAGTAAGGAGCTAACTGGTCTCTGCTTCATTACACAGTTTGCACATTTTCTTCGCGATCGTTGATCTGCCTTTGGTAAAATAGTCACATGATAACGTGCGTCCTCCAGCAATTTTCCGGGACCAACGTGCAGTGTGAAAGGGGCTTACGGTACTAATATGTCCCAACCTAGAAGTTGTGATGAATCATCAGTTAAGCTTCACAGACCATATTGCTACAATGACCCGGTCCTGCAGATTTGCCTTATACAACATTAGGAAGATTAGACCCGTAAGAGCAAGCCACCCAACATCTTGTCCAAGCTATTGTTCTCTCCAGACTGGCCTTCATGCATGTACTATCAAGCCTCTGAAACTGATCCAGAATGCAGCAGCGAATGTTGTCTTCAATGAGCCAAAAAAAGCTCAAGTTACTCCTCTCTTCATCAGGTTACACTAGCTACCTGCAGTGTTGTAGTCGAGTCACCAACTGTCGCGTCCGAGTCTCGAGTCCCCAGTGTTCGAGCTCCCAGTGCCTACATGTCAGTGCCTATTAAAGAGGTTCTACATTAAACAAAAATGACACTACTGTCACAATTGCAAAGGGAGTTTATTTACTGATTTGACATATACACTTTGCAACACACTTTGCAACTTTACGACGCCATCAAAAGCATGTGTTTACTTCCATTGTTGTGAACTTGTGATTGAGAACTAGCGTAGAAAATTTACAAATTGCAGGTTTAATCATGCTGCATTTTCATGTTGCATTTTAAAAGCATCAGATTTAAAAGCATGGTAATGCTCAACCTTGCACGGTGAGGTCTCATCAAAATGCCTCCATGGCTAAATACCCTTTCAATGGGTGCACTGGTGGCAGGAATACAGAATACCTGTGTGGCAAGCTGATAGAGCGCAAGGAACTTGACTTTGTGCTGCTGCCAAAACCCAAAGCATGGGACTGAGTCCTGCTCAGCGATCAGGTCAAGATATGCAGTCAACTGAGCATGGACAGATGGCTTGTTGTTAGTCGCGGAGGGAGTCTTCTGATAGTGGGAGAACATTTTCAGCTTTTTCTGAGGGGCCTCAGGAGGAGATGCTGGAGCATCACCTACCCCTGGCCCTGTTGCAGCGGCTGGTGATGGTAACTGTTGTTTCTCGCCTTCTGCTTTTATATACTCTGAAACAAAAGGAGGCAGAATAGGTATGGGTAACACTTTACAATACGTTTCATTAGTAAACATTAGTTAATGTAATGTGAACTAATCCTTTAACACTGTATTACTCTATTACAGAAATACACAAAAAGAAACGTGCATTTTACAGGACACTGTATTTTAAACATACTTAAAATGTAAAAATCAATACGATATGTCCAGAGAGAGAGAGAGAGAGAGAGAGAGAGAGAGAGAGAAAGAGAGTGTGTTTGAGAGAGAGAGAGAGAGAGCATTTGTATGTGTTCAAGTGAATGTGTGTGTGTGTGACGGCACGCGACTGGTCAGAAAGCAACGTGTAACGTTAGTCTGACATGTCTCTTGTCCACGACACCACAGGATTTTAGGAGTCAAAATTGCGTCATCCATCTGACACAGTGACCATTGCAACAGACCAAAAGTTTTTGTAATCTGACACAGTGACTATCGCAACAGACAAAAAAAATAATGTAATCTGATCTGACACAGTGACTAGTAAGTTATCGACAGACAAAAAAATTGTGTAATCTGAACCAGACATTACACATCATCGACGTCTGATGCCAAATTGTCAAACATCGCCCAACCCTAGCTTCTTCTGTTTATTATCATATATGCTTTAGTCAATAATAGTTTTTTAAAAACTAATGTTAGCCAATGGAAAGCATTTTACTTACTTTTCTGGGTGCATGAGTGACAGGTGTCTGTTAAAGTTTGAAGTTGTCCCAGTCTTTTCCTCAACTGTGCGATTACACACACAACATTTAGTGCTGCTCTTTCCAGCATTAGATGCAAAATTTGTGTAGGCGAAGTTCACGATCCGGGGCACATCTTTGTGCATTTTCCAAATGTGAACATTTAGCCCGCGAATCATGCACGAGCGTAAAGTGAGTGACGTCAGTGAGTGTGTTGTCAAGCAAAGAGAGCGAGCGGTAGCAGTGTCTGTGAGGGAAAAAAATAGATCCCGGCCGGTCTTGGGCACGAAACAGGAAAAGTGTAATACCTTAGATAATTTTTTTATAACATATTTAGTCAAAAACAAAGTGATGAATGCTCAAGTCCGATTTTATATATCCTTGAGTCCGAGTCCAAGTACGAGTCATCAGTCCGCGAGTCCAAGTCGAGTCATGAGTCTAGAGAATGGAGTCTCGAGTCGGACTTGAGTCCAAAGAATAGTGACTCGAGTCCGACTCGAGTCCGAGTCCAGGACTCGAGTACTCCATCACTGGCTACCAGTAGCCGCTCGCATAAATTTCAAGGTACTGATGCTTGCCTACAAAACGACCACTGGCACGGCACCAACATACCTAAACTTACTAGTTCAATCTTATGTACCCTCCAGAAGTTTGCGTTCTGCAAGTGAATGACACCTTGTGCTGCCATCCTAAAGAGGTTCAAAATCACTCTCACAGAAGATATTTTTGTTGAAATCTGAGACGTTTCTGACCCTACATAGACAGCAAGGGAACTATCACATTCATTATAGAGTACCTCAACGCATCCTTGTGGTGCTGCTGACGTTCAACACGCATATGCTGCGCCTCGTTTGCAAGCAGAAGAAAGCACAGGCATGTGTCGTGGATCTGTGATAATGGTCGGCAGACTGACAGGGAAGAGAAGAATTGGTGAATTCGTTATATATGGAGCCCTGCAAATGGCATGCAGGAAAAAAAAATAGGCTAAATCGTGAGCACGATTTACTATTTCGTTCCCTCGATTTATAAATTGTCCGCACAATTTACTAATTTGTTCCCTTGATTAGCTAAATCATGTACACGATTTATAAATCGAGAGAACGAATTAGTAAATTGTGCAGAAGATTTAGCAAATTGAGGAAACAAATTAGTAAATCATGCGCACAATTTTTATATTACATTTACATTTATTCATTTAGCTGACGCTTTTATCCAAAGCAACACTGTTAATTATTTCACTGTAAATTTACAATAAATTGCAGGTTAATAATTGCATGACTTTCACAGCAAGTTACCGTATCATTTTTACAGTAAATAATTGTGAAATGACAGCTGTTTACTGTGACTTCACAATAACAATGCCGTCATATTACTGTGATTTAGCAGTAAGCTGCTGTATAATTACAGTATTTTACTGTGCAATTACAGTTAGTGTATCAAATTACTGTAATTTAAAAGTAAGCTGCTGTAGAATTACTGTATTTAACCATGTCTATACTGTGATTTAGCATAAATGATGGACCAAACAAAACTGATAAAAACAATGGTTTAACTTTTATTTTTTTAGAAGAAAAATACATTTTAATAACAGGAATAAACACTGTGTAACATGAATGAACACTGGGTAACATGAATGAACACTGGGTAACATGAATGTCTGTCAATATGTGTGTGAATGTGTTTACTGTGTTTACCATTATGTGATAATGGTACTTGAAAAATACAATTTAATAACAGGAATAAACACTGGGTAACAGGAATGAACACTGGGTAACAGGAATGTGTGTCTATGTGTGTGCACTGTGCATGTGTTTACTATGTGATAATGGTACTTCACAACGTAGGAGCTGAAAAGAGAAAGAAGGAGAGAGAGAAGAGAGAGTGAGAGAGGGAAGAAAAGACAAAAAGGTGGGAAAAGAGAGGGTTGCAGGTGTCTCACTCCTTCCCTTGCAGCAGGCACCTGCATAGTATGGGTTCTGTCCACGATCTACAAAAGATAAGAAAGACAAAAAGTTTAAGTTACTTTGTGGTGCAAGTATGGTACTCGCATTGTAAAACTAATCCTAAAATGTGTACAATTTAAGAAATTACAATTGTAAAACTCATGATAAATCAGATAAATCATGTGAATAGTACTATATAAATTAATATTAAATCAACAAACCAGAGGACTCTGAAAGTAACATGATGGAGGTTAAGCAAAAATTACATGACATGCGTACATAGTAATGCAACTCAGTAAGCCAGTAATGTGATGTAAATTTACACTTAAAACTATTGTAAAGTACGTCTGTAAATTTGACGTTTTTATTCTAACATATCAATAACCTATAACATTGAAAAGGCATGTTTAATTCAAATAAACGTAAGAACAATTAATTTTACACATTTTGCAGCCTGTCTAAACTCGTAGAACAGATTAAAGGGATAGTTTACCCAAAAACCCACCCTCATTCCAAACACGTTAGCCCTTCATTCATCTTTGGAACACAAATTAAGACATTTTCTGACTCCTCCATGGACAGCAATTTTATTACCACTTTCAAGGCCCGGAAAGGTAGTGAAGATTGTTAAAATAGTCCATGTGACTACAGTGGTTCAACCTTAATGTTATGAAGCGATGCAAAAATACTTAGAAGTGCAGAACGCACAAAAAGTATTCTCGTCGCATCATAGCAATAAGGTTGAACCACTGTAGTCACGTGGACTATTTTAACAATGTTTTTACTACCTTTCTGGGGCTTGAAAGCGGTTATAACATTGCAGTCTATAAGCGGGATCAGAAAGCTCTCGGACTTCTTAAAATTATCTTAATTTGTGTAGAACAAAATTGTTTAGAACATCATGAGGGAGTGTAATTAATGAGAGACTTTAAATTTTTGATTGAACTAACCCTTTAATAGTAGAGATGTTCCGATACCCTTTTTCTCTTCCCGATACCTGGGCTCAGGGTATCGGCCGATACCGAGTACTGATCCGATACCTGGGTGTGTATCTGTATATACAGCTGTATATACTACTAGCCCTGTGTAAATTTCTAGAATTATTTTATGGTGTGCTCCAGACTTATCCCTTGATAAAACATGAACAAATACATGGTTAACTACTGTATTTATTACAGTATTTTTATTATCTGACATGAATTTGACAGTAATATTATTTAATTTAAGCGAAAAAGAACTTCAAATGCAGCCAAAAATCTAACACCGCAAACTAAAAAAGGTATTTTAGTATTTTAGTTTTACAATATTAGTGTATAAAAAACTGCAACAAATAAGTCTAGGAATATAAAAAATTCTATATTAATCAGATAATCTCTTTACAACAAAACAAGTAAAAAACAAGCAACCGTCTAGGCATAATTATTATTATTAATAGAGACGTATTATTACTACATAGAGACGTAGCTAAATCTACTGTAGGCTACAACAGTAGCTTAATATATTGTCAATTTACTCGCCATGAAGATCTTTGAGTGTCTGTGTTTATGATATGACAGTTTTCTCAAATGAAACGTTAAATTCTCATGAAGTGACGGTTTATGCGTTCATGTCCTCATATAGTGACACACGGCAGAAACCACAAAACAGCGAGCTCCCGTGCATCTGCGCCCGTCTCCCACAGAGATGTCGACTTTGCAGGAGTAATATTTAAATAGTATTTTGCAGTTTAATATTCACAGACACTAGTATATATATTCGGCTACAGTCTGGAGCCCTGCGCTTAGACTAACACGGAAGCGACTGAACGCAGCTGCGGGTAACGAATATACTCAAACTTACTACCGGTCCTACAGAGACGCTGGTATCATCACATTTTAAAATTTTCAGCACCGTCTTGGTAGTGAAGTGCCAGTACTTGTGGCATCCCTAGTCGCCGTTTTACTGTCTGGTTGGTCCAGTCTGAAATACTGCTAAACAGCGGACATACTGCTAACCACTGATCTGTAATATTGAAGCGGCTTCACTGTCTGTTGGCAGTTTAGAACGCGATGAGCGATCCATATAGATCAGTGCTGCTAACGCGTTTTCATTTCTTCTTCGCTGCTCTAAACAGGGGTTGCTTGTGGCATTACAGCACATCGTCCTGTGTTTGCAATGCATTCTGAGCAGCGAAGAAGAACAGAAGAAGTGAAGTGACATTCGGCCAAGTATGGTGACCCATACTCAGAATTTGTGCTCTGCATTTAACCCATCCGAAGTGCACACACACACAGAGCAGTGAACACACACACACACTGTGAGCACACACCCGGAGCAGTGGGCAGCCATTTATGCTGCGGCGCCCGAGGAGCAGTTGGGGGTTCGGTGCCTTGCTCAAGGGCACCTCAGTCGTGGTATTGAGGGTGGTGAGAGAACTGTACATGCACTCCCCCCACCCACAATTCCTGCCGGCCCGGGACTCGAACCCACAACCCTTCGATTGGGAGTCCGATTCTCTAACCACCAGGCCACGACTTCCCCGAACCGTGCAGCGGTTAGGCAAAGCTAGCGTTCATAACTAGAGCTGCGTCCGAAATCGCATACTGCGTACTGGGTACTACATTTGAATTTGAACGTACTACTCGACCGTTAGAAAAGTACGTTCTATATAGTATGAATGGAATTCGGACGTACTACATCCGCCATGTTGACATTGTCACGTGACATATGTCGTCACAACAGCGCGTAAATTTAAAGAGCCCAATCTACTGAGTCTACATGATATAAAATCGGTGATGTTTTTCGTTATTCTTACCGCTTTCGTCTGCGTTTTTACGTCGTTTGAATTAACAATTCACATCATGCCTTCGTTGACAGTTTGTAAATCCTTAAATATAAATAAATATAAATTTAGCTTTTAATTTTCTACCTCAGAATAACAGCAGCTACATCTGTGAACAGAATGACAGCCTGATTTTATGTAAGGATATAAAGTAGTTTATTGTAATAAATAAATACAAATAAAATTACACAAAAGAAACAAATTAATTAATAAACTTGAAAGAATGCTTAGACAAATACACACACACATATATACACATAAATACATTATAGAAATATACACAGAAACACACACACACATATATACACACATCACAATATATACATAAATACATACATAATATATGCATTATAGACAATATACACACATATATATATCTATATATATATAGATATAGATATATCAGCAAAAATGTGTAACCTATTGAAATTGTATTCTAAAAAACAAAAACTACATATTTACAGACTGCGAACAGCATCATACAGGCTGCTGTCAATGGCCTTTGACATCCAAGAGCTGCATAACATTGTGCACAGAATGAGCAGGTCAGTCATGGGGATTTTGAAGAGGCTGATTGCCTTCTCCACCACAGATCACAGGCAGTGGAAGCAGCTTTTCTTCTGGTAGCTGGCACAATAGATGGCTGTCACATACAAATTGAACCTCCAGCAAGTGAAGCCCAATGTTATTTCAACAGGAAGCGGTTTCATTCTGTTCAGTTGCAGGTCATCACCAGGGGAAGTACCTTGATATGTTTGTTGAATGTCCCGGGTCTGTGTATAATGCCAGGTTGCTGAAGAACAGCCCTATTTACACTGGAGGCCTGTATCCACCTGCAGGAAAACACATCCTGGGAGATGGTGTGTGTGTCCTTGTTTGAGTGTTCATCTGCCTCATCACTCCATACAGAGAGCCTGAACAGAATCCTGCACAGGTTTGATTCAACACCAATGATGCTCGTGCACAGAACATTGTTGAGAGAGCCTTCAGGATGATGGAGACAAGCTGTGCTCCATCTTCTTCTTCTTCAAGGCCCTGGAAGTGAGTCCTGTCTTTGTGCCAGATGTTGTTGCATGCTGTGTAGTGCTCCACAACCTCCGTCTTCTGAATGAGGACATTGCGGATCCACAAATTGTAGAGGATCATGACGATGATACACTGGAACCTCAAAACACAGAAGCCAGCACAGGAGAGCATGTGTGGGACAATCTGAGCACAGCTGTGTCACACCAGATGACTGTGTGCAGCTCTTCAAGAGCAGGATTACCTGTAGGACAGTTGAACAGGTTAAGACTCTGCAAATCAGTTCACGTTCTCATAGTGCTATTGTTTAAGCTTCTGTAAGTTATGAAGGTAATTTTAAGACTGTCAAATCGAGATATTCATATATTAGTTATTTAAGAAATATACATATATATATATATATATACTATAAAATCACATAAATATGTATAAATACATATGTAAATAGTTAAATTTAAACGTGTGTGTATTTATATATAGACATAAATATATTACACTCATAACTGGGAATTAATATTACAGTTATTTGAAAATCTAGCAACATATCACATAACATATCATACCAACATATTTACAAGTTTAATTTTACAAATGTATTACTGTATCCCTGGGGTAAATTTTAGATTTCCACTGTTTTTCACTCATTTTTGATACCCAAATTTAAAGTCCTCATCTTGTACACATACAGTTACTGAACTGAAGCTGCTGAAGTTTATTTTCCTGACATTATTATAGAAACGTCTTAAGAAATTCCCTTTTGGTGTTGCTTTAAGCTCTATTATACTACTTTATGAAAATGTTAATGTGGTTTTGTCTGAAGCTTTGTGCTCTTATCCATGTAGAAATGAAAAATAAATAAATAAATAGAGAGAATAATTTTAAATGTGACTTGGTGTATGGGTATTTCTCTAAAGTGTGGCACCCATTCTCAAGACAACATTCTTCAGATGTTAAGATGTTGCTTGTTTAAAAAACTGGAAACTGTTGCAAAATCAGTGTGCACACACCTGCTACAAAAGTTATTTGCTATTAAGCACTTTGCAACTGACAAAATAGCAACTGGAAATACCTGGAAATTCATATTATAATAAAAAAAACAGCATAAATCATTGATGATCCTAACCTAAATACATGTAAAGAGTGTGTGTAGTTAAGATTAAATTTAATTTATATACTTACTGAATTATGCTTTCCAGTGAGTAGGGTTTGATCAGTCTCTGTAACATCAGAACAGGATTTACACATTACTGATGATTTATGATCAAACTGAGGCACCTATTAAGTTAAGTTAAGGTATCCAACAATTTTTATCAACACTAGTAAAATGTAAATTAACTTTATCTCATTAAATTACTTAACGAGCCATCTGTAGAAAGCAGCATTAACAAGCTGAGGCACAGCCTCTGATCGATAATGATTATTAAACATGTTTTTAAACTCAATTTACAAAATAGTCTCATCAGTTTACAATGTGTAAAACTTTAACAAGTCAGTCGTTTACTTGGATTATGTTAAACAAGTAACGTTACACTTTAACCACAATGAACAGCATTTATCCATAAGGTACTTACACTTCAAAACAGCGGCGTCACGATTTTCCGTTATTTTCGAATATGAGTATGACGAGTCCTCTCCCGTGGCCTCATGGGATAGAGTAGTGCCCATCCTATGCATACTACGGAATTCGAGCGGAAGTAGTAGGCCATCCGGGTACATTTCACCTACTGTTTTTCGAATACTAAGAATTCGGACATACTACTGGCTTCGCATACTGTTTTTCGCCTACTATATAGTATGGAAGTATGCGATTTCGGACGCGACTTAGGTCTTGAAAATGGTATCGGATCGGTATATGGGTTCATGTACTCGCCGATGCCGATGCCAGAATTTGTTGTGGTATCGGAGATATTTCCGATACTAGTATCGGAATCGGAACAACTCTATTTAATAGCTTAAGTAAACATCTTACTGCATAACTAATTCTAGCTTAAAACAAAGACAGTGTTTCGTTAGTCTGTTCTGAAGTTGGAACACAACTTACATTAGACTGACATCCATTCAAAGTCAATGAGCTTCCTGATCAGTGTACAGACTTGCTGGTTTATGTGTCCTCTCTGCCTCTTTGATTTTGTACCGGTCTCTGGGTTGATACCCAAGAAGCACATATAAACAAAAAGACAGAGAAGAAAGATGTTAGTTTAATTCAAGTGGGATTAAAAAGGTTTCAGTTCCCAGTCATCACCTTCAGTGGGTCACTGCTGTTGCAGTACTGAGCAAAACTAAAGTTAGCTCAGTTTTAACAAGGTGACATTACTTGGATTCAATTAAACAGTAACCATTTAAATAACTTAACAGCAACTGAAAAACATTTACATCACAAACACACAGTCAAGAATAGTCCTGCAACAAAGTAAGTTGTGAAGTAAGATGTGTGTGATTTACCCAGGCAATGCATTTGCACACAACAATTTACATCATTTACACGTACTGTTTGCAGAGGATGGAGGAAGAGCCTGTTGCCAGTCCATCTCCATGTGGCTGTTTCTGCTTGCACTCTTCCTCCTAGAATTATTACCCGTTCACAGACAAAATGGCTCCTAATATCTCCAGATGTCGACCTGTTTTACTTTAGAATAGCACAGCTAACGAAGCTCCACTAATTCAGTGATAAACACATTTTCCTATATCTTTTTTATATAATAAAATGCACTTTATTTTTTCTGTTGACGAGACAGACAACGGCTGCTCCGTTTCACACACACGGCAGAAAAATATGGACGACGCCCAGCTAGGTAACATTACTAATTTGAGATTAATTTATTCCACCTTTGCACAAATCCACAACACTATAATGTATCTAGTTGATCATAACTGTCATAATACACACATTAAGGCCACAGCTTACCTTATAAATTTATTTCCCGGTGGTAGAAAAATGCTGTGGGAAAAGAAAGAGCGCTGTTAGAGTAACGAACGTTAACTAAGAAAAGCATTAAGCAAAGCTAAAGTTCAATTTTGACGGTGTAGTTAACGTGAAGCCTCACAGTTAATAACTTAATACGGTACTACTAGCTATACACTTATTAACACAACCAACGTCTGATCATTCAAATTTGCGCGCTCAAACCTAGACGCGAGTGTGCTCCAGCTGTTACAAAAACATGGAACAGAACTTAACTAACGCTAAGTTGGTTCATACTTTTAAATAACATGAAATTTCATATAAAAAACAGTCATCAAATTGACAAAGTTTGAAATGAAACACTTACCGCACTGAATCCGTCGAGTGAGACCACGGAGGAGATCAGGCCAGGGAGCTCCGGGGGAGCTCAGATGACGCAGTTGCAGCGCGAAAATGACGGAATTCACAGTAGTTTCTTGTAAAAGCCCCGCTCCTGCATTATTTTCACAGTAAAAGTCTAAATACGGTATTATATTGTGAAATATCACAGTTAAAGCCTGTGAAGTGGTAATAATGTAATTACCTGTGAAATATTACAGTTATATATTGTGAAATCCTGGAAATATTTTACAGTGAACTTACAATTGCTATATATGTCAGAGGTCGCACGCCTCTGGAGCAACTAGGAGTTAAGTGTCTTGCTCAGGGACACACTGGTGTCTCACAGTGGATTCGAACCGGGGTCTGCAATGCAGGAATGCATGGGTCAGAAAGGTCTCGGATTTCATCACATTTCTTGTGAAGGTCCTGTTTGTGAAGGTTGAAAGAAGGTCATATGGGTTTGGAATGACATGAGGGTGAGTAATTAATGACAGCATTTTCATTTCTGGGTGAACTATCCATCTAAGGAATTTTTATCACGGTCACAGGCCAAACAGTTTGCTTATGTTAGTCCACCAAAATCAAAATGTAGCAAACCTTTGTCCTCTAAAGTGGGCCCTGGAATGCACTGTCCACTACAAAATGCAAAAAACACAATTAAAAAATAATTTTTTTGGTGGACTTTTAGGTGCATCTCAATAAAATAGAATGTTGTGGAAAAGTTCATTTATTTCAGTAATTCAACTCAAATTGTGAAACTCATGTATTAAATAGATTTAATGCACACAGACTGAAGTAGTTTAAGTCTGTGGTTCTTTTAATTGTGATGATTTAACGAAAACCCACCAGTTCACTATCTCAACAAATTATGGCAATTCATGACATGCCAATCAGCTGATCAACTCAAAACACCTGCAAAGGTTTCCTGAGCCTTCAAAATAGTCTCTCAGTTTGGTTCACTAGGCTACACAATCATGTGGAAAACTGCTGATCTGACAGTTGTCCACAAGACAATCATTGCCACCATTCACAAGGAGGGTAAGCCACAAACATTCATTGCCAAAGAAGTTGGCTGTTCACAGAGTGCTGTATCCAAGCATGTTAACAGAAAGTTGAGTGGAAGGAGTTTGCTTGACTGGCCAGCAAACTCACCAGACCTGAACCCAGTAGAGAATATATGGGGTATTGTCAAGAGGAAAATGAGAAACAAGAGACCAACAAATGCAGATGAGAAGGCCACTGTCAAAGAAACCTGGGTTTCCATAACACCTCAGCAGTGCCACAAACTGAACACCTCCATGCCACGCCAAAATTGAGGCAGTAATTAAAGCAAAAGGAAGCCCCTACTTTCCAGAAGGCCAACAATTCACTAAAAATGTTTTTTATTGATCCTATGAAGTATTCTAATTTGTTGTGATAGTGAATTGGTGGGTTTTTGTTAAATGTGAGCCAAAATCATCACAATTAAAAGAACCAAAGACTTAAACTACTTCAGTCTGTGTGCACTGAATTTATTTAATACACGGGTTTCACAATTTTAGTTAATTACTGAATTACTGAAATAAATGAACTTTTCCACGACATTCCAATTTATTGAGATGCACCTGCAAGGCTCTTTATTGGAGCTATAAAATTAAGTTTCAGTATATCTTTTTGATCTTAGGGAATAACCAATCATAAGTTAAATGATCACAAACAATTTAAAAATGTAGTTGAAAAGCTATTGTCAACGGGGAAAAAATACTTTTATTCCAGTTAATTGAATACCTGGAAAAAAACCCAAAATGTTTTATGTGCAAGTAACATATAGATGAAACACTTATTTTGTGAAGTGAAAAGGATACTTTGTGATTGTGTGTAATGTACACACAGACAATTGAAATAAGTGCTTATTTTTTTAAACCACTTGTTGTACACTTGAACCCATTAGCGTATGAAAGATGAGTTCAAGTGTACTACAAATGGTAACTGTGGCGAGTGGGGTGGGGCCGAGGGACGTGGGAACAAGGAGTGAGGCCGGCAATGATTGGGCAAATCAGTGGCACCTGCGGCCCACCGCCGGTCTCGAGTCCCACGTAGGAGATGGAAGGATATAAAACTGGAGCGACGACAGTGAAGGACGAGAGAGGACCAGGCCTGGGCTTTTAGTTGTGTTTTGATTTTTATTTGAGTGCACCAGTCGTCCGTGAGGGGCTGGTGCGCTGTTTTGTGTTTATTTTAAATTATTAAAATGTAATTTGATTGTCCGCCGGTTCCCGCCTCCTTCTTCCCGATGATTACGGAGTTGATAATTCATTACAGTGGTGCCGAAGCCCGGGAGAAGGAGGGACGCGCTGCTGAAGATCCCTTGCCGCTGTGGTGAATCCGCGGTGCCAACAATCAGGCGAGGAGTGTGCCGCCATGGACGCTCGAGGCGGTGGGCTGGAGCGAGTTGCCGGGGACGGGCGAGCCATTCGCCAGGTGGCCGGAGCCTGCTGCCATCCGCCGGAACGGGGAGGAGCAGGGAACGGGGGACTCCTGCCGGCTGCCCAAAACCGGAGGAGCCGTCGCCGTCCACCGGGCGGCGGAGGAGTGTCGTGCCGTCCGCCGAGGGCCGTCCAGTGCCACCGCCAGGCACCGCGGAGGAGATCGCCCAGCCGGTGGAGGGCCGAGCAGCAGTGCGTCTGGGAACCGGAATTTTTTTTTTTTTTTCTCTCCCCTCTCGTCTCTGTCGCTCCTCCTTCCATCTCCTTTTCTCTCGCCTCATCTGTCCTACCCCCAGGTTCCCGCAGGTCCCCGTGAGCGGTCCCCCCCGGAGGGAGGGGGGGGGAGTAGAGCGCAGTCTCGTGGGTACCCCCCGGCCTGCGTGGGGCGATGGGGGTATGTGGCGAGTGGGGCGGGGCCGAGGGACGTGGGAACAAGGAGGGAGGCCGGCAATGGTTGGGAAATCAGTGGCACCTGCGGCCCACTGCCGATCTCGAGTCCCACGTAGGAGATGGAAGGATATAAAACTGGAGCGACGACAGTGAAGGACGAGAGAGGACCAGGCCTGGGATTTTAGTTGTGTTTTGATTTTTATTTGTGCGAATCAGTCGTCCGTGAGGGGCTGGTGCGCTGTTTTGTGTTTATTTTGTAATTAAAGTTGTTGTTTGATTGTCTGCCGGTTCCCGCCTCCTTCTTCCGGATGAATACGAAGTTTTAATTCATTACAGTAACTAAATAAATTTTTAATACAGAGATAGTATGTGTACTTAACTGTGCTATTTTGGGAAATTTAAGATGTATTTAAGATGTTCTTAAGATTATCTTAAAAAATAATGATACTAAAAAATATTTTTTAGTATATTAAGTACAATATTAGTGTGTGGAAATAGTGCACTTTAAGTAGCCTACATCATGGAAGTGCACTTGTTTTTCAACTTGGAATAAAAACCATTTAGTTCAGTTGGACAACATTTGCCCTGCTCCGCTTCATACAGCGTATGCTGCAGAGCTGAAGCACAGTGCAGCAGGAGTCAGTTTTCTGGGCAAAAACATTCTAGCACTGTCCCCCACAGCCAATTTAGTTATAATGTTCTTTTTTTTAATTTTGAAAAGCCTGTTTTCTGAGCTATTTACCTGACATTAAGCTATGTTACCAAGGGCTTTTTTTTTTATTATTATAGGAGTCAATGATAACCAGAATGGTTTGGTTGCCCAAAAATCTTCAAAATTTCTTTCACAGAACAGAGTATATAATGGCAGTAAATTTACTAGCTCAAAATCAGTGCTTTACTGTCAAGTGCATTCTTATATGACAAAAATTGCAGTACATTCAATAATATTTATCATTATTAATTAATTTACTCCCAGTCAAAATTTTTGCCCCAGTCCAGCGCTGTTCCACAGTGTTTAGTAAACTTTCTGTAAATTATTAGTCGATAGCCTATTGTCTTACTTTTACGTTTTTGTTAATAACTATTTTGTTAAAAGCTACTCTGTCATTGTACTGTTTTATTGTTGTTGTGCTTTCCAATAAGAATAATAATGAATCTATCTTTGAAGCATTCGTTTTAGTCTTAGAAAGTGAAAGGTATAAAGATGTAACCGCAACAGGAAATTATCTTTTCACCTAGATGAAGAATTCTAAAGCAAAAGTGAAAGCATCCAAACCCCCATAAAATTTAAACTTTAACGTACAGTTTATGCTCAATCCCTCTAATGTAGCTAATGTGAACTAAAGCATTCAATTGCAAATATTGCTGCTAAAGTTGGCAATTAGTTTTTTACATGGATGATTGGTGTTGATAAAATAAAATTACTCATGTGGCATTTGTTTTGTTGTATTTTGCTTTAAAAATCTAAAACTATTTAGAATGATATATACACAAAACCAGAAGAAATCAGAATGCGGCAAAGACATTTTCACAGCACTGTTATTGTGGCATTTTTATTTCATATGATACATTGCTTAAACTTGCTGTAACTACTTCCGACACTTCAAAAGAACCACAAACATATCCTGTGCGAATATAAGAACAACAGCATCATGGTTGAATTTTCACATTAACTATAGTGCGCTTGTACAACAGCTGACTTTTTCATAGATCTAAATCAGACAGATTGCAGAATGCAAATGCAAAAAGCAAATATTTTTAAAAAGATCTTTGGGAAGAAGAAAAAAACAGCCAGAAATACAGATGAGCAGTATCGTCTGATTAAAGACATACCAAAAGACCACACAGAGACTGCAGATGGTAAGACAATAATTTTTCATTTTGATAGCACTTTGCAGAAAGCAATTGTAAACGTTAATGTTAGCTAACATGACCTAACAATGAATGATACATTTGTGCAATATTTATGAATCTTTGTTAACATTAGTTCATTCATTAGTTAGTTCATGTTAGTTCAGGTCCATGAAATAATATTAACAGATACAACTTTGCTGTTAGTTTATGTTAACTAATGTAGTTGATAATGTTAACAAATGGAACCTTAGAGTGTTAGCATTATGTTACAATAATTGAGTAAAATAAGACATTTTGAGGGGGTAAAATTAAAATCTTATTAGCAAAAAAAAAAGTAAAATAAAAAGTTTTGTTTTACATTTAAGTTTAAAATGTCAAAAGTAATTCATGCACATGCATTAAGCAGGAGAACAGAAAAGCACAGTCGATGAGATGCCATCTGGTTCAGGTGTTGAAGTTAGTGGTGAGGCAGGGCTTCACATTCTCAGAACAATTCTGAGTAAACAATCAAACCCTGAGGACACTGACACTGCAGCTGAATTGCCAAAAATCAGCATCACTCAAGAATGGCAAGATAAGTACCTTCAGGAAATAGATCAGATTGTGGAGAACCACTTTCCCACACTGCCAGCAGAGAGACCTCAAGGATCTCAGCTGAAGGAGATACAGGACTTTCTAAAGAGCACAGAGACTATGATATGCAATGGTGTGCTTCGATTAACACCTGCACTGAAAGATGCTGGGCTGCTAGATCATCTGATGGATTGCTACAGCCGTCACATCTTTACCAACCTGGACCTGCTGCTAAACAGAGATCTGTCTGTAAAAGAGATCTTCTGCCTTCTACTGTGGGGAAAAGATGCTTTCTTCAGGTATGTACTGCACATTTGTTAAAATTGTAATATCCGTATACATACAACACAAGTTAATTTTGAAATGAACATTACGTTTAAAAGTTTGGGATGATTGTTTGTTTTTAGTTATTTTTGGAAGATGATGATGAAGAGCAAGGATGCACTATACCAACCAAAAATGACACTAAAGACATTAATTAAATTTCAAATAAAGCTGTTTTTTTCTAACCTTGTTTTTCAAAGTATCACAGAATCTCTAAAATATTAAGCAGCACATTTGTTAACTATGATAGCAATAAGAAATATTTATTGAGTAGCAAATCAGCATATCAGAATGATATCTGAAAGAATTTAGCTAGGCCTATACTGTATATACGGAACATTTTAATTTTAGTTGCTAACTCAGTTGTTGCCTAATGGTTAGAGATGCTGCTGGTTTGAGTTTCAGTACCAGCAGGAATTGTAGGTGAGGGAGTGAATGCACAGCACTCTTTTCTCTATTAGGTATTCTATCCTCAATAAGTGAGACCACACGTCACATTCTTTTTAGTTTTTTCTAATCGTTTTTAGATCTCTTAAAATGTAAACATTTTGGTTTCATTTTCAGTCAAATAAGCAGCTTTGGTGAGCATTAGAGAATTCTTTCATAAACATTAAAAATCTTACCAACCTCATGCTTTTGAACAGTATAAGTGCTCATTTCAAGTGAACATCGCTTGATTGTGCCATCCCAAAGAAGCATAAAGTCACTTTTACGGACTTTTAAATTAAATGTTCCCTCCTGGTGGAATGACCTCCCCAACTCAATCCGAGCAGCTGAGTCCTTAGCCATCTTCAAGAATCGACTTAAAACCCATCTCTTCCATCATTATTTGACCCTCTAACTTTAACACTCACTATTCTAATTCAATTCTTAAAAAAAAAAATCTAACTACCTTTTTTATCTTTTTGTATTCTATTTTCTTTTCATTTATTATGCAATTGTGTGTGTGTGTAAAGACCTCTAACACTAGCTTGCTCTAGTCTTTTTTTGTTCTATCTGTTTTCTTTATATTTATTATATTATTTAAAAGCCCATGCTACGTGACCTAACTGAGACTTGTGGGGAAGTCGTGGCCTAATGGTTAGAGAGTCAGACTCTCAATCGAAGAGTTGTGAGTTCGAGTCTCGGGCCGGCAGGAATTGTGGGTGGGGGGAGTGCATGTACAGTGCTCTCAATACCACGACCTAGGTGCCCTTGAGCAAGGCATCAAACCCCCAACTGCTCCCTGGGTGCCGCACCATAAATGGCTGCCCACTGCTCTGGGTGTGTGTTCATGGTGTGTGTGTGTTCACTGCTCTGTGTGTTCACTTCGGATGGGTTAAATGCAGAGCATGAATTCTGAGTATGGGTCACCATACTTGGCTGAATGTCACTTCACTTATAGCACTTATATTTCATTGCTCTTTTTGTTGTTTTTGATTGCTTCCACTTTCCTCATTTGTAAGTTGCTTTGGATAAAAGCGTCTACTAAATAAATGAATAAATGTAAATTACTGTTTCAGTTCAGAATCAAAACTGAGAGTGTACGATCCTCTGCTGTTGACAAGAGGGTTTGAGAGAGCAAAGCAGAAACTACTGCAAGTACATAAGGTGAGACTTCATAGTATCCACTTTATTTTTAACACAAGAGCAGGCCCTTTGTAACTTAAATGTGTGAGGCTTCCGCTGTAATTCACT
The DNA here is from genome assembly GCF_963082965.1 of Carassius carassius. NCBI lineage: Eukaryota > Metazoa > Chordata > Actinopteri > Cypriniformes > Cyprinidae > Carassius > Carassius carassius. The sequence continues at coordinate 22,122,487 of NC_081768.1, forward strand.
TCCAGTTATTTAGCATTACCAAAACAGTCCGATATGCTGCTTTATAGTCCCAGACAGCAAGCAGTTTCGGCCCAGATCTGGCCCGCGTGAGATTCATGTGGGCCAGATGTGGGCCGGATCTGGGCAGAAACTGCTTGCTGTCTGGGGTGCTAACTGCTATTTCTTTTTTATTTCATTAACTATCAGCATTCATTAAGTATCAGCTATTATAGTAATCATAAACACATTGGTCGTAGCGCAAACTCCACATGGCAAAATAAGGTGGATGGTCTTCATTTTATTTAAATTCTTTGACTTTACTGACTCATGTACTGTAGCAATAATGCATGGAAGGACCCAAAACATGAGAGGTGTAACAAACATGTATTTCTGCCCCACTTAAATAGGATGAGATCTCCAAGCTTCTACAGAACATCCTGTGCTATGATGAGGAACATGGTCATAATGAGAACTCAATGGATAATGAAACTTTCATCAGTATTCACTTAGATGTCATTAAGGTAGCTCTGAGAGAGAGACAGAAAGTGAAGCAAGACTTATTTTTGTTTACTCATATAAAAAGGTATCAGAGGGGATTTGAATATGATATATTGCTAATCTGTTTCCTGTTTTGTTTTTACAGGTCCTGAATTGTACTATTTTAGAAGCTGAAAAGGTTGGTCTGACTTTGATGCATGCCGTACAAATACTCTGTAGTGAAGAGCTGCAGGATTTTGTTCAGAAGTAGGTTTTTCTATATTGTTTTACACCTTTAAAGTTCACACATTAAAGCACGGATGCCAAACTCAGAGTTACAGAGTTAGCTTCAACCCTAATTAAACACAACTGATTAAGCTAATCTAGTCCTTCTGGCTTATTTGAAAACTGCACGGTTTGTGTGGAGCAGGTGTGGAACTTATGAGTTGACAAATCTTACGACAAATTTTATTTAAACTAATTTACTATCAGTACAGATGCTGCTTCACGAGTTCATCCTTACATCTAATCTGATAGAAAATAGTAAGCATATGGCATTCATGTGCATTCAACTCATAAAGACAATCTATCCGACATGACTTGAACGCACCATAAACTCTGCAGGGCTGTGGCCCTCCAGGAACTGAGTTTAACATTCCCGCAATACATTATTCTCATTTAATGAGTATCTAATTATTATGATCTTTATAGTGTTTGGTTGTTGGAGAGGTGAGGTTTGTAATCCTGTACTTAATAGCTATAAATGTGTTTTCTTAGGTATGTGGATGCTGAGAATGAACGTCTTAAAAAACTAACATTTACAGAGAAAAACTCTGTGAATCTGTTTCGGATAATCAACACGTGCATGCAACTCAGGTATTTACTAATGATGATTCAATAATGAACTAATATGTGGCTCAGGACCTGTAACAGTGTATAATTAAATGGATAGTTCACCCCAAAAAATTAAATTCTGTAATTAATTACCCTCGTGTCGTTCCAAACCCGTAAGACCTTCGTTCATCTTTGAAACACAAAATAAGAAATTTACCTAACAAAATAGTCCATGTAATATCAGTGGTTACCCATAATGTTATGACATTACTAGAATACTTTTTGTGTGCAAAGGCAAAAAAAAAAAATTACAATTTAAACCTTATTTAAATGTTTCTTCTTTAGTCTTAGCTGTGTTCACGAGAGTACCGCAAGACACATACATGTGCATTCCTTAATTTTTGGGTGAAATATCCCTTTAAACTGGAAAACAGGTGAAGATATATTTGTCACCCTTCATTTTTTCAAAGTGGCAGTATAATTGTGGGGATATTAAGTTAAAGTGACTAATATTTGACTTCCATAATTGGCTAAAATATCATATCTACCTTGAAACCTTGCCTCATTGTTATAATTAGTGTCATTATATCTTGTGATTGTGTTATTTTTTTTTAAATATTTGTACTAAAAGTATATATATATATATTTTTTTACTGCACTTTTTATTGCACCTCTTATTGGATGTTCTCTAAATTGGCCTTTCATTACAGTTAACCTTTAACTTTTTTTGCAGTTTTATCATAAAACCAGTGTTATTTGTACCTATAGATGCTATGCTGCACAAATCAGTCCAGATGTTAGCAACAGTGATATCTACTCAAGTACTTTATGCATGCTACAGAAACTGGAAGATAAATCTTCATCCATTGTACAGAAGATCATGAGCTGCTCAGCACAGGTATGTTTTGATTTTTTTTCTCCCACTGTTGAGCATTAAAAATTAAGTATCCATATCATTTAGGATTATTTTGGCAGCATCCATTCATATCAGACTATCTCTCTGGGTTAAGTTACTGATGAAGGATAATGAAACCTTTCCTAACACATTTATATATCAAACTTACAGTTCTGTTTCTCTTTAAATGTTCATTTGTAGGCCAATTTAGAAAGTTATTTCAAGAAAAGGAATGGACATATTTATATCCTAATGGAGGCAATTAAAACGCAGTGTGCATCTCTGCCTGAGGCGGCCTCAGAGATCAAAACGGTACGCACAGTGTATGACCTTAAAACCAAGCAAAAAGATTCAAGCTCCATGTCTCAGCTTCAGTCTCTCTAACAATCTTTTTTATTCCTGACAGGTCGTTGTGAAAATAGCTTTTGACAGTGTTTCCAAAGTGTACCTGGATTGCCTGATGAAGACAAAGTTCAGAAACCTAGAGCAGTGTTGGGGAAATGCTGAGGAAAAGATAAAAGAGGATGTTCAATATTTTCATGAAACATTCTCTGAACTGGTGAAAAAAATACCTTTTTTTATTCCTCAAATAACTGTTGTTTTTAAGTGCTGATTTCCTGATCCAGAAAACAGCAACATTCAGCATAATTGTTCCCCATATTTGGTTTGAGTAAATTGAATTTTGCTTGCAGAATGGCATTGTTCCCCAGCAAAACCAGCTCCTTCAGAGAATGAGTGAAGTTTTACATTGCAGTGATGTAGAAGCACTAAAGATTACCTGTTGCAATTTGTTCAGAGATTTCCCTCAGGACAGGTGAACTCAGATCACCATTAACACTTCACTACAAATGCAAACATGTATTTACAGTTGTTTCAAATGGAGTGAGAGTATTCAAACAGAGAATGTGTGATGTTGTTTTCATCATCCAGTGCAATAATTCTTCTTCTGATTGTTTTGCAGTGAGCAGTATGTACCTGGTCTGCTGCGCTGGAAGGGGGATTTATCGGAGCGACAGGTGAGGGAAGTGCTGGATGTGACCCGGGATATGATCCAGGAATTTGGCCTGTGTCCAGTTCCTACAAGTGTCACTCGCTGTCCTCTGAAGGGACTTTTTTGTTGTAAATAGTATAAAGTACAAATACATGTATATATATATATATATATATATATATATATATATATATATATATATATATATATATATATATATATATATATATATATATATATATATATATATATATATATATATATATATATATATATATATATATATATATATATATATATATATATATATATATATATATATATATATATATATACCGTATATATATTACAATAGAAGTGAAAATAAACAAAGAATATTGTATTTGAAGAATGTGTGTTATTTAATTGTATAATCCTCTTTTATGTAGTTCATTTGGTAAAGGTGTATTTTTTAACAAGGTCCTAAATCTTTTCTTTAACAACTGTCTACACTGAATGCAGGCATCAAAGCTGCAGAGCTACTCCAGTAACTTTATTTTCTCAGTCTGTCTGAAATAAAAAATACTTTTTAAAATGTGTCTAACCATTCATTAACGTAGCCCACTTATTATGTTCATGCTGTTACTTTCTCCTCCTGATATTAAGATGTGTTTTTGGTGATCTGATCAGTTGAAAATAAAGGTGGAATTGGAAACAATTAACCATGTAAAGCCTAAAACTTGAAATAATAGTCTGAACAATTCATTTTATTTTTTTAAGTGGAACTGTTTATTGAAACGTTATATACCTACTTGCATAAAATGCATATAAACCAGCTGCCACTCTATATCTCCCAATCATATTCTTAATAAGATGATTTTTAAACACTAAATTTTTTGGTCCATTAAGTGTTAATATTGAAATATTACTAACAATATAAAAAGTCTTTTACTCACTTAAAAAGGTATAAACTATCAATTAGATGGTAGAAGATGTAGTATATTGAGTACAACAGGTTTTTAGGCAAAGTTTTGATTTTGAAGCCTTAGAAGAATTTTTATATCAAATATAATAGAGTATTCTTTAAGCAGTAAGGTTTAAGCAGCATTAAAGCACTGTAAGGTAATATTCTGGTTTGTCAGCATGCCTTAACTTCACACTGATGGGAAACAGATGGATTCTGTTTTACCAGTGCTGCCACTTGATCTACTGTTTTTGTTTCAGTTCAATAAAAGCACAAGTCACTGCCACTGGCATTTTTAAGGGCCGTTTTGTAACTTTCATTTTCCCTTTCCCTGTTATAAGATGTAACTTCTTGCCACTGTGCATGGTCTTTGGTACAATATGATGATTATAGTTTGTAACACAGTACAGTGAATATTTGGTTTGGTATGGCACACCAAGAGGTCACAGTTTCACTTTCGTTTTCACCTACATGGTGTCACAGCTTTCAGACAGCCTTTTAGCTCCAAGACCATTGAATCAGTGAGGTGTGAGGAAAGTACTGAGCTTTGGATAAAAGCGTCTGCTAAATGACTAAATGTAAATGTTATAGTATCAAAGTATAGTAAAATGTGCTATTTCTAAAATATTTGTATGACACACCCAAGGGCTAGGCTTGCCTGCAGTCTTCTCTTAAATGCTGTCATAACGCCTTAAACCGTCAGTTATTAAGCTGCCAACACAATGGATGGAATGTCTATTCATTAAGGTAATCTTCCAGTAATATAACAGTACCTGCTTCCCTGCAAGCTCATTAGTTACCCCGGTGTATTCTGTGTGACAAGGAAGCTTTTTATTTGTGTCAGTCAAGTATGGAGTTTGAGCACAAGAGAAAGACAAGCTTTTTGTTCAGGAGGAAAACTAAAAAAGGGAAAGAAAAAATTGAGCAGACAGATGGTAAGATACTATCATGTTATTTCTCTGTCTCTGATCTAAATCATTTATGAAAGTAAGTGTTTTTGCTCTCGTTGGAAAGCCTCACATCTTTCCATCATTATAAAATGCAAGCATATTGTTTAAAGTTTTTCAGCATTTTGTTTGTTGGAATGGTTTGATGAATTACATGAGTGGTTTAGTAATTTATTATAAAATACATTCAAATTACATTTTCCCAAAACATGATATTTATGAATTAATAATTAAAGATTTTTTTAAATAATGTTTAATGCTGAAGATGTGTACGTTCACATCTATCAAAGTGCAACCCATACCTTTTTTTCATTAATCATGCACACTTTTATTTGTCAGTGAATCTTTCATCAGGGGAACAGGCATCTGAATTCAGTTCACAGCAGTCCGGTGTTCCTGAACTCATTGCTCTAGATGTTGAAGCACATAACAAGAAAGTGCTTCATACTCTCAGAAAGATTTTGAGTGATGAATCAACCCCTGAGGACTTTGACGCTGCAGTTGAGGTGTTGAAAACACTGAGCAAACTGAATAACAACTTCTCTCAAGATTGGATTTGTAAGTACCTTCAGGAAATTGATCAGTTTGTGGAGAACCACTTTCCCATGCTGCCAGCAGAGGGACCACAAGGATCTCAGTTGGAGCAGTTAAAGGACTTTCTTAAGAGAACACATAGCAAGATATATGATGAGGTGCTTCGATTAACACCTGCACTGAAAGATGCTGGGCTGCTAGATCACCTGAAGGACAGTTACAGCCGCCAAATCTTTACCAATCTGGACCTGCTGCTAAACAGAGATCTGTCTGAAAAAGAGATCTTCTGCCTTCTACTGTGGGGAAAAGATGTTTTCTTCAGGTATAAAAATGATTGTCTTTTATTTTTTGTAAATGTAATAAACAAATGAAGCATGAACTATTGACAAATTAATTTATGTTACAGTTCAGACTCACAGTATTTCTTCAGAGTGCACGACCCTCTGCTGTTGACTGGATGGTTTCAGAAAGCAACAGAGAAACTGCTGCCGAATCTGCAGGTCATGATATGCACCATCTGTATTTGTTAAATGTATTTGCATTGTAATAGGCTAAAAAGAGTACCCCAAATTAGCAAAACACTTAGGAATGACATAAAACTCTGTCCTGCTTGAACTGTAACAGAATTACATCCGCACGACTCTTCAGAACATCCTGGACTATGATGAGCAACATAGACATAATGGAGAGTCAATGGATGAAGAAACGTTCATCAGAGTTCACTTAGATGTCACTAAAGTGAGTAAAACACTTGGTTTTAAAAAGAGGATTTTTAAAAGTTTTTAAATGTATTGTATTGCACACTTATTTCATGTTGTTATGTCTTTACAGTGTCTGAATTATGTTATTCAGAGTTTTCAGGAATTCAGTCACACGCTGATGTGTGCGGTACAAACGCTCTGCCTTCAAGAGCTTCATCATTTTGTTCAGGTGTAAGTGTCTTAAGTCTTCACATTATCAATGTATTTATTTTTATGCATTTTTTTTCTTTAGAAAAACATACCAAAGTATTATGAATAATAATACAAACTTTTTCTTCAATTCTTCTATTCTATTTTTTTTTTCTAGGTATGTGCAGGCAGAGAAAAAACGCCTGGAAAAACAACAACCCCTGAAGAAAAATTCTGTGCATCTGTTTCGGCTCATCAGCACCTGTAGGCAACTCAGGTGATTTCTATTTTTAAAGATTAACATAATTATACATCAATAAAACCTGTCAGTTAACAGTATATTTAACTGGCATTTTCCTGTGCATAATGTTCTGAGGTTCATTTTGTCATAAAAACAGTTTTATGCATTTATTTATTTTGTAGATTTCTTGCTCCTCAACTCAACAATCCAGATATAAACAACAATGAAGACTTCTCAAACATTATCCACATGTTAAAGGAGATGGAGGATCACGTTCTGTCTATTGTACAGAAGATGATGAAACACATAGCAGAGGTAACATCATTTCATCATGAATAGTTTATGTACAGAAGGAAAGTTGAGGGATTTTCCAAATTCCCAAAAAATGAATGTCTCAGTCATCGATAGAGGTTTATATTAGTTAGCTTACATACCTGCCTAACATTTTTTCAACAATGAAGTTGTAACCTTTTGTAATAAGGTGTTTACTTTAATGAAGTTAATGCATTATGAACTAACAATGAACAATACCTGGAGTGTTAATTATGGAAAAATGGTTGTTATTGTTCATGATACCGAAAGGCATTCTAGAGGGCAGGATTTTGTGGTTGCATTCATTTTTTGCAATAGGCCAAATTCAGGAAAAGCATACAAAAAAACTCTAGTTTCTTTGTAAATGTACATTTCTAGGCCCTTTTAAAAAAACATTTTAAAGAAGGAGGTGAGCAAATCCAAGCACTTACAGAGGCAATCCAACAGCAATGTGCATCTCTAACTCAGACTGATGTGGGAAAAGAGATTCAGGAGGTTGGTGCTCAGATACACAGTCTAACTCAAATAAAAAAATATATATAAATTTTTTTTTACACATCCACTGCTCCTCTGCCCCACTTTCTTTCTGACAGATCTTTCTGAATGTATCTGATGACTGTGTTTCACGCGTGTATCTGGATTGCCTGATGAAGAGCAAGTTCAGCCAGCTAGAGATGAGATGGGGAAATGTTGGAGAAAGGATAAGCAAGGACGTTCTCAGTTTACACAACACATTCACTGAACTGGTAAGAAGAACTCTAAAACATTTCATTTTATTACACTCTTAAAAATGGTTACAAAAGGGGATGTTCACCCCGATGCCATAGAAGAACTACTTTCAGTGAACAAGTTTTAAAAGCACAGTTTTTTTTTGTTCTAAGTGTGAAGAAACATTATGTATCTGTTTTATTTTACAGAATGTCAGTGCTGACCAGAAGAACCATCTCCTTCAGAGACTCAGTGAAGTTTTGCTTCACGGTGATGTAGATGCACTGAAGATTACTTGTTGTGCTTTGTTCAGAGATTTCCCTCAGGAGAGGTAAACTTAGCCAATAACACTTAAATTAGTACATATTTTGTATTACAGGCCTGGAAATATGTGTTATTTATGAGAGTATTCATGTTTATAAGAGTGATGTTGTTTTCATCAGACAGTGCAGTGAATTCTTCTTCTCAATGTTTTACAGTGAGCAGTATGTACCTGGTCTGCTGCGCTGGAAGGGTGTGTTTTCAGAGCGACAGGTGTGGGAAGTGCTGGATGTGAGCCGAGAGTTCAGCCTCGATCTGAAGCCTAGACTCGTCACCTGTCAGCCTCTGAAGGGACTTTTCTGTTTTCTTTGATGGGAATAACACCATCAGCCAGAATTTAAAAACTTCCTGAACATTATTTTGGTGACAGACTTAACTCTCAAGGGTTCAGATTCTGAGCTGTCCACAAGCAAACCTCACTGAGGTGTGAAACCCCCGAAGCCTAATGCAATTACCAGATATAAAATTCTATCCAGAAGTGATACAAGTCTGTAAATGAGACTTGACAAGATTAAACAATTAGCTGATAGATGATTTCATGCGCCTGGAGGGTGAACGACAGATCAAGGCAAGTGTGAGTTTGAATGAACTTATATATCTTATTTAACTGGAAGGCGTTACAATCAACTGAGCATCAGCTGATGCTGGCTGTCACGCCATGGTCTGCCTGAACATATGTTTGAGCTCCATTCGTCACTCAGACTACAATAAAAGAATTGACAAAAATCATTGCCAATGCCCTATGCAGAATTAATTCCTTTGACAATTAAAAATGTGTGTGTGTTTTTTTTTTTGTTGTAACCAGTGGGTAGCTTTGTGTATCTTTTACCTCATTTGTGTTGAACTTCATGAAGAAGAGTTTCTTTTCTTTGTTTATCTGATTGCACTGCATGATTGACAGAAATGGGAGAAGTGTTACCTTCGGAGTCGGTTTGATTTTTGTAATTAATTTTTTGGTTCACAAGTTTAATGATTCATTTGTTTTTGTGGGGTTTGTAGAGAAGTGGGTGCCATTTGTTCTGAAGTGGAGTTTCCCCGTTTATGTTAGTTAGGGAGTTAACTTATTTAGCTGTACTTTTGTTTTCTGCCTGTTTTAGTTTAGTTATAGTTGGTTTATGAGGAGTTAGTTATTTTTGTTGTTTTAGAAATATGTTATTATTGTTATTTTATTTTATTTTATTTTTTTTACAAAATTACAATTTTATTTCACAAATAATTTCAGTATGTACTAACTGATTGCAAAAGGCCTGAGCCAGAGCAAATCTAAAAAAGCAAGCAAATACACATAAGCAATGTTTTGAAAGCAAAATTCATATGATCCTCACTATGGAAAAGAAGCTCCTGCTAAACTGGAGTGAGTCTTGATTTTCACTGAACTGATTTTGGCTACAAGTGAAACTCTTCAGGATACTAATGTAGTCTGATGGAAAAAGATTTCGCTTGAGTCTCAGCCCAGCAGAAATATGATGCTCACTGTAACAAGAACACAGACAGGAGAAAAGTGCAGCAGTCATTTTTGTTTTCCTGAATAATTAAACAGCAGAAACCACCAAATCTAAGATCAGGGTGTGATCTCATAGTGATTGTTTGTGCTGTTTATTTTGAACCTTTTTGAATGTATTGGATATGGTATTTGGTGAATGATTCTATTATATTCTTTACAGATAACATTTTCATGTTGACTTTTTTGTGTCTTACCAAATCATGCTGCTATGATATTAATAAAAATAATAATAGTGATAATAAAAGCTTCCAGTCCTCATTCGACCTTACAGTGAAAAGCAGAGGATAAGGTATAGAGAATGAATGGATGGAAAATAATAATAGTGACTGAACCCAATAGAGAATAATTAAGAATAAAAGTACTGGGAAATCAAATCTAACCTCTGATTTACCTCAATTGTTGCATTTATCATTTAATATGGAACACTGCCCAACCTTTTTTCTTAAACCTGCTGCAACTATTTCTGATACTTCAAATGAACCACAGTCATATCCTGTGCATAAGAGAAGAACAAAAACAATCATGGTTGAGTTAAATTTCACCATTTAATGCACCTGTACAAAAGCTTACATTTTCATAGATCCAAATCAGACAGGCCTCAAAATCTAAAAGCCCTTATTAAATAAAGTGATATTACATTTTGGAGTAAAATAAAAACAGCCAAGAATAAATATGAGTGGTATCCTCCGGTGAAAGACATGCAAACACACTATACAGAGACCTCCGATGGTAATTTTATTTTAGGAAATTTTTTATTTTTGTAACACTTTACAATATTTGTTATCATTAATGCATTAACTAACATGAGCTAACAATGAGCAAATATATTTGTCACGTTATTTATTAATCTTTGTTAGTGTTGTTATCTAATGCAGCTAACTAATGGTAACACATAGAACCTTACTGAAAAGTGGTACCATTATGTTAATTGAGTAATTAAGTGATAAAAAGTATTTTGAGTTGAACATTTCAAAAGCAATTCATGCACAGAAATTTACATGCGTTTTTGAGTAGTTTGAGCAGGAGAAAAGGAAACCACAGTCGACCCTGTGATGCCATCTGGTTTAGCTGTTGAAGTGAGTGGCGAGAAAGAGCTCACTATTCTCAGAATCATTCTCGAGGACGCTTTCACTGCAGCTGCAATGCTGAAAATAAATTCTCTCAAGAATGGCACCATACCTTCATGATATAGATCAGATCAGTTTGTGGTGAACCACTTTTCCATGCTGCCAGCAGAGAGAGCTCAGGTGAAGCAGTTAAATGACTTTCAAAAGAGAACACATAGCAAGATATATGATGAGGTGCTTCGATTAACACCTGCTCTGAAAGATGCTGGGCTGCTAGATCATCTGAAGGACAGTTACAGCCGCCAAATCTTTACCAACCTGGACCTGCTGCTAAACAGAGATCTGTCTGAAAAAGAGATCTTCTGCCTTCTACTGTGGGGAAAATATGTTTTCTTCAGGTATACTGCACATTTGTTGTACATGTATTAAGCATGTACATATAACAAAGAAGTTAACTTTGAAATGTACACTGCTTAATAAAATTATAAGTGCTGAAGATTCAGCTTTGCTGTCACAGAAATAAAATTGTATTTTAAATGTATATTCAAATAGTATTTTTAAATTAGAATAAAATTTCTTAATGTTGATATTTCTTATTATTCGATTTCTAACTTTTTTATGAGCATCTTATTTAATGCACGAGAGGGCCTAAAATGAGAGGTGTAACACATGTATCTCTACCCCACTTTACTGTCACAAAACGACATCTCAACATATCTACAGAACATTCTTAGATGTCACTCAGGTAACTCTTGTAAAGAGAGAAAGTGAAGCTAGACTTAGCTATTAGCTATAGACTAAGCTATTTTTATTTTCTCATGTAAATAGGTGCTATTTTTGGATATGAACTGTGCTATTTTAGATGCTCAGAAGGTTGGTCTGACTTTGATGCATCCAGTACAAATACTCTGTAGTGGAGAGCTGCATGATTTTGTTCAGAAGTAGGTTTATCTATCTTCAGTTCAATTGAATTCATTTCAAGTTTATCTGTACAGCGCTTTTTACGATACAAATCATTGCAAAGCAACTTTACAGAAAATTAAGTTTCTACAATATTTAGTAGTAGCTTATAAGTGGTTACTGTCAGTTTATGTGCATATGACAGAAATCTTCTGAAAAATTAATACAAGACGTAGTCAACCAGATGAAGAACACTATTAACAGTAATTACTATATGATGCAGTCACACTTGTAGCAATATTTGTTAGTTCTGTTTGTTGTTTCAGGGTTAGTATCATCTGAGGTCCTCCGAGGGGTTGGCATGATCTCTTCTCAGGTGTTCTGTATCCAGACTGGAGCTTGTGTAAATCCTTGTTACCACGAGATTGCAAAACAGAGAAACAAATAGAGACATCATTAGCGTAGCTGCTGTTCCAACAAAGTAAAATTAATTCGTTTAACCCAAACTAAAGAATAAGAATGTGCATAAGATACAACTGCAGTCACAAATTATGAGATGCATTATTTGAATGCTTGGTGAAAGAGATGTGTTTTTAATCTAAATTTAAACAGAGAGAGTGTGTCTGAACCCCGAACATTATTAGGAAGGCTATTCCAGAGTTTGGGAGCCAAATGCGAAAAAGCTCTACCTCCTTTAGTGGACTTTGCTATCCTAGGAACTACCAAAAGTCCAGCGTTTTGTGACCTTAGGGAGCGTGATGGGTTGTAACGTGGTATAAGGCTAGTTACATGAGAAGGGTCTGGCTGCAGACTTGCACTTGCACTCTCAGACTTGCATTCTCAGACTTCCACTAACACGCACGATTTGAGTTGATTGCAAGAGACGTCACAGGTATCGGAGAGTGCAAGTAGCGATTGCAAGTGACATTGTAATTTAGTTTATTTTTTCTTGTCTTCACCACCTGGCTACTGTTATAAAATGTTGGTTAATTAAAAAAAAAACGTAATAAAAAATTCAACAAAATAAAAGATAAAGACCGCAAGTGATGTCACTAGCGGAAGTGCAAGTGTCTGAGAGTGCAAGTCTGAAAATGCAGGTCTGAGAGTCCAAGTGCAAGTCTGCAGCCAGACCTTCTTGGGTTACATAGGTATGCAGGAGCCAAACCATTTAGGGCCTTATAGGTAAGTAATAATAATTTGTAACTGATACGGAACTTAATAGGTAGCCAGTGCAGAGAATGTAAAATTGGTGTAATATGATCATATTTTCTTGACCTGGTGAGGACTCTAACAGCTGCATTTTGGACACCCTGTAGCTTGTTTATTGAAGATGCAGGACAACCACCAAGCAGTGCATTACAATAGTCCAGTCTAGAGGTCATGAATGCATGAACTAGCTTTTCTGCATCAGAAACAAGTAACATGTTTCGTAGCTTGGCAATGTTTCTATGATGGAAGAATGCAGTTTTTGTAACATGGGAAATATGGTTTTCAAAAGACAAGTTGCTGTCTAATATAACACCCAGATTTTTGAATGTTGAGGAAGTAATAGATTCGTCTAGTTGCAAACTGTAGTCTACGAGATTCTGTGTACTGTTTTTTGGTCCAGTAAGTAATATCTCTGTCTTATCTGAATTTAATAGGAGAAAATTATTGGTCATCCAGTCTTTTAAATTATTACCCCCTCTGTTAGCTTAGATAATTTAGAAGTTTCATCTGGTCTCGTTGAGATATATAGTTGAGTATCATCAGCATAACAGTGGAAACTAATCCCGTATTTTCTAAAAACCCTGTCTGTTTACTTAAGTAACAGATATAGGGGTCATGCCATAACATATTTTTAATACGACTGACTTTATATTAAATGTGAATTTAACATTGAAAGTTAATGTGATATAAATATTGCTACTAATCTTTCATTGTTCAGAAAGAGAGCAAATAACATTTACATTATCAAAGATCATTTTCACTGACAGTCTAGGTTTCAATCACACTCAGAAACTCCCATTAAAATCACTGAAACTGTTAACACTGTGAAATCAATATCTTAATTAAAGATTCGTACACACATCTGCACTTTGTTGTTTCTGACGAGAGAATTCTCCAGAAAGAGGTATTCCGTCAGCGAGCGAGTGAAGGAAGCACCGGCATTTTAGCGATGACTCATCGGAACACCTCTGATTGGCCAATGCTTTAATAAGCTCAAAAGAATCATGTGTGATTGGTTATAATGCGCAGTGCTGTAAAAACGCATCTGTCTCTGGCTCAGCGCCAGCAAGCAATCACAGATCTGAATTTAGCAGCTGAGGATATGACTTGCTGAACGTACTCGCACCGGTATTATTGTATTAAAATTAATTAAAATCTTAATCGGCTATTTTTTGTCTTTTGGAAGCTGCATTCAACTTGACTCCCCTCTGTTATAAGCCACACACGTACAACAAACAAATGTCAGAGGTATTGTGTACTGTAATCGAATGTAGCCTTATTACCTGTTAAACAGTAGACAGCACACGCGGTGTTCATCTAATAAGGATCTCCATCACTAGCAAATAATAGCCTTTGCAGATTTGCTTTCAATTCAGTGCAGTTCCAGCCACGTTTTCAACGCTGCTGATGTTCTTAAACGTTACAACTCCGAGTGAACCACTTCAGACGCTCAGCGCGTGCAGCAGGGAACTGAACGACTCATTCAAACTGATTCATGAACCAATTCACTCGTTTGCCAATTGGTTTGATCACGCCTTTGAACAGAATTGACTCAAAAGAATGAATCATTCACGAATGGGCATTGCTCATTGCCCAGAGAAAAGTAGACGGCGCGTTTGGAATAAACTGAAGCATTTATAACATTTATTGCATTAAGATAAAGTAACGAGAGGAGCGTCGCCCATAGTAACGAAGTAAAAGTACAGATTTTTCCCCAAAAATTTACTCAAGTAAGAGTATAAATTACCCATCTATCTTTAAATATACTCAGAAAAGTATTAGTTACCCCAAATAATTACTAAAGTAAATGTAACGAAGTAAATGTAACTCGTTACTACCCACCTCTGTTGAGATCCGAATGGTGATAGTGGAGATGGAGATGAGGACAAGGGAGACACACACACTCACGGTGGAGAGAGGAGGGAACTTGGAGACAGGTAAGTATAACATGTTGAGTCCTTGAGGTCAGCAGGTAGGAGAGTCCTATGTGCAAACAAGACCGGACAGTGGTGAAGTGTGTGTGAGTGCCTTTTATGTGTTGGACGATGGTGTGCAGATGAGCGGCAGGTGTGTGTGATCAGTATTCCGGTGAGGGAGTGCGCTGTGATTGGGTGGTGTTGGAGCCTGGCGTGTCTGTGACAGAACCCCCCCCTCCAGCGCCCGCTCCTGAGGGCCAAGGACCCTGACGTCATGGTGGTCTACCTCTTCCTCGAGGGGCAGGTCTGTTGGGATGAGTGGTGTGGAAGCTTTCCAGTAGGTTAGGGTCGAGTATGTCGTTGCGTGGGACCCATGAACCTGGGACTCAGCTTACAGCACGGTAGATGCAGGCGAATGTCCCTAGTTGACAGCCAGACCTTCTGTCCTGGTTGATAGACTGGGGCTTCGGAACGGTGGAGGTCTGCTGTCATCCTGTGTCTAAGAAGGTCCCGTTGTAGCTGGTGGTGGGCAGAGTCCCAGACCCTCTTGCTCTATCGGAACCAGTAGTAGACAGCTGGTACGTCAGAGGGTTCCCCTGACCAGGGGAATATAGGTGGTTGGTAGCCGAGTATGCACTGGAATGGTGTGAGTCCAGTGCATGGCTGGCGCATGGGAGGTTTGAGCTTACTCGGCCCATCCCAGGTACTGGTTCCAAGAGTCCTGGTGGCCATGACAGAAGGTACGGAGGAAGCAACCGATCTCTTGGATCTTCCTCTCCGTCTGCCCATTAGACTGCGGATGGTACCCTGATGATAGGCTGACAGCCACACCTAGGAGTGAGAAGAAGGCCTTCCAGACTCGCGAGATGAACTGAGGTCCTCTGTCTGACACGATGTCTTCGGGGGTGCCAAAGTACCGGAATATGTGGTTGAACATGAGCTCTGCGGTTTCCATGGCAGTAAGTATCCCCTTTAAAGGAATCAGCCAACAGGATTTAAAGAATCTATCAACTACCACAAGGATACAAGTACATCCCTTTGAGGAAGGGAGGTCTGTGATGAAATCCACTCCTAGGTGTGATCATGGTCAGTTGGGAACGGGCAGAGGTAGGAGCTTGCCTGATGGTAGGTGGCGCGGGCTCCTCGAGATGAGGATGAGGAACCCGACCAACATCCTGGAACTTGCGGAGGCGATCAAGCTGGCGGATGCTGTCCTATACCGTGAGGCCGGGGACCGGCTGCTGCCATGCACCCGGAGGGTGGTCCAGGAGCGACGCTCGCTCGAAGGCACCCCGCTACCGGTCAGCAGGCCGATGGTTCCCCCACCGTGAGAGGAGCCCATGCCTAGCGCTGAACCACCATCACCCCCGCGAGCCTGGCTTGCAGGCTGCATCGTCCACCAGCATGTACCAGCGGGAGCCCCCGAAGCAGAGGTGACGGTGGATGGGAGACGATTCCGGGCCCTGCTGGACTCAGGCAGTGCAGTCACCCTCATCCAGTCACGGTTGTGCGCCCCCCGAAGCGGCCAGAAAAGCTTCCTACCGATTACCTGCATGCACGGAGACACTCGCCAAGTACCTGCCCGTGAAATGGTCATCTCGTCCCCCCAAGGAACCTGGCTGGTGGAGGTAGGCCTGGTGAAGGACCTGCGGGTGGCCGTACTGCTCGGGAGGGATTGGCCCGGCTTCGACAAGCTGCTCACCGCCTCTACTCAGCCTGCCAGCCCCAAGGGGAACCGTCTAAGGCCGAAGCGGCCGCCTGGACCCCGCCGCCGACCAGCCCTGCTTGTCTCCAACAGCGTGAGAGAAGGTGAGTCCCCCTCCCAAACCACTAATCTGTTCTATGATGTGTTCCAACAGGCCGCTGGAGGGGGCTCTTTTACCAAGGAACAGCGGGAGGACGACCGACTCAAGCACTGTTGGACTCAGGTGCGAGTCGTCGATGGGAATGACGTTCTCCCACGGCCCCACCCTCTCCCACATTTTGTCGTCAAGAACGGCCTGTTGTACTGTGTCGCCCAGCGGAGGGGGGAGGAGAAGAAGTTATTGGTGGTACCCCGGTCCAAGACCGAAACCGTCCTGGAACTGGCCCATTCCCATCCTATGGCAGGTCACCTCGGGGCAGCCAATACCACGCAACGCATCCAAGGCAGTTTCCACTGGCCGGGCCTGGAGGCTGAAGTGAAGGGCTTCTGCCAAACCTGCCTGACCTTCCAGGCCACATCGCCTCGGACTCCTCCCCCCAGCCCGCTCATCCCGCTGCCTATCATCGAGGTGCCCTTAGAGGGGATTGGAATAGACATAGTGGGGCCGTTGCCAAAGTCTGCCCGTGGACATGAGCACATCCTGGTGATCGGCGACTATGCCACCCGCTACCCAGAAGCAGTCCCCCTGCAGAAGGCCACGGCAAAGTCCATCGCCCAGGAGCTGTTTCTGCTGGCCAGCCGAGTCGGCCTCCCCACCGGGATCCTGACTGACCAGGGAACTCCATTCATTTCCCGGCTGATGGCGGATCTCTGCAGGCTGCTGCGGGTGAAACAGTTGAGGACCACGGTCTACCACCCGCAGACAGATGGACTCGTAGATAGATTCAACCAGACCCTCAAACAAATGCTCAGACGTGTGGCGGCGGAGGACAAGCGGGATTGGGACCTCATGATTCCCTACATCCTCTTCAGGATACGCGAAGTCCCTCAGGCCTCAACTGGTTTCACCCCCTTCGAGCTCCAGTTCGGGCTTCAACCACGGGGGCTCCTTGACATAGCCAGGGAAGCATGGGAGCAGCAGCCTGCCCCTCATCGCACCGTCATCAAGCACGTCCGACAGATGAGGGAGCGGATCGACCGAGTGATGCCATTAGTCCGGGAACACATCTCCAAGGCTCAGCAGGCCCAACAGCGCCACTACGACCGGAGGGCACAGCCACGTGAGTTCCAAGCCGGCGACCGTGTCATGGTCCTGGTCCCCAGCTCCGCCTGCAAGTTCCGGGCCTCCTGGAAAGGGCCCTACACGATAGTGGAGAGGATGGGACCGGTCACCTACCGGCTGAGGCAGCCGGGACGACGGCAGACGGAGTAGCTGTACCATATTAACCTCCTGAAGAAGTGGGTGGGAACCCGGGACCAAGTGGCAGCCTTAAGCCTCACTGAACCCGTCGTGGTGGACATTAACCCCCATCTCTCCGCGGCCCAGAAGACGGAGCTACAGCACCTCCCCATCAGCCTGCGCACTTTTAAGCAGCACACGCTGCACTCACAAGACGGTCTCGAGCCGAATGAAACGCTGGTCTAATCCTTCTCTCGTTTCTCCTCAGAAAGCAGCAAGTGATCGACAGCCCACTCACCTTGGAGCACGTCTGGACACCCAGTTTCGTTTTGGATTTGCACCGAAGAGCACAGGATTGCACGGGAAGCACCAGCCATCAGGAAGCGGCTCACCTCACTTCACCAGGCACTTTTAAATAAATACACCCTCCGGAGCTTTACTTTCACGAAACCTTGTTGAGTGATTCTTCACCCCGTGACAGCACATAACCTTATTTTCATTACTTTTACATTATCTTATCTTGAATGACTTCATTCTTCAACATTACGGAAAAGCCCTCTAAAGGGGAGAGGACACCACAGCCGGAGCTTTTTCATCATCTTGTTAAGCAACAGGAATAAGGGAGAGGCCTGGTAGTTCCCCCATGGGAAAGCACACTACAGAGATCACATCCTACCCAAAAGGGAGGTAAAAAGTGAAGATCAACCTATGGACTTACTGAAGGATTTATCACATATAGAAGATTCTGTGTTGGACACCGCATAAGGGAAGGACTTCCAAACACAGAACCCAGTGATAGATTGGGTTTAGGGAAGACACTGAATCATAAGGACAAGTCAGTGGAGTGATACATATTTGGGAGCTACATAAGGAGCACAAACCCATTATGAGAGATGGAATACAGGAAGTAATAGATTTTAAACAGTGTGTTTCTCCACCGAACTAAGCCATGTGAATAAAGTGCTAAAGTGATGGAAAGGTAGTACAGGGTTTAAAGAAGGAACTGAACTGAACTGAACTGAATTGGTCTCAATGAGCACATATGCCACCTGAGACAGGGAGGTGCTGTGTGCAAGCTCTACCCCTACCAGACACCTGAGTTAAGAACTAGTATTCAGAAATCAGGATGAGACTGGTTCCATCCAATCTGGCAAATTTGTTAAGGACAATTCACACTGCACAGACCAACGGCAAGAAACATGTTTGTTTGGTTTTGTTGGACCATTGTGTTACCTCTGTCTACATCTGTTGGTGTTGGTGTCTGTTGGGGCAGTGTGAATATAACATTTATTTTTCATAAAATTCTAAATCCAGTGGCCAACTCGTTTGCTAGTGTTTGATGGCATTTGTCTGCGCAGTGTGAATTGGCCTTTCGGAATAGCACATCCTCCAGCTCCAAAGATGCTAGAGAGGTCCCATTCATTAGAGCTAATGAAGCAGCAACACCACTGCTCAAGTGAGCCCTCCCTCCCAGTGGGCAGGATAAACCTCTGGCCTGATATGTATCCTGATCCAGAAACAGTCTGATAAATGGACTGGGCACAACAGAGACAGGTCAGGATACCCCTCCTGTGGGGTTACCACCTGATCCATAAAAGTAGTGGTAGGATTTGGGTTTTTAATTGCCTAAGTCTGCTTCTTTACTGTGGAGAATGGCTGGACAAATTATTCTATGGTGTTGCTGAAAATAGAGGTCTTCACGGGTCCAAAAATTTGTACCCGAACCCGAAAGAGACCTGTGATGTACTACACCGAACCGACCCGGACCCGTGTATTATTTCAAAAGTTGGACCCGGACCTTCTCGCTCAGAGAATTTCAGAAGATGCTAGGTCTCATGGCCTCAGCATCTCCAGTTCTTCGGTGGGGCCTGCTCCACATGTGCCCCCTGCAGTTCTGGCTGAGAGCGCGAGTACCGCACGGAGCGTGGATATCCGGTCGGCTGTGTCTCAGGGTCAATCAGAGCTGTGTTACAGCCCTGAAACCCTGGACAGCGAACGACTGGTACCAATCAGGTGTAAGCCTGGGGACTTCCTCGAAAGTGAAGATGGTGTCGACAGACGCCTCCACTTCGGGATGGGGAGCGCTGCTCGAGGGCAGACCGTCCTTTGGCCTGTGGTCAGAACGGGAAAAGCTCCAACATATCAACTGTCTGGAAATGCTGGCAGTGGAGAGCGCGCTGACGCGCTTTTGTCCCCGAATCAAAGGCCACCACGTCTTAGTCCGTTCGGACAACACGTCTGTGGTGTCCTACATTAATCGCCAGGGCGGTCTCAGGTCCCGAAACCTGTACAGGTTGGCAGAACACCTCCTGGTTTGGGCTCAGCGCAACTTGCGCTCGCTGAGAGCAGTTCACGTGCCTGGGCTACAGAATCTGGGTCCAGACAGGCTGTCCAGAAACAACATTCCCACGGGCGAATGGTCTCTACACCCGCAGACAGTCCAGCTGTTGTGGCAGAGATTTGGCAGGGCTGAAGTGGACCTCTACGCGTCC
Source organism: Carassius carassius (assembly GCF_963082965.1). NCBI lineage: Eukaryota > Metazoa > Chordata > Actinopteri > Cypriniformes > Cyprinidae > Carassius > Carassius carassius. The sequence continues at coordinate 22,142,691 of NC_081768.1, forward strand.
CACGAAAACGCTCACTGCCCCTCGTTCTTTTCCAAGAACGAAAGCGCGCTGTCACGGAGATGGCCGTGCTGCCCGCACTGCCCGCGCTATGCTTTCCCCCCCGTCTCCCTCCTTCCGCAGGTGATGGAACGGGTGAGGGAAACGAGATGCTCAACGCTGCTTGTAGCACCATTTTGGAAAAACCAACCATGGTTTCCAGATTTGATGCAGTTAGCAGACACTGCCAGTGCCGTTGAGGAGGGATCTCCTCTCGCAGGCCAGTGGCTCGATTTGGCACCCTCAACCGGAGTTGTGGTCCCTCCATGTGTGGGTGCTCAACGGTTACCCGCTGATCTCTCAGTGGGAGTGCTAAATACCATCACTCAGGGTAGAGCTCCGTCGACACGACGGAGTTCGGTGGTCGGTGTTCTCCAGCTTGTGCACAGCTCGGGGATGTTCACCCCTTCACGGAGGTTCTCTCCTTCCTACGGGAGCTGTTGGATAAGGGCAGAGCCCCCTCCACGCTCAAAGTTTACGTGGCGGCTATCGCAGCGTTTTCTGAGACAGCGCTCGGTCAGTCAATAGGAAGGAATGATTTGGTCATCCGCTTCCTTAGAGGAGCTAGGAGGCTGAATCCTCCCAGACCTCCGTCAGTCCCTGTATGGGGCCTCGCGACGGTTTTTGGAGGCCATGAAAGGTTCCCCTTTCGAGCCTATCCGAACGATTAGCCTCAAGCATCTGTCGTTCAAGACAGTGTTCTTGTTGGCTCTCGCTTCAGTGAAGCGTGTGGGTGACCTGCACGCGCTCTCGGTGAGCCGACGTGCTTGGAGTTTGGGCCTAATGACTCAAGGGTCATACTCAAACCTAGGCATGGTTATGTGCCGAAATCCCTCAACACGCCGTTTTGGGCTCAGGTTATTGCCCTGTCTGCCCTGTCGGTGTCAGGAGACACCCCGTCTTTGCCCCGTTAGGGCTTTGAGAGCTTATGTGTCTCGCTCCGCTGTCTTTAGACAGACTGAGCAGCTGTTTGTCTCGTTCAGTGGACGTTCCAAAGGAATGGCTGTTTCGAGACAGGAGCCTATCCAGATGGATAGTTGACGCCATAGCATTAGCTTACGCTTCCAGGGGCCTTCAGTGCCCACTGGGCGTCAGAGCACACTCCACAAGAGGCGTCGCCTCATCGTGGGCGTGGTCTACTGGGATCTCCTTGCAGTATATATGTATGGCGGCAGGTTGGGCCTCGCCGTCTGCATTTATCAGGTTCTATAACCTGGAGGTTCCCGCCCTGCAAGCACGGCTGCGGTCGGTATAGTCGAATCAGAACTCTGAGATCGCAAGCGTTATGCGCTGCAGACTGTTATATGGGCAGTATTGCATAAGACCCGCATTACCACATTGGTCAGGCCTTGCCTCGACTGTGTGATGTCATATTGCCGCGTCTACGGACGCTGCTAGATATGGGACGGAGGGTCCCTCCCCCCTCCTGTCCTGGACTCTCTGTGAGTCCCTCTGGTGACTGTGCACTGTAAATCCTGGGCGTTGCTTCCAGATTTATTGGTGTGTGATCCCTGCGCGCACGGCGCTTTACATGGGGTTCCCGTAGCGTCTTAGCTAAGACGCAGTACGAGAGAACTCTCGTAAGAGAACGTACTCGGTTACTAACGTAACCTCGGTTCTCTCTAGAAGAGGGAACGAGTACTGCGTTCTCTGCCGTGCGTACGATTCACTCTGGTTCGCTTCGGCGATGAAATAAATCAGGTGAGTCAGCCTTTTCGAGCTCCCTTTATAGGGCTAGGCCACACCCGTTTCGGCGTTCATTGGTCTGATGTTGCATCAGCCTGCGCTCGATAGGCTTGTGCAGTTGCCGCAGAGCAGCCAATGAGCGAGCGAGCCGTCTCGCCTATGGCTGTGTGCTGCTGCAAATGCGCTTTACAATAATTCAAAATTAAGGATAATTTTTTGCTTCAGTATTTTGTGAAAAGATACTTTTCCCCGTAGCGTCTTAGTAAGACGCAGTACTCGTTCCCTCTTCTAGAGAGAACTGAGGTTACGTTAGTAACCGAGTACGTTTTCATTGTGTGTGAGTATGCAAGCATAGAATGTGTGATGTTGTTTTCATCAGACAGTGCAGTGAAGTCTTCTTCTCAAATCCAGATCCTACACATCTCACCCGTCATCCTCTGAAGGGACTATTTTGTTGTTAGGTTAGTTAGTTAGTTGCTTGAGGTCAGTTAGTAAAAGTAAGTTATGGAGAATGTTCTAACATTTTGCCATTTATGTCTTTAAGCATTTAAATCTGATGTTTATTTACTATATCCTAAATCTTTGTTTTTTAACACCTGTTCACACCAAATATTTGGTGACCTGATCAAAGTGAAAATACTGGTGGAATTGGAAACAATTACCCCTGTAAAGCCTGACATTTGAAATAATAGTCCATTATTATTATTATTATTTTAAATTGGACAATTTTGAAACATTAACATAAAATGTATATTATCTAAATATCAGTTGCCATTCTGTATCTTCCAATGTGTCTATATAATGCAATACAGTGATTGTTGGAAAATAAACAGGTTAACATTTCTCAAAAATCTGATGTGTAATATTTTAGATGAATAATAATAATAAAAAAAAGATCTATGGATAAATATTTAATCCTAAACTGCTTAAGTTCAGTAAGTGTCCATCTTAAATACTAACATAAAAGTTATCCCTACGTTTACTTTATAAAAAATAGGCAGAGGGTATGTAGTAGAGTAAAGTTTTGATACCATTTAGAAGCCTTTATTACTTATGTAGGGTTTAAGCCGCATTAAAGCACTGCGATGTAATCTGCTGGTTTGTCAGCATGCCTTAACTTCACACTGACGGGAAACAGATGGATTCTGTTTTACCAGTGCTGCCACTTGATCTACTATGTTTGTGTTTCAGTTCAATAAAAGCACAAGCCACTCCAACTGGCATTTCTAAGGGCTGTTTCTCACTTTCATTTTCTCTTTCCCTGTTATAAGATGTAACTTCTTGCATGGTCTTTTGTACAATATGATTATATTAGTTTGTAACACAGTACAGTGAATATTTGTATGGCACACAAAGAGGGCTAGGTTTCACTTTCGTTTTCACTTACATGATGTCACAGATTTCAGACAGCCTTTTAGCTCCAAGGCCATGGAATCAATGAGGTATGAGGAAAGTACCAAGCAGCCGGCCAGCTGGATCCCCATTGGCTGGACTATTCATTCATGGGGGATAACTCCCATAAATGTACCTGCTCTGAACATTGCACTGCATTCACTTTACTTGTGTGTATTCTGTGGGACAAGCAAGCTTTTTATTTGCTTCAGTCAAGTATGAAGTTTATGGAAACAAAAATGCCAAGCATGTTCAGGCGGAAAACAAAGAATGGGAATGAAGACAAACCATTAATGAAAAACATAGAGCAGACAGATGGTAAGACACTCTCTTGATATTTTTCTAGAAAGTAAGCATCTTTGCATTTATCGAAAAAGCCAACATCTTTCCACTAGTATACAAATGCAAACATATTGCTTAATGTTTTGCAGCAGTTTGTTTGGTGTCATGGTTTGATTAATCACATCTTAGTGGTTAACTGTAGAGTCATGTGATACTCATTTTTTGTCTGTTTATTTAACTTTTCGGTTCAGTTTGTAAAATTTTTCAAAACACTATACTCATGAGTGAATAATTCATGACTGAGAGTGTAAGGAAGATGTGTTACTTTTTATTTGTTACACCATTTGACATTGAATTAACACTTCCACTTACATGGTCTCAAAACATGAATGCATGAATAAATTAATGCATAAATTTAATTTCTATGGATTTAGCACTCGCCATGATTTTGCCAAGTAAGACATGTTCCTGGATCAACATCTTTCGATGATCCTGGATCAACATTAATGTCCAAGAATATATAAATAACCTAATTCCTACCCCTAAACCTAACCCTACCAATAATGTATTCCTAAAATCAGTGGGAAATGATAGCTGATTAACAAGAGTGTAGACGCACCTTACCCTGATTGTAAGCCTAAAACAGATATTTCCTGAAAAGTTAAATCTCTATTCTGATTGGATGGTTGGAATGTTGCTCCAGGATCAACAAGGATGTTGATCCAGGAGCATGCTGTACTTTGTGAAATCACGTTCACTGAAGCATGTACATTTTCTACCTCCCTTTTCTTTGTCATGCACACTTTTATTTGTCAGTGAACCTTTCATCAGGGGAACAGGCATCTGAATGCAGTTCACAGCAGTCCGGAGTTCCTGATCTCATTGCTCTAGATGTTGAAGCACATAACAAGAGAGTGCTTCATACTCTCAGAAAGATTTTGAGTGATGAATCAACCCCTGAGGACTTTGACGCTGCAGTTGAGGTGTTGAAAACATTGAGCAAACTGAATAACAACTTCTCTCAAGGTTGGATTTGTAAGTACTTTCAGGAAATTGATCAGTTTGTGGAGAACCACTTTCCCATGCTGCCAGCAGAGGGACCACAAGGATCTCAGTTGGAGAAGTTAAAAGACTTTCAAAAGAGAACACATAGCAAGATATATGATGAGGTGCTTCGATTAACACCTGCACTGAAAGATGCTGGCCTGCTAGATCACCTGAAGGACAGTTACAGCCGCCAAATCTTTACCAACCTGGACCTGCTGCTAAACAGAGATCTGTCTGAAAACGAGATCTTCTGCCTTCTACTGTGGGGAAAAGATGTTTTCTTCAGGTATAAAAATGATTGTCTTTTATTTTTTGTAAATGTAATAAACAAATGAAGCATGAACTATTGACAAATTAATTTATGTTACAGTTCAGACTCACAGTATTTCTTCAGAGTGCACGACCCTCTGCTGTTGACTGGATGGTTTCAGAAAGCAACAGAGAAACTGCTGCCGAATCTGCAGGTCATGATATGCACCATCTGTATTTGTTAAATGTATATGCATTGTAATAGGCTAAAAAGAGTACCCCAAATTAGCAAAACACTTAGGAATGACATAAAACTCTGTCCTGCTTGAACTGTAACAGAATTACATCCGCACGACTCTTCAGAACATCCTGGACTATGATGAGCAACATAGACATAATGGAGAGTCAATGGATGAAGAAACGTTCATCAGAGTTCACTTAGATGTCACTAAAGTGAGTAAAACACTTGGTTTTAAAAAGAGGATTTTTAAAGGTGTTTAAATGTATTGTATTGCACACTTATTTCATGTTGTTATGTCTTTACAGTGTCTGAATTATGTTATTCAGAGTTTTCAGGAATTTAGTCACACGCTGATGTGTGCGGTACAAACGCTCTGCCTTCAAGAGCTTCATCATTTTGTTCAGGTGTAAGTGTCTTAAGTCTTCACATTATCAATGTATTTATTGTTATGCATTTTTTTTCTTTAGAAAAACATACCAAAGTATTATGAATAACAATACAAACTTTTTCTTCAATTCTTCTATTCTATTTTTTTTTCTAGGTATGTGCAGGCAGAGAAAAAACGCCTGGAAAAACAACAACCCCTGAAGAAAAATTCTGTGCATCTGTTTCGGCTCATCAGCACCTGTAGGCAACTCAGGTGATTTCTACTTTTAAAGATTAACATAATTATACATCTATAAAACCTGTCAGTTAACAGTATATTTTACTGGCATTTTCCTGTGCATAATGTTCTGAGTCATCCTACATTAGATTCATAGGTTCTTTTTGTCATAAAAACAGTTTTATGCATTTATTTATTTTGATGTAGATTTCTTGCTCCTCAACTCAACAATCCAGATATAAACAACAACGATGACTTCTCAAACATTATCCACATGTTAGAGGAGATGGAGGATCACGTTCTGTCTATTGTACAGAAGATGATAAAACATGCTGCACAGGTAACATTATTTCATAATATATAGCTTATGTACAGAAGGAAAGTTGGGGACTTTCCCAAATTCCAAAAAGGGAATGTCTCAGTCATCAATAGAGGTTAATATTTGTTTGCTTACATACCTGCCTATTAGGATTTTCAACAATAAGGTGGTAACCTTTTGTAGTAAGGTTGGGTTTGTTACGTAGTAACTCCATTATTATGAACAATATCTTTTAAACTGTTCAGTTTCAGTTTAATTTATATAGCACATTTAATAATGACAGAGCCGACCAAAGTGCTAGAAAGAAAATAGAATTAAACTAATAACAATAAAACAAAAAGAATAAAAGAAAATACAAAAAGTACACAACACTAAATACCCACAAAATAAAGCTGTATACAGCAGTTACTCCAGTCCATAAAGACCTTTTAAAAAGATATGTCTTAAGTAAAGATGTGTAAATCTGAAAAGAAGTGGGCAATCTCAAGCAATAAGGCAAGTTATTCCACAACTGTAGTGCTGCCACAGAAAATGCACTATCCCCCTTACGTTTTAAGCTTTTCCTAGGTATAGACGGCAACAGAGTGTTTGATGACCAAAAAGGCCTGTTGATCTGATAATGGGAGGACAAAGCTCCACAAAAACACAAATAATGAATGAACAATGAACTAATAAAAGGTTAAGTAGCAGAATGAGAAATTACCAATTTAACCAATTAAAAATAAACAAAACCAAGAATCGAGACTAGAAAAACTAAATATTACAAATAAAAGCAAAAGGCAAAAACAAACAAATTACTAAAAGAATGAGCAAGACAAGAACATGAAATTACAAGGACTAGACAAAAACAAGGGCACAAGAACAGCCTGACAGGGAGACACAGACACATATTCTGCCACATCCACAGATAGAGACAGAGTGGGTGAGAATGACCAAGGACCAGCAAAAACAAGAGGGAAAAGGTGCACCATAAATAGGGAGGAAAATACACGAGGGACAGGTGAACACAATTAGACCAACTAGGCTAACAAGAGGGTGGGGTAAAGAGGAAACAAGGAGGGGCTAAAAGGAAGCACATGGACAAGGAAAACAAGGCCATGTGCTGAAACAAGACATAGGCACAAGAAAGAAACTCAGATGGTGGGATGAAAGTCAGCGTCATAAGAGGTTAAACAGAGTGGGAACTGGTGGGAACAACCTCTGTAGGTGTGACAAGACAGGCAGGAACCATTTGTATGGCCAGACAGTCAAAGTAGGTAGGAACAACCTCTGAAGGTGTGATCTATGGACATGATAGGAGTAATCGCTGGAGAACTTTACACACGACTGACAGGAACATTTTCTGTGGACATGACAGGAGTGATCTTCTGGGGGACTTGACAACATCTGTGGACATGACAGGAGTGATCTCTGGGGGACTTGACACACGACTGACAGGAACATTTTCTGTGGACATGACAGGAGTGATCTCTGGGGAACTTGACACACGACTGACAGGAACATTTTCTGTGGACATGACAGGAGTGATCTTTCCATGACCCAACTGGTGGGAACAACCTCTGTAGGTGTGACAAGACAGGCAGGAACCATTTGTATGGCCAGACAGACAAAGTAGGTAGGAACAACCTCTGAAGGTGTGATCTATGGACATGATAGGAGTAATCGCTGGAGAACTTTACACACGACTGACAGGAACATTTTCTGTGGACATGACAGGAGTGATCTTCTGGGGGACTTGACAACATCTGTGGACATGACAGGAGTGATCTCTGGGGGACTTGACACACGACTGACAGGAACATTTTCTGTGGACATGACAGGAGTGATCTCTGGGGAACTTGACACACGACTGACAGGAACATTTTCTGTGGACATGACAGGAGTGATCTTCTGGGGGACTTGACAACATCTGTGGACATGACAGGGGTGATCTCTGGGGGACTTGACACATGACTGACAGGAACATTTTCTGTGGACATGGCAGGAGTGATCTCTGGACACTCGACACACAGGAACATTTTCTGTGGACATGACAGGAGGGATCTCTGGACCCATGACTGACAGGATAAACATCTGAGGGGGTGAAATGAAAGTCTAGAATAGTGTCTGGTATAACTCCAGTAACAAAGTCAAATAGGCCAGGAGGTTTGGAAGAATACCCTTGTGACTGTGACCCGAGGCTCTGACAAGGCCACAGAACTAGACACCTCCAGACCACTCTGAGTGGCGCCGATACAGGATGGCTGGCTCCGTGACGTGCTCTGCAGTTGTTTTTGTGTTTTTGTTAGTTTGTCCTGTCTTTAGTTATATTCCTGCAATCAGTTTCACCAGGGACGAATTGCTGGATATTCGGCAACACACATCTCCCGATATTTCACCGGTTTTCGACTATTCTGATGTTTTGCTGGACATTCTTGTCGGCGGAGCGGCTGCCCTGATCACACGCTTCAAGAGGACGCGCAGGCGGGGAAAGCGAGCGGGAGCGCTCGTGAGACTCAGAAAACGCGGATTTCGAACGCCGTTGCCTAGCATCCATCTGGCAAATCTCCGCTCTCTGCCCAACAAAACGGACAAACTGCTTCTGAAACACACCTCTCTCGGACAAATAAAGATTTCTCCCACTCTGCTGCTCTGTGTTTCACGGAAACTTGGCTGAATGACACCATACCGGACAGCGCGCTCCATCTGCCGGACTTTCAGCTGTTTAGAGCGGATCGCGACGCAGAATCAACGGGGAAATCGCGCGGCGGCGGGACATGCTTTTACATCAATGAACGGTGGTGTACAGATGTAACTGTGTTAAAGAAGACGTGCTGCTCAAATCTCGAAACGCTCTTCATTAACTGCAAGCCGTTCTATTCGCCGCGGGAGTTTCATTCGTTCATTCTGGTTAGTGTTTACATCCCTCCTCAAGCGCACGTGAGCTCAGCTTTACAGAAACTCGCTGAGCAGATCACAGAGACAGAACAACAACACCCAGACTCTGTTTTAGGCAGGAGCGATCTCTGGACACTCGACACACAGGAACATTTTCTGTGGACATGACAGGAGGGATCTCTGGACCCATGACTGACAGGATAAACATCTGAGGGGGTGAAATGAAAGTCTAGAATAGTGTCTGGTATAACTCCAGTAACAAAGTCAAATAGGCCAGGAGGTTTGGAAGAATACCCTTGTGACTGTGACCCGAGGCTCTGACAAGGCCACAGAACTAGACACCTCCAGACCACTCTGAGTGGCGCCGATACAGGATGGCTGCCTCCGTGACGTGCTCTGCAGTTGTTTTTGGGTTTTTGTTAGTTTGTCCTGTCTTTAGTTATATTCCTGCAATCAGTTTCACCAGGGACGAATTGCTGGATATTCGGCAACACACATCTCCCGATATTTCACCGGTTTTCGACTATTCTGATGTTTTGCTGGACATTCTTGTCGGCGGAGCGGCTGCCCTGATCACACGCTTCAAGAGGACGCGCAGGCGGGGAAAGCGAGCGGGAGCGCTCGTGAGACTCAGAAAACGCGGATTTCGAACGCCGTTGCCTAGCATCCATCTGGCAAATCTCCGCTCTCTGCCCAACAAAACGGACAAACTGCTTCTGCTCTCTCGGACAAATAAAGATTTCTCCCACTCTGCTGCTCTGTGTTTCACGGAAACTTGGCTGAATGACACCATACCGGACAGCGCGCTCCATCTGCCGGACTTTCAGCTGTTTAGAGCGGATCGCGACGCAGAATCAACGGGGAAATCGCGTGGCGGCGGGACATGCTTTTACATCAATGAACGGTGGTGTACAGATGTAACTGTGTTAAAGAAGACGTGCTGCTCAAATCTCGAAACGCTCTTCATTAACTGCAAGCCGTTCTATTCGCCGCGGGAGTTTCATTCGTTCATTCTGGTTAGTGTTTACATCCCTCCTCAAGCGCACGTGAGCTCAGCTTTACAGAAACTCGCTGAGCAGATCACAGAGACAGAACAACAACACCCAGACTCTGTTTTAATCATTCTTGGGGACTTTAATAAAGCCAATCTCTCCCGTGAACTGCCAAAATACAGACAGCATGTTACTTGTCCCACAAGAGACAGTAATATATTGGATCACTGTTACACAACAATAAAGGATGCATTTCACTCTGTTCTACGAGCAGCTTTGGGACATTCTGATCACCTTCTGGTTCATCTTATACCGACCTACAGGCAGAAACTAGCTGAACCTGTATTAAGCTAAACCTGTATCAGCTAAACCTGTATTAAGGACTGTAAAAAGATGGACTAATGAAGCAGAGCAGGATTTACAATCTTGTTTTGACCTCACTGATTGGAGTGTTTTTGAAGCTGCTGCCACCGGTCTGGACGAACTCACAGAGACCGTAACATCATATATCAGTTTCTGTGAGGATGTGTGTATTCCTACCAAGACTCAACTAAATTACAACAATGACAAACCGTGGTTCACTGCAAAACTCAGACAGCTCCGTCAGGCCAAAGAAGATGCTTACGTGAAGGGGGACAATGTCTTGTATAAACAGGCTAAATACACACTGGAAAAGGAGATCAAAGTGGCAAAGAGGAATTATTCTGAAAAAATAAGGACTCAGTTCACTTCGAACGACTCCGCATCAGTGTGGAAAAGCCTAAAGAAGATCACCAATTACAAGACACCACCCCCCAGCACTGTGGAAAATCAACGACTGGCAGACGATCTGAACGAGTTTTACTGCAGGTTTGAAAGAACACCCATCACCTGCCCTGAACACCTCTCCACACAACCGTTCACACCAATAACAACTCCTGCAACCAACCCTGAATGCCTCTCCAAACAAACGTTCACACCATTCACAGCTCCTGCAACCAACCCTGAATGCCTCTCCACACAACCGTTCACACCATTAACAGCTCCTGCAACCCATCCTGATCACCTCTCCAATCAACCGCTCTCACCATTCACAACTCCTGCAACCAACCCTGAATGCCTCTCCAAACAACTGTTCACACCACTCACAACTCCTGCAACCCACCCTGAACACCTCTCCAATCAAGCGCTCTCACCATTCACACCTCCTGCATCCCCCCTCTCCCCCACACCTGCAATACAGATCAGCGAGGATGCGGTGCGCCAGGTCTTCAGGAAGCAGAAAAGGAAAAAAGCACCAGGCCCAGATTGTGTTACACCAGCCTGTCTGAAATCCTGTGCTGACCAGCTGGCCCCCATCTTCACAAAGATCTTCAACAGATCGCTGGAGCTGTGCGAAGTCCCTTCATGCTTCAAACGCTCCACCATCATCCCCATCCCAAAGAAATCCAAAATTACAGGACTAAATGACTACAGGCCTGTGGCTCTAACGTCTGTAGTCATGAAGTCATTTGAAAAACTGGTGCTGGCCCACCTGAAGGACATCACTGGACCCTTGCTGGATCCTCTTCAGTTTGCCTACAGAGCAAACAGGTCTGTGGACGATGCAGTAAACATCGGACTGCATTATGTTCTGCAACACCTAGACAGACCGGGGACCTATGTGAGGATCCTGTTTGTGGACTTCAGCTCTGCCTTCAACACGATCATCCCAAACCTCCTCCTGCCCAAACTAACTCAGCTCTCCGTGCCCACCTCCGTCTGTCAGTGGATCAACAGCTTCCTGACAGACAGGCAGCAGCTAGTGAGGCTGGGAAAATACACATCCAGCACCCGTACAATCAGCACCGGAGCTCCCCAGGGCTGTGTTCTCTCCCCACTGCTCTTCTCCCTGTACACTAATGACTGCACATCTAAGGACCCCTCTGTCAAGCTCCTGAAGTTTGCAGATGATACCAAACACTCATCGGCCTCATTCAGGACGGTGACGAGTCTGCTTACAGACAGGAGGTTAAAGAGCTGGCTATCTGGTGCAGTCTCAACAACCTGGAGCTTAACACGCTCAAAACAGTGGAGATGATCGTGGACTTCAGGAGAAACCCCCCTGCACTCCCCCCACTCACCATCATGAACAGCACTGTGACTGCAGTGGAGTCATTCAGGTTCCTGGGCACCACTATCTCTCAGGACCTGAAGTGGGACATTCACATTGACTCCATTGTGAAAAAGGCCCAGCAGAGGTTGTACTTCCTTCGCCAGCTGAGGAAGTTTAACCTGCCACAGGATCTGCTGAAACAGTTCTACTCCACCATCATCGAATCCATCCTCTGCACTTCAGTAACTGTCTGGTTCAGCTCAGCTTCTAAATCGGACCTCAGAAGACTACAGAGGGTAGTCCGGACTGCTGAGCGAATTATCGGTACAACCCTCCCATCTATTCAAGAACTGTACTTATCCAGAGTGAGCAAAAGGGCTGTTAAAATCACTCTGGACCCCTCACATCCAGCACACTCCCTCTTTGAACTGTTGCCATCTGGTCGACGCTACAGAGCACTGAGCACCAGAACGACCAGAAACAGGAACAGTTTCTTCCCTCAGGCAATCCATCTTATGAACAGCTGATAATAACTGTGGGACACACTACACTATTTATATTTATATACACTACACTTTTTATCCAACACACATACTTAGCGTACACGTAAATCTTTTGCACATAATATACATGTACATACATGGAACACACTATACTACTTATATTTATATTTATATACACATACACTTATTTATCCAAACACACATACTTAGCGTACAGTTACAATTTTTCCACATAATATACATGTACATACATAAATGCTCTTTTTAATATACCTGCCATACATTGTCAATTTGTATATTGTCAATCCTTACCCACCTATTTGTATTTTTTTTGTATTTTTTATTCCTTATTGTGTTTTTTGTTCTGTCGCTGTTATGTTGCACTGCGGAGCTCTGTCACGAAAACAAATTCCTTGTATGTGTGAACATACCTGGCAATAAAGCTCATTCTGATTCTGATTCTGAGCTCTGGGGTTGGAGCCGACACTGGAGCGAGCTCTGGGGCTGGATTGGCTTGGATAACTTTAATTCACTCAGGAATGATTTGAACAGACTTGAAGCAAGGATGACTGATGCAACCTCAGAGGAGTTTGAAACTGATTTGACGGATTTAAAAAATGACCATAGTTCAGGAGAATTTGATACGAACTTGACTAGATTGGGGACAGCTGCAGCAAACTTGGTCAAATCAAAGGTGCCTGGGACTGGTTTGACTAGCCCAGGGGTGCTGGCAGCAATCACAGCAAACTCAGGGGTATCTGAAATTGACAAGACATGATTAATAAATCAGGGCAAAAATTCACTAGACAAAACAAAAATATCTGGAGTAGTCAAGCTCATCTGCTGGGTCCTGAATTTGGCTGGTCAATAATGTCAGGGATCTGGGAAGGAGGACCCAATTGCAGTGAGATAACAAGGTTTTATTGACAAGACGTAGTGAAGTGCACAAAAGATACCACAACATGAACACAATAAACATGAACAGCTAGGGAAGGCCACTGGGAAGGTTTCAGGAGACAACTGGCAGAATACTTTGCAAACAGAGGAGGCAGCGAGACCAGGCTGATAGAGAAGACCACACAAGGCACCATAGAGCAGAGCTCAGAAACTTGACCACAGACTCTGAGACAGACCAAATGCCAGGCAGGTAAAACCAGGGCAGGACACATAAGGGAAAGGTCAGGAACTCAAACACAAGACTAGACAGGACAAAGCTCCACAAAAACACAAATTAAAACTCAAGACAAGGGAAAAATATAAGCCAATTAGCACTGGGCTTGGGCAGACCGTACAGGAACATCTTCAGAGGTCATGACATGGAGTAGTATACTTTGGGACAGCCTCCACAGGTGAAACATGACTAGCAGAAACATCCTCCGAGGGACTCATCAGAAGCAGCAGATAGTTGGTCTGGTATGAGCTCAGTGAGTGCAATTTCCAGCAGGAACAACCTCAGTGTGCTTAACAAGACAAACAGGAACAATCTTCAAGGACGTGACAAACGTATAGGATAGCCTCCTCAGATTGCTGATAACTAGTAGGAACATCCTCCGAGGGACTCGTCAAAGGCAGCAGACAGCTGGTCTGGTATGATCTCAGTGGGCGCAACTTCTGGCAGGAACAACCGCTGTGGGCTTGACAAGACAAAAGGGGACGCATCTCCATGGCCATGACCCAACTGGCAGGAACAGGAACAATTTATAGGACCATAACCTGACTGGTAGGAATACAGTCTAAGGCCATGACCCAACAGGCAGGAATGACCACTGTAGGTCTGACAGGACAGGCATGAACACTTTGCATGGCCCAGATGTGATATATATTGACAATATAACAATGATGGCCATGACCCAACTGGCATGGACTACCTCCGAGGACATAACAGGACAGAAACTAACATTTTATATAGCCATAACTTGACAGGTAGGAACACCTATGGCCATGACCCAACTGGCACGAACGACCTTTGTAGGAGTGACAGGACAGGCAGGAACACTTTGTATGGCCCAGACATGACAGGTTAAAAACAACACTTGAGGACTTGACAAGACAGGAACCATCTCTATGGCCATGACCCAACTGGTGGGAACAACCTCTGTAGGTGTGACAAGACAGGCAGGAACCATTTGTATGGCCAGACAGACAAAGTAGGTAGGAACAACCTCTGAAGGTGTGATCTATGGACATGATAGGAGTAATCGCTGGAGAACTTTACACACGACTGACAGGAACATTTTCTGTGGACATGACAGGAGTGATCTTCTGGGGGACTTGACAACATCTGTGGACATGACAGGAGTGATCTCTGGGGGACTTGACACACGACTGACAGGAACATTTTCTGTGGACATGACAGGAGTGATCTCTGGGGAACTTGACACACGACTGACAGGAACATTTTCTGTGGACATGACAGGAGTGATCTTCTGGGGGACTTGACAACATCTGTGGACATGACAGGGGTGATCTCTGGGGGACTTGACACATGACTGACAGGAACATTTTCTGTGGACATGGCAGGAGTGATCTCTGGACACTCGACACACAGGAACATTTTCTGTGGACATGACAGGAGGGATCTCTGGACACATGACTGACAGGATAAACATCTGAGGGGGTGAAATGAAAGTCTAGAATAGTGTCTGGTATAACTCCAGTAACAAAGTCAAATAGGCCAGGAGGTTTGGAAGAATACCCTTGTGACTGTGACCCGAGGCTCTGACAAGGCCACAGAACTAGACACCTCCAGACCAGGATCCAAAACTGACCAAGGACGACCCCTTGGGGCCACCGAAAAACCCTCCTGGGCCACAGGAAGAAGCTCAAGAACTGACTCTTGAACAGCCTCTGGGGCTGACGAACTGCCCTCCAGGGCTGCAGGAAACGATCCCCAACAACCCTTGGAGCCGACACTGGAGCGAGCTCTGGGGCTGGAGCCGACACTGGAGCGAGCTCTGGGGCTGGAGCCGACACTGGAGCGAGCTCTGGGGCTGGAGCCGACACTGGAGCGAGCTCTGGGGCTGGAGCCGACACTGGAGCGAGCTCTGGGGCTGGAGCCGACACTGGAGCGAGCTCTGGGGCTGGAGCCGACACTGGAGCGAGCTCTGGGGCTGGAGCCGACACTGGAGCGAGCTCTGGGGCTGGATTGGCTTGGATAACTTTAATTCACTCAGGAATGATTTGAACAGACTTGAAGCAAGGATGACTGATGCAACCTCAGAGGAGTTTGAAACTGATTCGACGGATTTAAAAAATGACCATAGTTCAGGAGAATTTGATACGAACTTGACTAGATTGGGGACAGCTGCAGCAAACTTGGTCAAATCAAAGGTGCCTGGGACTGGTTTGACTAGCCCAGGGGTGCTGGCAGCAATCACAACAAACTCAGGGGTATCTGAAATTGACAAGACATGATTAATAAATCAGGGCAAAAATTCACTAGACAAAACAAAAATATCTGGAGTAGTCAAGCTCATCTGCTGGGTCCTGAATTTGGCTGGTCCATAATGTCAGGGATCTGGGAAGGAGGACCCAATTGCAGTGAGATAACAAGGTTTTATTGACAAGAGGTAGTGAAGTGCACAAAAGATACCACAACATGAACACAATAAACATGAACAGCTAGGGAAGGCCACTGGGAAGGTTTCAGGAGACAACTGGCAGAATACTTTGCAAACAGAGGAGGCAGCGAGACCAGGCTGATAGAGAAGACCACACAAGGCACCATAGAGCAGAGCTCAGAAACTTGACCACAGACTCTGAGACAGACCAAATGCCAGGCAGGTAAAACCAGGGCAGGACACATAAGGGAAAGGTCAGGAACTCAAACACAAGACTAGACAGGACAAAGCTCCAAAAAACACAAATTAAAACTCAAGACAAGGGAAAAATATAAGCCAATGAACTAATAAAAAGGTTAAGTAGCAAAATAAGAAATTACCAATTTAACCAACTAAGAATAAACAAAACCAAGAATCAAGACTAGAAAAACTAAAATATTACAGATAAAAGCAAAAGGCAAGAACAAACAAATTACTAAAACAAGGAGCAAGACAAGAACATGAAATTATAAGGACTAGGACTATAGGGCACAAGACCAACCAGACAGTGAGACACATACACATATTCTGCCACATCCACAGATAGAGACAGAGGGGGTGAGAATGACCACGGACCAGCAAAAACAAGAGGGAAAGGTGCACTATAAATAGGGAGGAAAATACACGAGGGACAGGTGAATACAATTAGACCAACTAGACTAACAAGAGGGTGGGGTAAAGAGGAAACAACAAGGAGGGGCTAAAGGAAACACATGGACAAGGAAAACAAGGCCATGTGCTGAAACAAGACATAGGCACAGGAAAGAAAAACACAAGACAAACAATGTCAGTGCAAAACCCTGACGAGTCCTTGTTAAAAGTCTGGCCGCAGGATTTTTGACTTTGGACTCCTAAGCTGAAAAAAAAAATGCTGGTTTGACAAATGAGTTTATTTGTTTGTCAAATTTAAGTGCATGGTCAAAAATAAAACCCTAATTTCTTGCCTAAATACCTACAGTGTTATAGCAACCAATATTTTTGAGAAGATATTGGCAAAACCTAGACTCCCAAAAACTAACATTTCAGTCTAACAGTCATTTAACTGAAGGAAGTTATCCGCCATCCAACTTTTAACTTCACCCAAACAATCAAGTAATGACTGGAGAGATGTATTCTCATCAGATTAACTGGTAGATAATGTTGTATGTCATCTGCATAACAATGATACGAAATCTGATGCTTACGAAAAATATTGGCTAGAGGAAGAATAGAGGGAAGATAGAGGGAAAACAAAATGACCTAAAACGGATCCCTGCAGCACACCGCATGTACATGCAGCAGAGGAGGAAGTAAAGTTTTAAATTTCAACAGAAAACATTCTCTCCTTGAGATAGGACAAAAACCAGTTTAAAATTGTACTCCTAATGCCAACATACTGCTCAAGACAAAATAAAGTGATCATTGGTGTTGAAGGCTGCACTTAGATGAAAGAAACAACGTTTTCCAGAACCCAAAGCCAATAACAGGTCGTTGAGTGATTAAAGTGATAATTATGGAAGAATTGTTGTTTATTGTTCATGATATATAATAAAAACACTATGATGTAAAATAAAAACCTGAAATTAACTGTGGTGTCTTTGTAAATGTACATTTATAGGCCTTTTTAAGACATTATTTTAAAAAAGGAGGTGAGCAAATTCAAGGGCTGATAGAGGCAATCCAAAAGCAATGTGCATCTCTGCCTCAGACTGATGTGGGAAAAGAGATTCAGCAGGTTGGTTCTGTGCTCAAATACCCAGTTGAATTCAGTTCTTCAAGAACAGAATTGTAGCTTTTTATAACCTTTCTCACGTATTCTCTGCTACTCTGCCCCACTTTCTTTCTGACAGATCTTTGTGAATGTATCCTATGACTGTGTTTCACGCATGTATCTGGATTGCCTGATAAAGAGCAAGTTCAGCCGGCTAAAGAGGAGATGGGGAAATGTTGGAGAAAGGATAAGCGAGGACATTCTCAGTTTACACAACAAATTCACTGAACTGGTAAAAAAAAAAAAGAAAAAAACCTGACGCATTTAATAGAATTATACTCATAAAGGTTACAAAATGGGATTATCATACCGATGCCAGAATAACCTTTTTAGGCTCCTCAAAGAACCTTTCAGTGAATAAGTTTTAAAAGAAGCATTTTGTGTTTGTGTGTGTGTGTGTGTGTGTGTGTGTGTGTGTTTGTGTGTGGGCGGGGTGGGTAAACAATCTAAATAATCTTTTTCTACCATAAAGAACCTTGAAAGGTTCCATGGATGTTAGGTTTGTCATAGAACCAAACATCCCGATAAAGATTTATCTTTAAAACTGTAGATTTGAGGCCTATTTTCCTGATGCATTTAGGCCTTTAAAAGTTCTTAAATTGAAATTTCATTATAGTAAATTTAATTTCAATCTTAGTTTTATACATACATACATAAAAACAAATATGCTCCTTCAAGTATGTTCCTTCATGGTTTCCATTTACATCAGTCACAAATAAAAACAACGTGTAGGGTGAACTTTTTTATACCATTGCTTATGAAAATAATGCAGTGCCAACTAAGTTATCCATACAGTGTCTTTAAGACACTGAATTAAAAAGAACTTTTGTCAGCTACAATCAGTTCCCAAGAGTATGACTCATTTAACATTAGCCACAACATCAATGCAATGCAGTATTTTCACAGACAATGTATCCAATGTATTTCTATTACAGAATGTCAGTGCTGACCAGCAGAACCATCTCCTTCAGAGACTCAGTGAAGTTTTGCTTCACGGTGATGTAGATGCACTGAAGATTACTTGTTGTGCTTTCTTCAGAGATTTCCCTCAGGAGAGGTAAACTTAGCCAATAACACTTAATATAGTACATATTTTGTATTACAGGCCTGGAAATATGTGTTATAGTAGTATTTATGAGAGTATTCATGTTTATAAGAGTGATGTTGTTTTCATCAGACAGTGCAGTGAATTCTTCTTCTCAATGTTTTGCAGTGAGCAGTATGTACCTGGTCTGCTGCGCTGGAAGGGTGTGTTTTCAGAGCGACAGGTGAGGGAAGTGCTGGATGTGAGCCGAGAGTTCAGCCTCGATCTGAAGCCTAGACTCGTCACCTGTCAGCCTCTGAAGGGACTTTTCTGTTGTCTTTGATATGAATATCAGCGAGAATTGTACAAATTTTGGTTACAAGTTTAATTCAATGGCATGACTGTTTCGTAACATTTGGTTATGAATGTTAGTTGTTTATACAGGTATATTTATATTTTCATCAGATACAATATTTATTTGTATCAAATGTCATTTTGATTTTACATGAAAATCTGGACTACTTGAGAAACATTAATTAACTTTTTGGTATATCTTTTCTATGACAGTATAATTTTCATAGAGTTATTCATTTCGACATTGGGTAACACTTTATTTCAAGGTGTCTTTTTTACACATTACATGTATTTACTATTTTATTGACAATAATTTATGCATAATAACATGCAAGTAACCCTAATCCTTCCCCTAACCATAGTTAGTACATGTAGTTAATTAATATTACTCATTACACATGTATAATTACACTGTAACAAGGAAACCTTGAAATAAAGTGTATACCAAAATTGTGACAAAATTTCCAGCTATGAACTTAAAAATACTGTTGTATTATTAATATTTATTTTGGTTGTAATTTATTTTATTCATATTTAATAGAACACAGTGTTTCTTTTATGTATGATTATTTTATCATACAAGGGTCAGTGGTACTGTAAAACAAGCAACTTTAAATGTATAACAAGTGGTTTTTGGTTTTATAATGAATTATTTTTTTCAACAGCATTACATTTCAAATACATTTGCACTGTGCGTCTGTATAGCGTCTGTATGGCGGATTGACAGTTATTTTTCAAGGAGGAAGCAGAAGGTATAAACATGAACACTACAACTACATCCTGTGTTCCTGCAGAGGATACAGCTTGTCGGGAAATCTTCCTTAACAGAGTCTTTCAGGAACTAAACATGTATTGTGACAGCAGGTGTGTTTCCGAAGTGTATCTTGAACCTATCACACCATATCCTGTTTGTAGACGTCTGTTACAGGCACTTTCGTAATCCAGTAATCACCACACAAAGCGGCAAGGAAACTATTAAAATGTGTGTACTGGAATTATTTGATGCTTATAACAATACACAGTAATTGTACATTCATTGAGGTTTATATATTTTTTATCATCCACATTAAACTGGAGAGTAAAAAACTGACAAAAAGTAAAAATGGTGATTTCCAATTTTATTTACAAAGAATTTCAGTATATACAAAATGACTGCAAAATGCCTGAGCAGAAACAATTTTACAAAAGCAGGTAACTGAACACAAGCATTATTATCAAGCAAAATTCATTTGACCCTCACTGTGGAAAAGAAGCTCCTGCTAAACTGAAGTGAATCTTGCTTTTCACTGAACTGATTCTGGCTACAAGTGATGGTCTTTAGGATCATCTTGAGGTCTGATGGAGAAAGATTTCCTTTGAGTCTCAGCCAAGCAGAAATATGACGCTCCCTGTAACAAGAACACAAACATGAGAAAATTGCAGTGGTTTTTTTTTTTTGCATAAATATTTGCACAGCAGAAAATACCATACCTGAGATCAGGGTAAAGATCCATCAGAGTTACCAACTCTAACTTTATGCTGTCTGGATCCTGTAGTTTCAGCAGTCCCGCTAAATTGGGAAGAATGTCTTTCAACCAATCCAAATTCGATCCCTGTGATAATGAATTAATAAGGATTTGAAAATTAGACTTGTGTCTTATTATAAAAATTAATCATAAATTTGGTTTCCTAAGACATTATTTGTGTAATTTTTGTATATTAAAGCAGGGCAAAAACAGTATTTGTACAAAACAATGACTTTTAACTAGGATATGTGTACTTACAGCTGCTGTGAAGTATGTATGTATGCGTTCACTGTTTATGCAGAGTAATGATGCTGCCATCTGTTGCTGTGCTTTCTTTGAAAGTTTGACCTTTTGTTTCATCATTTTCCGTACATATTCAGTTAGAAACTCCTTATGCATCCCACCCAGTAGCTCCTATTCATTAAACAAATCAATCGATATCAATCAATCAATCAATCTGAAATGGACTAATTAATTACTCAACAAATCAATCTATTTGTTTGACGTATGTTTTATACCTGGCAACACATTTTGTCCCAGTTGATGCATTTCTGAATATGTCTGTCCAGCTTTGCCAGCAGCTCTTCACATACACCTTCACCGTCCTTGAGCCACTTGCTGGAACCCACCTTCCTGTACAAGTCCTGCAGGAATACAAGCATTGACATGTTTATTTTAATGCATATAAACTCAGATGCAGGATCTGGTCATGATCTGGATCTGCTCAAGCAACCGTTTATCTGATTCTCTCATATGAACTAGACAAGCAGTTCATAAAAGTTAATACAGTGTCTTTTTATATACAGTGGGAGAGTTAGGAAACGGCAGCCAACTGCTCACATTAGTGTATTCACTGCCAAGTCAAACCCCAATGAGAGTTTCTGAAAACAATAAAAACTATTGTGCTGGTCTAGATTAGAGTCAGGTTTATTTATAGCCACAAATCAATACGAGTGTCTTGATAGTAGAAAACCCCTGTTTACTATTTGAACTTGAATATATATATATATATATATTTATAACAAATAAATGCTGTTCTGAACTTCCTATTCATAAAATAATATTTTTAATGTAATTGTATATGTTTATACTTTATTAAAGTACTACTAATAAAATATTATATATTATCAATTAAAAAGATGTACAGTACATAAAGCACATTTTAGGTCAAATAACACCCATTGGCTGAAGCTGAGATTCATTTTCTAAAAGTTTGAAAAGTTTACCTTAAGTTCCTTGTGCATATCAGAAGTAAAGTAACAGTGGCTGCTTCTTGTCATGGTAGCCAATAGCGAGAGACAATCAGTTTTGATATCTTCAGAGAACAGATGTGCATTCTTTGTAATATAGTCCCTGTGAAAAATAAATAAAAAATCAAAAAAAGAATTCTAAAAGTATGATGTGATATTTTAGCTGAATTAAAGGGATATGCACCTGCACTGTATGAGGCATGAGAGGTTGACCATCAAAACGGCCTCAGTGTTGGTCTGCCTTCTCCTCATGACCTTGTCATGAAATGTTTTGTAACTGTGGGATGGAAATTAATTAATTATAATCACCTGTGCAAAATATTTTGAAGGACAGACTTAAATCAATAATGATAAAAAGGATGGCATTTTGGGAAATGAACATAAAATGAAAAAGTATCAGAGTTACTCACTCTGTCAGAAAATGTCTCATCTGGCATATGATCCTCTGTGCTTTTGCCTCTTTGCCTAGCACCTTCTGAGCACACTCTACATGTTTATGAAAGCACTAAGAAAAATGGCGGGGAAAAAATGTTTCCTTCAGAAATCCATTATTTGATGAAGGTAAAGAATGGATTGTTTTTCCCCTTTTTAATTACCTCGATAATATCAATGGCCTGATCACAGCAGTACACCTGGTCTCTCAGTTGTGGAAGTTCTCCCTCCTTCCAGGCTGTTTCTTCTCTGTCCAGAATTTTGTGAAGGCATGTGCTCAACTCCATCTATTCAACAATAATGTGAGAATATTAAAACTTAAGCTTTTTTCTGGAAGCACAGCTAAGGCAAGACATTGTGTTTTCAAAATGTTGAGATTTTTGACTATTTTGCTTCTCTCAAACTATGGAAAGAAAACTCACTTTACCATGTTTACTTATGGTTTCTTGGCTTAAAGTGACATAAAACAGAGATGTGTTAGGTAAAGATGTCATAAAGCATCAAACCTCCTTTGTGATCAAAAACTGCTGTTCCAGTGGTGCAATCATATCTTCAGGAAGCAGTGGATCAAGCTTTGTGTGATCGATCACATCTTTTATCTTTTCACTGTTCAGAATACTGTAAACAAAGAAAGACAAAATATTACTCTAAAACACTGTATCACAACCCATAGGAAAGAAAAATCAGCATTTGAATCAATAGTTCACCCAAAAATGACAATGCTGTCATCATTTACACACCATCATGGCATTCAAAATCTGTTGTATTGACTGACTTTCTTCTGTGCAATACAAAAGAGGAAATCTTGAAGAATGTTCAACTGTTTTTGTGCATACAATGAAAGTTAATGGAGTACAAAACAGTACTAGGCCACACTCACTTTCATTAAATGGATGGAAAAAAATAAAGACATGGAATGACATGATGGTGTATAAAGGAAGACAGAATATTAATGTTTTGGGTGAACTATCCTTTTAAAATGTTTTAATATCTAATAACCAATTTATTAACCAGATTATCAATATTTGTTTCCATTCAAATTTTTAACAAAGTAGTTCAAAGAGAAATCTAATTAAATGTAACTGCAAAAAGGCTTATGAGCTTTAGGACATATTCTCAGAGAATTAAATAAGCATTTTGTTTTGCATAGAGTAAAATAACACTCACAGGAACATGAGGCATGCAGGGTCATTACATGTACATACTATGAGATAAAACAGTATTGTATCATTTGCTTCTCTTACTTGGGGTATTCCTGGTTCACCCACTGCAATAAAAGTATGCAGTCCTCATCACACAATGTGTAATCTGCGACTTCTCTCAGTCTTGCACTGAAGGTCTTATGGTACAGTGTGGCATAAAACTGGCACACATTCATCTGTTCTGGGTAGCAGCTGCTCACCCATGTCACAACTTTCAGCAAGTCTTCTTTCAGTCGTTTTGCATTGCAAATGATCGATTGCTGCAAGTAAGATTTGATCTCATTCTCAACACTTGAATCTAACTGGGCTTCTTCCATCCTCCTCTGAACTAGTCGCTCCAACAGAGCCTCGTGGTTCTGTTTACACCTCCTTGGTCTCCATGGTGGCCGTTCCTTTTCTTGAAACCGTTCCCAGCGCATGTCCTGCTCCTCCTCCTGCAGTATGGCTTGGACTGCTTCTTTCAGTAACTCCTGTTTCTCAGGACTCTGGAGGTCGAGGGAGTTTTCCAGCGTCTGCATCACCAGCTCCATCCAGTCCTCGTAGTCTTTTGCTAGTCTAGCTTCTGAATCTTCCTCTTCCTCCATCAGCTTCATTTTGGATCCAATCCCATCCTGCTTCAACTCAAACAGACGGTCTTCTCGGGTGATCAGCTGTTTCCCTGCGTCCACAAAGTGGAGTGCTTCTAGATTCTGCTTAAAAGTAAGGACCGCTGTAAAGAAGAGGAAACAAAAAAATATGCTTTTTGTACCGTGCGCCAGCAAAGTCTGATCTTACCATTTGAAAAAAAAACATTTATAAATACAGTATGATGCAATGTATATCGAAAAATGTATGATTTCCATTGAGTTTACATGTATAGCCTAGTTATGACATGATTGTAAAAACATTGTCATTGTCAGTGGTTGTGTGTGTGTGTGTGTGTGTGTATATATATATATATATATATATATATATATATATATATATATATATATACACTGAAAACCCTAAAAGTATTTACTAGATTACAGAACACATATTCTTTTCCCTCAATAAACTTCTAATTTTCTGTTATTGATAGTGAGTAAAGTAGTTGCTGTAGTAGAAATATGTTTAGAAATTGAGTTAAAATATGGTCATGCATTAATATGTGCTTTATAATTGCTAATAAACAGCCAATATGCTAGTAATATGCATGCTAATAAGTCACTATTTAATAGTTAATGTTCCATAATCTAAAATGTTACAAGGAGATATAATAAGCAGTAACTCTTCCTACCTGGAATATTGTTCTTTTTGTGAGGCCATTTAAAAATATTTGACTTTCCGACCTTTTTTGTCATTTCTTCTGAGGACGGTAAAAAAAAATCTGATCGTGATATCGGATGCGCAAGATGAAAAAAAAAATGAATTTCAGTTCGATCTTCTTTCAAACACTATGAATGAAACGACGTGAGGTAATAACGGACCTGGTTTTATAGGCTTCAAGAGCGTGCGCGTGTAATTGGGCGGAGCATATCTGGCAACATCACAGTTCATATTGTACAGCCTTCTCCATCTGTCTTTGACTACTTCAGAAATTTGTAGAGGGCAAAACACGTTTATTTATATAGCAGTAAGAAACATAAACAGACACGAGACAAGAAATAAACATGAAGGTCTTGTTTTGAGTAATTTATTTGATATCACAGCGGCTTACAAAGTAACATGGAAATGATCTTAGGACTATATATAGCCTATACCCTGTTACATTCACGGCCAAAAAAAAAAAAAAAAAAAAAAATTAACTGTAAAAATTTAAATAAAATAAATGAATAAATAAATAATTAAATGACATTGTGAGATTGTCTCAGGTATGGTATGGCGCATTGGTGCCTGTTATAACCTTATATTTAATTAGATAAATAATGTTAATTAAATTTGATTAAATAAATAAGTTAAATAAGTATAATGTCAACACTAAGCTATGTGAACTAACAACATCAGTTTTTTACCTTATCATTTAGGATAATCACCAAACATTTGGTGTAGAAATGATTTTCACTTAGAAATTGCAAGTAAATCAACAAAGAGACAGCAAGTAACATACTGAAATAAATTTTAAATCTTTTGAATAAGGAAACTGAAATAGTATTTCCTTGTAAAACATACTCTATTAATCTGCTTTATTTACACCTTCATTTTTTTTACAGCCTCATGAAATATATACATGATTAATCAGTGTTCATAGTAATCCCTCAATAAAAATAGACAACAAACATAACATAAAATGTATTTTCATAGAAGTAACAAAGATTGTTCATATAAAATATTGCATGTGATGTCTCACTCAGAGATTCTATTGGAACCAACAACCACATTTCCTTTAAATTTATTATATTTTAAAACTTCTATACGTTCTCTTTTACTTTTATTCCAGTTTACTTCTGAAACAGGATTGCAGTGCTGAAAATACAGATGATTATGATTAAATGCTTGTGATGTTCCTTGTTTGTAAGGAAAAAAGTGCCTGCTAAATGCAAATGAACAACTATTCTGCTCTTTATATAATGTAAATGCAACTGAGATTTAATGGCAGATATGCTTCCTGCTAGCTGTGTTTTCATGTAGCTCCAAAACATTGTCCTGTATGTTTAAATATATGACATAACATGAACATATTCACACATTTCCCTTTCTATATCGGTGAAATCCACAGGATGTCCTGATCCTAACATTCCCTCTAAACATTGGGAATATCCTGCGTGGTACTGGAAAACTGATTTATTGGAAATTCCCAGTGAAGGGAAAGTACACTCCTTTTTGACACCATTTGCTTACCTTAGTCAAAAGAATGAGTAATTTTGGACTGGAAAAATATTTAATTAAATTCTTGACCTAGCTTTATCACTTACTGCATAACTTTGACCTGGCTCAGCTAAAAAAAAAAACAATAACAGTCCATTATCCAGTACTGGGAAACAGTGTCAGGGAGGATTGGGGTGAGTGGCTGTGATACTCACCAGGGGGGATTGTGCTATTTTTTGACAAAAGTCCAAATGTCTGTTTATTACTGATGCTTTTGTGCTAATATTATGAGGGTTTCTAAAAGTTTCATTCTCACATGCATCAGACAATGGGAGTATGATAGAGAAACAGCTTTTGTGAATTGCATGAACTTTTCAGATTACAACAGATTATCCTGAATGTGTTTCAGAGAACTTAAAAAGGGTTTATTCTTAAAGGAGTTATTAAGCTTGGGTATAAAAGTACATATTACTTGCAAATGAAAAAATTATGTTCTTCAAAACTTTTAAAATTGCAATGAGGTTTCTTTAGGTCTGGACCTGAAGAAAATACTAAATACTTCTGTCCAAGATGCAGATCTTCATACAAAAAAATGGATAATGAAAATTGCTGATATAACGATTTTAATCAATGATTACTTGCAGAAAATAGGTCTTGTTACTCAATAAAGAGTGAAAAAAGGCCCCAGCTTGTAAGCGACAGAGTAACAAGCTGTGCTAACCGCAGTGATGAAGATTGAGTTAAAAATATGCAAACATATGTCACGCTTACAGGTGTTATAGCATCAATATGTGCTATGCAAAGTAAGTGGTCAGAGCTCAGATTCCCTTTTTCCTCTTTTTAGCTTCCTGACATATGCTTGTTTTAGTTTTTTAGTTTAGTTTTTTAATCAGTTTCTAATTTTGCATTAGTTTTTCTTTCGATATGTAGATTTAATTTTAGCTTTATTTCAGATAACAAATATGTTTTAATAGCTTTAGTTTTATGCAAACAATGTTGTAGTTACAGCCACACAATGTATTGTTCATGACTTTGATTGCTCTATTCTATAGAAGAGGCAAAATTCCACATTCAGGCACTTGCATCAGTTTTAGTATTTTAAAATCGTTTATTTGCAGAGCTACATATTAAGAAACCCAAATGCATATTGGCCTAAACATGCCTTCATCAGGTTGCCAGAAGGCCATTTTCGGATGATACACTTTTGCAATACCTTTAGTTGTTTGGACTTTACTCCCCTTCTGGAGCAGCCATATTGATTTTTGTTTGTTTGTTTTTTTTGTACTAGTGTTTGTTGAATCAGAGTACACTTAATGACTCTGAACAAACTACACTACACTTAATTAGGCCACGAGGGAATTTACAATGTCACATTCATTTTTTTGAACCAGATATTGATGAGCATACCAAAATCATTAATTATGACTTGGATAATACAAAAGTCATGCCTTTAACTTTATGTTGAGTTTTTATGAAATATTATTAAGACCTCAGTTAATAGTTAATGTGTGTGTGTGTGTGTGTGTGTGTGTGTGTAGATATATTATATACACACACACACACACACACACACACACACACACACATATATAATATATATATATATATATATATATATATGTATATGTGTGTGTGTGTGTGTGTGTGTGTGTGTGTGTGTGTGTGTGTGTGTGTGTGTGTGTGTGTGTGTGAGTGTGTGTGTAAAGACCTCTAACACTAGATTGCTCTATTCTTTTATTATTCTATCTGTTTTGTTTTTATTTATTATATTACTTAAAAGCCCATGCTATTTGTACTGTGTTAAGCTAACTGAGACTTGTTATAGCACTTATATGTCGCTTTGGATAAAAGCGTCTGCTAAATGAATAAATGTAAAAGTAAATGTATACAATTTAGAAATATATAATGCATTGGTAGTTTTTTTTTCATACAATGCATATTTCACATCTTCGCTTATGAAGAAAAAGGGAAGCAAAACAAGGAACATGATTTCTAAAAATTTTGTAAAGCCACAACATTTTTAATTCAGGCATGTGAAGCAGTCTTGTGAGAGCTGTCATTTGACACATCTTACTTTAGTGTTACCTACTGTTGCTATGAAAACAAATCTGACACACCAGTAACAATGATTTTTAATATTCAAAATAAGTATAACATTTGGTCATTCAGTTGTTATATTATTTATTCACCCTCATGTCATTCCAAGGCTATGTGAATTGTACAGTGAAAGTGGATGTGGAGTTTGTGCACCAGCTGTTGGCACCATTCACTTTAACTCTATAGAAAACTGAATCTATGAATATTCTGCTATTTAATTTAAGGAAGCTTAAAGAACAGTCCAAAACACTTTTTTTTCCATGGGGGTGGAAAAAAATACTGTATCATTATGATTTAAAACCTGATGGTTGTGCAACTGCCTGGAAAAAATAACTTTCACAAGACATCTTAAGCATAAAGTCTTTTTTTTATAAAAGTAAAAATAAAGTGTTTTTTTTTTAAAATACGGTAAGTCTCAAGTATTGTGATATAACATACCAGTGCTTATAAATTATAGTTATATCAGAGTAGTCTTGAAGTGGACTTCTACAACTTATTCCTAAACTGTGTAAATTAAAGTGCCCCTTTAAGAGAAAGAGATTTTAAGAAAATAAAAAATATAGTTGTTTTATGCATTTAAATAATTAGACATGCGAAAACACAGAATTTGGTAACAATAAAACATATGGTGACGTACTGTAAAAAAAAAACATTTCATAGGGCCCTAAACATGTAATTTTTGTTAATCTTTTAATAAATTGTTGTGAAAAAGTGTTATTTTTGATTAATACAATTAAACTTAACCATTAAAAAGGAGTTGAGAAAAAAAATATAACAGAAAAAAATGGAATCCAGAAAATTAAAACGGAAACATGGAATTTGGGAAAAAATTTAACGGATTTCATAGGGCCCTAAAAACGGAAAGTAAAGTAATTTGTAGTGAAGTTACTTTTCAAATGCAGTAACTAGTAAAGTAATCTCATTAAAATTTACAGAAGTAACTAGTAACTAATTAAATTTTTTGAGTAACTAACTCTACACTGGAAAAGACGAGCAAAAAGTGTATAATTTTTATGTATTTCTATTAAGAAAATGACCGATCGTTTCGTTATATAAGTTGCAGCTGATAAATTATTTGTGAATGAAGAAAGGGAGACATAAACATGAACAACAGTAGACCAATCACGACAGACAGGGTCATCAGACCAATCAGCGCATTTTAGCGTCACGCAAAGGAGGGGTTTGGGAAATCGGCAAATCATTTGGGAATGACTGAGCAAAAAAGGACAAAATAAATGCATATTTTAAGACAATGAAAGTGTTTTTTGACCATGCATGCATGTCAATCTGTTGTTGGGTACTCCCAAAACCAAAGTATGAACCTTTCATTACCGATAATGGGGCACTTTAATGCCAATACACAGAATGCTAGTGACGGACTCATGAATGTAACACTGAAAAAATTTATTTTAGGAAGGCATCAAGGCACGTCCAAAATCAATGTCAGCTTCATTTCATTGTCTCCTGAGATGCCTTCATCTGGCCGGTTTTTGAAGGCAGCATAGATGTATCCTTCGCTGCATTTGATTTCCCACAATCCTGTGCATTCCATTCTGTGACAGTTAAGCCAAAAAATAAAGATGGCGTCTGCAATTTGCGGTCGGTGGTCAGTTTGTGTGTATATGTATGTTTCTGAACAACATTTTCCACTTTTTATGTAATTTCTAGCGAGAAATTAATATTGCAGTAATGAAATATCCATTTAGTTATCACCATAGCTCTCTATATTTTGCCGTAGATCATTAAACCATTACTCCGCCTCAGAAGCCTGTCCGAAATCCGTTTCATGAGGTGCCATCAGGCAAAAACGCTGCTTACAAAGTCATTGCCTGATTAGACAGCAAGGCAGCAAGTCATCTGCCTAAGTTTTTGGATGCAGCCATTGAAAAACACCAACAACACGTTGGCCGGCGACAGCCCATGATGTCACTTCCGGTGCGACTAGTATAAAAAGGTGCCGGGAGAACACGTCATCCACTTCTTCGTCTTCACTGACAGTTCTCCAATGCACTGCAGAGTATAGCTCCAACCCTGATCAAAGTCACCTGCCTGTGATTTTCTAATGATCCCAAAGACATTGCGCCACACCACAGCTCTCACTCTCCATGCTACTAAGCAGGCTGCTTCCACCATGGTCAGGTCTATGGTGGCTATGGTAGTAACGGAGAGACATTTGTGGGTGAACCTGGCAGATATCGGGAAGAAAGAAAAGGGCTTTCTTCTTGATGCTCCGGTTTCGCCCTCTGAACTTTTTGGTACTTCTGTCGAGATGGTAGTCCAGAAGTTCAGGGAGATGAAGGTGTCCTCAGCTGCCTTCAAATCCTTCATTCCACGAAGGTCCAGGTTTGAGCCGAACATCACAGCTGTCCTGGTCTGTCTCGGTCTGAGGATCAGAGATGGGCACTTTAGGCTAGTGTCACAACTTGCGCTCCTTCCCGACCTGCAATTAGGTGAAGGAGGAATCGCAGGTCAAAGGAAGGTAGGCAAAGAAATATGCTCAAAAACTTGCTCCTCTGATGCTCAGATTATTTAATCATTCTATTGATGATCAGGAATTTCCACAGTCAATGTGCGACGCAAATATTTCCCTAATTCTTAAAAAAGGAAAAGATGAAACAGATCCAGCATCATATCGTCCCATAGCCCTTCTAAATTCAGATCTGAAAATTTTTACTAAGATCCTTGCAAACAGATTAAATAAATGTATAGCAAAAATTATTCATCCTGATCAGACCGGTTTCATCCCTGGGTGCTTTTCCTTCTTTAATGTGAGACGATTAAAAAGATTCTGCTTCAAATGTCGCCATCTTATCTCTGGATGCCGAAAAGGCGTTCGACCAAATTGAATGGAGTTATATTATTGCAGTGCTCCAGGAATTTGATCTAGGAGAGTCGTTCTCCTGCTGGGTGAAAATGCTTTATGCCAAACCTAGGGCTTCGGTGCTCACCAATTTTGATAAGTCTTCACAATTCGCATTGCATAGAGGCACTAGACAGGGGTGCCCACTCTCACCCCTGCTTTTTGCCATAGCTATAGAACCACTTGCGACTGCCATTAGTGTTACAGGTTGAAGTAGTGCTAAATGTAAAACAAAAGGAAGGACGAGGATCTGGAACAAATAAGGAGTTTACTGAAGACGACGGAGAATACAGACAATATACAAGATTACATTTAGCATTAACATACAGACATAGCTTTGACACATTAACAACGCTAAACATCGACAATAACAATCACGGACGAGGAGGAACTGAACAGAACGGGTATTTAAGCACACAGAAGGTAATGAGGAAACAGGAGACAGGTGAGGATCAATCAATAAACTAAAACAAGAAAAGGAAGAGGACCAAATAAGGAGACAAAAGTTCATAAATGTGACAGTTTGCCCCCTCCCGGAAACGGTGCGTCCTCGCACCGCAAGAGGAATACCAGTGGAGGGAGGGTGGGGGTTCTGGAGGCGGGCGAGGAGTAGGCTAGGAGCAGGTGATGAGGGAGCATAGAGGTAGGGACCAGGGCGGAGTGGATGGAGGGAGGAGCCAGGGAGGAGCCCGGAGCAGAAGGAGCCAGATGGTCCACCAGAGACCAGCCAGGACGGAGATCCACGGTGGAGTCGACGGCGGGAGGAGCCACGGTGGAGAAGCGGCCGACGACACCAGGGGGCCGACAGGAGGAGACTGCACCGGTGGGTGAGGAGCCCAAGATGGAGGAGCACAGCCGCAGAGCCAGGGTGACGTCGAGGATCCGGAGGGCCTAGGTGGAGCAGAAGGCTCTGGCGACCAAGTCGGAGCCGGGGTCCTGGAAGACCGCTGTGGAGCCGGAGTGACGGAGGATGACGGTGGAACCAGAGGGAAGGAGGAGCCTGACAGAGCCGGAGGGATGGAGTGACGAGGTGGAACCAGAGGAGTGGAGTCCCGAGGCGGCGGATGGTCGACGACTGACCAAGGTGGAGCCGGAGGGACGAGGGAGCCTGGTGGAGCAGGTGGGATGACAGGCCACGGTGGAGACGAGGGGGCTAAGAGCAAAGGCGGAGCCGCTGGGTCAAAGGACCGAGGAGGAGTCCAGGGCTCGGAGGCTGGAGGCGGAGGCAGGGCCTTAACATGCCAAGGCGGAGCTGGAGACTGGCAGTCCAGCGGCGAACCATCGTGCCCAGATGGCGCGGACTGAGGGTGAGCTGCGGGACTGACTGGCACCAGCAGGGATGACGAGGAACTGGCTGGTCTAGGAGGAGGAGAGAGAGGAAGGATGGGAGGAAACACAGGAGGATCAGGGCTGGACGGAACCAGCGGAAGTGGAGCAGAGGGGCTGGCAGGTCTAGGAGGAGGTGGGAGAGGGAGGCTGGGAGGGAATACAGGAGACACAGAAGATTCAGAGCTGGGTGGAACCAGCGGAGACACAGAAGATTCAGCGCTGGGCGGAACCAGCGGAGACACAGAAGATTCAGAGCTGGGCGGAACCAGCAGAGACACAGGAAATTCAGAGCTGGGCGGAACCAGTGGAGACACAGGAAATTCAGAGCTGGGAGGAACCAGCGGAGAGACAGAAAATTCAGAGCTGGACGGAACCAGCGGAGAGACAGAAAATTCATAGATGGGCGGAACCAGCGGAGAGACAGAAAATTCATAGCTGGGCGGAACCAGCGGAGAAACAGAAAATTCAGGGCTGGGCGGAACCAGCGGAGACACAGATGATTCAGAGCTGGGCGGAACCAGCGGAGACACAGAAGATTCAGAGCTGGGCGGAACCAGCGGAGACACAGGAAATTCAAAGCTGGGCGGAACCAGCGGAGACACAGGAAATTCAGAGCTGGGCGGAACCAGCGGAGAGACAGAAAATTCAGAGCTGGACGGAACCAGCGGAGAGACAGAAAATTCATAGCTGGGCGGAACTAGCGGAGAGACAGAAAATTCATAGCTGGGCGGAACCAGCGGAGAAACAGAAAATTCAGGGCTGGGCGGAACCAGCGGAGAAACAGAAAATTCAGGGCTGGGCGGAACTAGTGGAGAAACAGAAAACGAGATCCTGCTTCCTGTCAGAGGATGGCTCGGGCTCTGCGGCTGCGGTGGGCTCTGGCTCCGTGTGTCGAGATGGTGGCTGGCTGGTCTCTGGGTCAGGAGTGGGGCTGGAGATATCGTCCTCGGCGGTGCAGATGGTCCATGACGATCCATTTTTCTCCAGCACCCACTCCACAAAAGCGGCGAAAACCTCTCGGGGACCATTCGCTGGATGGCGTCTGCAATTTGCGGTCGGTGGTCAGTTTGTGTGTATATGTATGTTTCTGAACAACATTTTCCACTTTTTATGTAATTTCTAGCGAGAAATTAATATTGCAGTAATGAAATATCCATTTAGTTATCACCATAGCTCTCTATATTTTGCCGTAGATCATTAAACCATTACTCCGCCTCAGAAGCCTGTCCGAAATCCGTTTCATGAGGTGCCATCAGGCAAAAACGCTGCTTACAAAGTCATTGCCTGATTAGACAGCAAGGCAGCAAGTCATCTGCCTAAGTTTTTGGATGCAGCCATTGAAAAACACCAACAATACGTTGGCCGGCGACAGCCCATGATGTCACTTCCGTTGCGACTAGTATAAAAAGGTCCCGGGAGAATACGTCATCCACTTCTTCGTCTTCACTGACAGTTCTCCAATGCACTGCAGAGTATAGCTCCAACCCTGATCAAAGTCACCTGCCTGTGATTTTCTAATGATCCCAAAGACATTGCGCCACACCACAGCTCTCACTCTCCATGCTACTAAGCAGGCTGCTTCCACCATGGTCAGGTCTATGGTGGCTATGGTAGTAACGGAGAGACATTTGTGGGTGAACCTGGCAGATATCGGGAAGAAAGAAAAGGGCTTTCTTCTTGATGCTCCGGTTTCGCCCTCTGAACTTTTTGGTACTTCTGTCGAGATGGTAGTCCAGAAGTTCAGGGAGATGAAGGTGTCCTCAGCTGCCTTCAAATCCTTCATTCCATGAAGGTCCAGGTTTGAGCCGAACATCACAGCTGTCCTGGTCTGTCTCGGTCTGAGGATCAGAGATGGGCACTTTAGGCTAGTGTCACAACTTGCGCTCCTTCCCGACCTGCAATTAGGTGAAGGAGGAATCGCAGGTCAAAGGAAGGTAGGCAAAGAAATATGCTCAAAAACTTGCTCCTCTGATGCTCAGATTATTTAATCATTCTATTGATGATCAGGAATTTCCACAGTCAATGTGCGACGCAAATATTTCCCTAATTCTTAAAAAAGGAAAAGATGAAACAGATCCAGCATCATATCGTCCCATAGCCCTTCTAAATTCAGATCTGAAAATTTTTACTAAGATCCTTGCAAACAGATTAAATAAATGTATAGCAAAAATTATTCATCCTGATCAGACCGGTTTCATCCCTGGGTGCTTTTCCTTCTTTAATGTGAGACG
Organism: Carassius carassius; assembly: GCF_963082965.1. NCBI lineage: Eukaryota > Metazoa > Chordata > Actinopteri > Cypriniformes > Cyprinidae > Carassius > Carassius carassius. The sequence continues at coordinate 22,177,392 of NC_081768.1, forward strand.
ATTAAAAAGATTCTGCTTCAAATGTCACCATCTTATCTCTGGATGCCGAAAAGGCGTTCGACCAAATTGAATGGAGTTATATTATTGCAGTGCTCCAGGAATTTGATCTAGGAGAGTCGTTCTCCTGCTGGGTGAAAATGCTTTATGCCAAACCTAGGGCTTCGGTGCTCACCAATTTTGATAAGTCTTCACAATTCGCATTGCATGGAGGCACTAGACAGGGGTGCCCACTCTCACCCCTGCTTTTTGCCATAGCTATAGAACCACTTGCGACTGCCATTAGTGTTACAGGTTGAAGTAGTGCTAAACGTAAAACAAAAGGAAGGACGAGGATCTGGAACAAATAAGGAGTTTACTGAAGACGACGGAGAATACAGACAATATACAAGATTACATTTAGCATTAACATACAGACATAGCTTTGACACATTAACAACGCTAAACATCGACAATAACAATCACGGACGAGGAGGAACTGAACAGAACGGGTATTTAAGCACACAGAAGGTAATGAGGAAACAGGAGACAGGTGAGGATCAATCAATAAACTAAAACAAGAAAAGGAAGAGGACCAAATAAGGAGACAAAAGTTCATAAATGTGACAGTTTGCCCCCTCCCGGAAATGGTGCGTCCTCGCACCGCAAGAGAAATACCAGTGGAGGGAGGGTGGGGGTTCTGGAGCCGGGCGAGGAGTAGGCCAGGAGCAGGTGATGAGGGAGCATAGAGGTAGGGACCAGGGCGGAGTGGATGGAGGGAGGAGCCAGGGAGGAGCCCGGAGCAGAAGGAGCCAGATGGTCCACCAGAGACCAGCCAGGACGGAGATCCACGGTGGAGTCGACGGCGGGAGGAGCCACAGTGGAGAAGCGGCCGACGACACCAGGGGGCCGACAGGAGGAGACTGCACCGGTGGGTGAGGAGCCCAAGATGGAGGAGCACAGCCGCAGAGCCAGGGTGACGTCGAGGATCCGGAGGGCCTAGGTGGAGCAGAAGGCTCTGGCGACCAAGTCGGAGGCGGGGTCCTGGAAGACCGCTGTGGAGCCGGAGTGACGGAGGATGACGGTGGAACCAGAGGGAAGGAGGAGCCTGACAGAGCCAGAGGGATGGAGTGACGAGGTGGAACCAGAGGAGTGGAGTCCCGAGGCGGCGGATGGTCGACGACTGACCAAGGTGGAGCCGGAGGGACGAGGGAGCCCGGTGGAGCAGGTGGGATGACAGGCCACGGTGGAGACGAGGGGGCTAAGAGCAAAGGCGGAGCCGCTGGGTCGAAGGACCGAGGAGGAGTCCAGGGCTCGGAGGCTGGAGGCGGAGGCAGGGCCTTAACATGCCAAGGCGGAGCTGGAGACTGGCAGTCCAGCGGCGAACCATCGTGCCCAGATGGCGCGGACTGAGGGTGAGCTGCGGGACTGACTGGCACCAGCAGGGATGACGAGGAACTGGCTGGTCTAGGAGGAGGAGAGAGAGGAAGGATGGGAGGAAACACAGGAGGATCAGGGCTGGATGGAACCAGCGGAAGTGGAGCAGAGGGGCTGGCAGGTCTAGGAGGAGGTGGGAGAGGGAGGCTGGGAGGGAATACAGGAGACACAGAAGATTCAGAGCTGGGTGGAACCAGCGGAGACACAGAAGATTCAGCGCTGGGCGGAACCAGCGGAGACACAGAAGATTCAGAGCTGGGCGGAACCAGCGGAGACACAGGAAATTCAGAGCTGGGCGGAACCAGCGGAGACACAGGAAATTCAGAGCTGGGCGGAACCAGCGGAGAGACAGAAAATTCAGAGCTGGACGGAACCAGCGGAGAGACAGAAAATTCATAGCTGGGCGGAACCAGCGGAGAGACAGAAAATTCATAGCTGGGCGGAACCAGCGGAGAAACAGAAAATTCAGGGCTGGGCGGAACCAGCGGAGACACAGAAGATTCAGAGCTGGGCGGAACCAGCGGAGACACAGAAGATTCAGAGCTGGGCGGAACCAGCGGAGACACAGGAAATTCAGAGCTGGGCGGAACCAGCGGAGACACAGGAAATTCAGAGCTGGGCGGAACCAGCGGAGAGACAGAAAATTCAGAGCTGGACGGAACCAGCGGAGAGACAGAAAATTCATAGCTGGGCGGAACCAGCGGAGAGACAGAAAATTCATAGCTGGGCGGAACCAGCGGAGAAACAGAAAATTCAGGGCTGGGTGGAACCAGCGGAGAAACAGAAAATTCAGGGCTGGGCGGAACCAGTGGAGAAACAGAAAACGAGATCCTGCTTCCTGTCAGAGGATGGCTCGGGCTCTGCGGCTGCGGTGGGCTCTGGCTCCGTGTGTCGAGATGGTGGCTGGCTGGTCTCTGGGTCAGGAGTGGGGCTGGAGATATCGTCCTCGGCGGTGCAGATGGTCCATGACGATCCATTTTTCTCCAGCACCCACTCCACAAAAGCGGCGAAAACCTCTCGGGGACCATTCGCTGGTAGGCGTGCCTTACTCCGCTCGCTCAGGCCGGTGTAGAAAAAGTTAGAGAGCGAGCGGTCGGGGAAGTTAGTAAGGCACGCCAGATCTAAAAAGTCCCTGGTGTGGTCCTCCAGCGAATGGTCCAGTTGCTCCAGGCACAGGAGATGGACTGCTGGGATGGCCATTCCGGGAGAGGAGAAAAAAAAAAGGCAAAAAATAAATGAAAGAAAAAACGCCGCTAAAAAATAAACTATACTGTTTGGTCCGTGATTCTGTTACAGGTTGAGGTAGTGCTAAACGTAAAACAAAAGGAAGGACGAGGATCTGGAACAAATAAGGAGTTTACTGAAGACGACGGAGAATACAGACAATATACAAGATTACATTTAGCATTAACATACAGATATAGCTTTGACACATTAACAACGCTAAACATCGACAATAACAATCACGGACGAGGAGGAACTGAACAGAACGGGTATTTAAGCACACAGAAGGTAATGAGGAAACAGGAGACAGGTGAGGATCAATCAATAAACTAAAACAAGAAAAGGAAGAGGACCAAATAAGGAGACAAAAGTTCATAAATGTGACAATTAGAAATAACCCACTTATTTTTTCACCCAAGATAGGCCAATTAGACCATCACATATCTCTCTACGCCGACGATGTTATTCTCTACCTACTCGATCCAGAACAATCCATCCCACCCCTATTAGATTTACTGAAGACATTTGGAAATTTCTCTGGTTACTCTGTAAATTGGCAAAAGAGTGAACTCATGCTCGTGACTAACAAGACTGACCCAAGCTTTATACATAACCTACCTTTTAAAATTGCAGCAGATAGTTTGAAATACTTGGGGGTCACCATTCCGAAAAATGCAAAGGATATCTATAAATTAAATTATTTAGTTATGTTAGAGAGCTTAAAGCTTAATATAGAAAGTTGGAGGACCTTTCCGCTGTCTATGGTAGGGCGCGTGAATGCAATCAAGATGGTGATATTGCCAAGATTTCTATATCTTTTCCAAAACCTGCCAATCTTTTTGCCCAAAAATTTTTTTCAAACTCTGGATTCAATCGTGTTACCATTTGTGTGGGGCTTTAAAGCGCACCGTATCTCTAAACTACATGTATGTAAACCAAGGTCGCAGGGTGGACTGGGCCTGCCAAACTTCCAGTATTATTACTGGGCTGCAAACTGCAGAGCCTTATCATATTGGAAAAAATCTTATCCAACGGGGTCTTCAGATGACATTCCTTCTTGGCTCGCCATCGAACAAAGTGTTACAAATTACTCTCTTTCCTCCCTGCTTTTTGCGGCGCCTGTACCATCCATAAAAGTGGTCAACACAAACTTTATAGTAAGCAGCTCTCTCAAAATATGGTGTCAGGTCCGGAAGGCATTTAAGTTGCCATCAACCTCATTGTCCACCCCTATTGCTTATAACCACGCCTTTAAGCCAGCACTCATTGACTCCACATTTTCGATTTGGTCCAGTAAAGGAATGGTCACTGTCAGAAACTTGTACATGGATGGTAAATTTGCCACATTCCCTCAGCTGAAACAGAAATTTGATCTTTCACCATCACATTTTTTTTAGATATCTACAGCTGAGAAACTATGTTCGTACATCTATCTCCCACTTTGAACTATTAGCAGATGAACATGATATATATAAATTACTCTCTGCCTCCCCTGATGCCTCTAATTTGATTTCTCATTTTATGGATGTTTTTATTGGTGATTAGACATATCTACCCTGTATTTGAAAGATTCCTGGGAAAAGGATTTAGGTATTCAAATTACCTATGAGGATTGGAAAAAGTCTATCAAGGTCATAAATAAATGCTCTATTAACTCAAGACACCAACTTATCCAATATAAAGTAGTACATCGGCTTCATTATTCTCGGGTTAAGCTTAACAAATTCTACCCCTCCATCTCCTCTAACTGTAACAAATGTGAATCTGCAGAGGGATCCTTGGGACATCTTTTCTGGTCATGCCCAAAACTTTATGAGTTTTGGAGCGAAATTTTCAGATTCTATTCTGAGGCTTATTCTTGTATCCTTGCCCCTGATCCAGCAATTGCTGTTTTTGGTTGGTCT